>NC_133661.1:277765170-278365170 GCF_037893015.1 Macrotis lagotis | reverse complement strand
ACCTACTTAGAAAGGCTGGACATAAAGAGATAAGGAAGTGATTTTATCTTAATCCATATTTTAGTTGACAAGGGTTTAAGTACCATGATTGGGGAGCTAAAGGAGTGGGGGGAGTGTGGAGTGTGGGAGAGAGTATGCTTAGGGGGATACAAATGGTTCATGAAATGATTTAGCTTTGTATGATGCTTTAACTCATGAGGATTGTGTGTCCATGAAAGGGGTAAGATATAAAATGATTATAAGTGGATGTGATTCATGACTCTTGAAAAGTGTATTTCTAATGAGACAGAAGAGGGGAGGATACTTAGTAAGTCTGAGGTAATGCTGCTTATCAATCAATCAATCAATCTTTGATTGTATTTTGGTTGATAGTACTTAGATAGTACTGTCAGGTCAGATAAAAGGAGTACTGACAAAAGAGATATAAGTACAAAGCAGGGTTAAAACAATAAAAACATAAAAAGGAGAGGATTAGGCATTAATAGATAAATAACACCAGATGAAGAGGCACAAAGACATATTAGGGTAGAGGGAAAGAAAGGAGGGTGTGAATACTGAGTAAGTCCTATTCAATAGATTTGGCCCAAAGAGGGAATAAGATATGTTCCCGATTGGGTTTTAAAATGTATCTTACTCTACATGGAAGTGCAGTTAGGGGAAGGGAAAGAAAAGGGAAGAAGGGACTGATAAAGGGGAAGGCAAAGGTATAAGTGAAAGTAAATTTAAAATTTAAAAGAAAAGTTGAAGGGGAAAGGGAGCAAAACATTGATGAGGGGGCAGCTAGGTGGTGCAGTGGATAGAGCACCAGTCCTGAAGTCAGGAGTACTTGAGTTCAAATTCAGCCTCAGACACTTCATAACTATCCAGCTGTGTGACCTTGGGCAAGCCATTTAAACCCATTTGCTTTGCAAAAACCTAAAAAAAAAAGTTTGTGAGGAGAAATAAGAGAAAAGGAAAGAGGAAAAGTATAAATGGGGAAAGATAACATGGAGGGAAATAAAGAATTAAAAATCTTAACTGTAATTGTGAATGGGATGAATTCTCCCATAAAATGGAAGCAGATAGCAGAATCTATTAAAATTCAGAATCCTTAAATATGTTGTGCTCAAGAAACACATTTGAAGCAGAGAGATACACAGGGTAAAGGTAAAAGGCAAACTATATTATGCCTCAACTGAAGAAAAATCTGATTTTAAAAAGAAAGAAGGAAACCAAAATACCAGTATCAAAAATGAAAAGGGTAACCTCACCACCATTGAGGAGGAAATTAAAGAGATAATTAGAAGCTATTTTGTCCAACTGTATATCAATAAATTTGATAACGTGAATGAAATGGATGAATATTTACAAAAATATAAATTACCTAGATTAACCAGAAAGAGGAAATAAAATACTTAAATAACCCCATTTCAGAAAAAGAAATTGAAGAAATCATCAATAAACTCCCTAAGGAAAAAGTCTCCAGGTCCAGATGGATTTACAAGTGAATTTTAGCACACATTTAAAGAACAATTAATTCCAATTCTATTCAAACTATTTATAAATATAGGAAGAGTTTTGCTAAATTCCTTTTATGACACTAATACAGTGCTGATACCTAAACAGGAAGAACCAAAACAGACAAAGAAAATTATAGACCAATCTCACTATTGAATACTGATGCAAAAATCTTAAATAAATTTTTAGCAAAGAGATTACAGCAAGTTATTGCTAGGATAAAACACGATGATCAGGTATACCAGGTAGGCAAGGATGGTTCAATATTAGGAAATCACTAAACATAATTGAACGTATCAATAACAAAACTAACAGAAATCATATGATTATATCAATAGATGCTGAAAAAGCCTTTGACAAAATACAACATCCATTTCTATTAAAAATACTAGAGAGTATCAGAATAAATGGATTTTTCCTTAAAATAATAAACATATCTATCTAACCCATCAACAAATATTATATTTAATGGGGATAAACTAGGAGCATTTACAATTAGATCAGGGGTGAAACAAGGATGCCCATTATCACCATTACTATTCAATATAGTATTAGAAATGTTAGCTTTAGCAATAAGAGAAGAAAAAGATAATTGAAGGAAATAGAATGGACAATTAAGAAGCAAAACTTTCACTCTTTGCAGATGATATGATGGTATATTTAGAGAACTGGAGAAAATCATCTTAATTGCCTAGCTGAGTGACCTTTGGCAAGTCACTTAGCCTCATTGCCTTAAATAATTTTTTTTAAAAGAAAGCAATTAAATTCAGCAAAGTAACAGGATATAAAATAAATGCACATAAATCATCAGCATTTCTATAAATAAACAACAAATCCCAAGAGCAAGAGCTATAAAGAGACATTCTATTTAAAGTAACTGCAGACAACTTTAAATACTTGGGAATCTACCTCCCAAGACAAACTCAGGAACTGTATGAACACAATTACAAAGCACTTTTCACACAAATAAAGACAGATCTAAACAATTGGGAAAATATCAATTGCTTATGGTTAGGTTGAGCTAATATAATAAAAATGATAATTCTACCTAAATTAAATTACTTATTCAGTGCCATACCAATCAAACTACCAAAATAGCTGTTTTACTGAGAGCAATAAAATGTCAAGAATATCAAGGGAACTGATGAAAAAATGTAAATGAAGGTGGCCTTGCTCTAACTGCTTGGAACTGGTTAAGAAATAGAATAATGGGGGCGGCTAGGTGGCGCAATGGATAGAGCACCAGCCCTGGAGTCAGGAGTACCTGGGTTCAAATCTGGTCTCAGACACTTAATAATTACCTAGCCGTGTGGCCTTGGGCAAGCCACTTAACCCCATTTGCCTTGCAAAAACCTAAAAAAAAAATAGAATAATGGATCAGTGGACTAGGATAGGTTCAAAAGAAATAGTAGTAAATGACTACAGTAATTTACTGTTTGACAAACTCAAAGACATTAGTTTCTGAGATAAGAATTTGACAAAAATTGTTGAGAAAACTAGAAAATAGTATGGCAAAAACTAGGCATAGATCTATATCTCACACCCTATACCAAAATACCAAAATAAGGTCAAAATGGATACCGAATTTAGGCATAAAGGGCAATACCAAAGACCAATTAATAGATCAAGAAATACTCTATCTGTTTGATCTATGAAAAGGAGAGAAATTTATCATCAAACAAGAAATAGAGTGAAATACATGATAAATTGTAAAATGGATGATTTTTACTATATTAAATTTTAAAAGTTTTTGCACTAATAAAGCCAATGCAACCAAGATTAGAAGAAAAACAAAAAACTGGGAAACGTTTTTCACAACTAGGTGTTCTGATAAAGGTTTCATTTCCAAAATATATAGAGAAATGAATCAAATTTATAATATTATAAGCCATTCCCCAATTGATAAATGATCAAAGGATATGAACAGTTTTCAAATGAAGAAATTAAAGCTATATATAAAATCATATGAAAAAATGCTCCAAATCAGTACTGAATATAGAAATGCAAATTAAAATAACTATGAAGTACCATCTCACATCTATCAGATTGACTAAGATGACAAAAAGGGAAATAATCAATATTGGAGAGGTTGTGGGAGGATTGGGACTGTAATGCCCTGTTGGTGGAGTTGTGAACTGATCCAACCATTCTGGAAAGCAAAATGTAACTATGCCCAAAGAGCAATAAAACTGATCATATTCATTGGCCCAGCAATACTAATATTAGGTCCATATCCAGAAGAAATCATAAAAAAATGAGAAAAGTCCCACATGATATAAAATGTTCATAGCAGCTCTTTTTCATAGTGGCAAAAAAAAATGTAAATTGAAATGTCCATCAATTGGGGAATGTCTGAACAAGTTATGGTTTATGAATATTATGGAATTATTCTATAAGAAAACATGAATGGTTGAATTCTAGAGAAGCATGGAATGAATTACAGCATGGAATGATGCTGAATGAAAGGAATAGAACCAAGGAGAGCATTAAATATATTAACAACATTATGAGTTGATCAGCCTTGATGGATGCTGCTCTTCTCAGCAGTTCAGAGAGTTAGGACAACCCTGGGAGACTTGTGATAGACAATGCTAACTACATCCAGAAGAAGAAAACCAAAATAATAATCAAAAAATCCTACAGAGGGGTGGCTAGGTGGCACAGTAGATAGAGCACTGGCCCTGGAATCAGGAGTACCTGGGTTCAAATCCAGCCTCAGACTCTTAATAATTGCCTAGCTGTGTGGCCTTGGGCAAGCCACTTAATACCATTTGCCTTGCAAAAAAAACCCCTAAAAAATATAATAATAATAATAATAATAATAATAATAATAATAATAATAATAATAATAGCAGAAGCTAAGTGGGACATTGGATGGAACACTGGCCCTGGAGCCAGGAGCACCTGAGCCCAAATCCGGCCCCAGACACCCAATAATCACCCAGTTGTGCGACCCTGGGCAAGCCACCCCAACCTCACGGCACTATAAAAACCAAAAAAAAAAAACCCCAAAATAAAATAAAATGATAGTAATAATAATAATAATAGTAGGGGTGGCCAGGTTATGCAGTAGACAGAGCACTAGCCCCAGAGTAAGGAGCACCCAGGTCCAAATCTGGCCTCAGACACCCAACAATCACCTAGCTGTGTGATCCCGGGCCACCCAATCCCATCTGCCCCACAACTCCCCCAAAATAACAACAACAACAACAACAATAATGATGATGATGATGATGATGATGATGATGATAATAATAATAATAAATGTGCTTCAGTCTGTGTTCCAACACCACCAGCTCTGTTGTGGGTAGATCACATTTTTAGGATAAGGCCATCACAAAAGCTACTTCCATAATTTTCTACTGTTGCCATTGCTGATTGCAACTTCCTCCATTAGTACTTCCCCACTACCATAACTATATTTTCATTCTCCTTTCACTCTGTCTCTCTTCTTAAATGTGCTGTAGGGTAGCTGAGTGGCACAGCAGACTAATCAGCAGCCCTGGGACCAAGAGGTCCTGAGCCCACCTACCACCCCTAAGGCCCAACAACCATCTGGCCTGTGGTCCTGGACAAGACCATCCAGTCCCAGCCCCTTGCAAGAAGTAAAAAAAAAAATGTGTTATATCTGACCACTCTCCCTCACAGTTCACCCTCTCCTCCATCACTCACATCCCCCCCCATCCCCCTGTCCCCCTTCTCTCCTTCTTATTCTAGATGGCTATACCCCATTGAGCATATATGCTGTTTCCTCTCTGAGCCACCTCTGATGAAAGCGAAGGTTCTCTCATTCCCCCTCGCCTTCCCCCTTCCATATCATTGCAATAACTCATTATAATAAAAAAAATCTTATTATATGAAATAGTTTAGCCTATTCTTCCTTTCCTTTCTCTTACTCCCATTACATTTCCCTTTTACATTGACTCCATTTTTACAATATATTATATCTTCAAACTCAGTTCTCTCCTGTGCTTCATCCATAAAAGCTCCTTCTACCTGCTCTATTAAATGAGAAGATTCAAATGAGTATTTTCAGTATATTTTTCTATGCCAGAATACATGTAGTTCATCATTAAGTCCCTCATATTTTACCTTTCTTCTCTACTCTCTATGCTTTACCTGAGTCCTGTACCTGAAGATCGAACTTTCTGTTCAGCTCTGGCCATTCCAACAGGAACATTTGAAATTCCCCTGGTTCATTGAAAGTCCATATTTTTCCCTGGAAGAGGACATTCAGTTTCGCTGGGTAGTTGATTCTTGGTTGTATTCTAAGCTCCTTTGCCTTCCAGTATATTATATTCCAAGCCCTACAAGCTTTTAATGTAGTTGCTGCTAAGTCCTGTGTGATCCTGATGGCAGCTCCACAATATTTGAATTGTGTCCTTCTGGCTGCTTGTAATATTTTCTCTTTGACTTGGGAGTTCTGGAACTTGGCTATAATATTCCTGGGGGTTGTTTTTTTTTTTGATCTCTTTCTCAGGGAGATTGGTGGATTCTCTCAATTTCTATTTTGCCCTCTGCTTCTAGGCTATCAGGGCAATTTTCATGTAGTAATTCTTTGAAAATGATGTCAAGGCTCTTTTCCTGATCATGACTTTCAGGTATTCCAATAATTTTTAAATTATCTTTCCTGAATCTGTTTTCCAGTTCAGTTGTTTTTTTCAGTGAGATGTTTTACATTTTCTTCTACTTTTTCATTCTTTTGGTTTTGAAGTATTGTGTCCTGACTTCTTGTAAAATCAGCAGCTTCCTTCAGCTCCATTCTAGACCTGAAGGATTTGTTTTCCTCTGAGAGCTTTCTTATCTTTTTTTCCATCTGACCAATTCTGCTTTTTAAAGCATTCTTCTCCTCAATAACTTTTTGAACTGTTTTATCTATTTGGCCTAAGCTGGTTTTTAACATGCTATTTTCTTCAGCATTTTTTTGGATCTCCTTGACTAAGCTGCTGACTTCTTTTTCATGTTTTCCCTGCATCTCTCTCATTTCTTTTCCCAATTTTTCTTCTATCTCCCTCACTTGATTTTTTTTTTTTAGGTTTTTGCAAGGCAAATGGGGTTAAGTGGCTTGCCCAAGGCCACACAGCTAGGTAATTATTAAGTGTCTGAGACTGGATTTGAACCCAGGTACTCCTGACTCCAAGGCCTGTGCTTTATCCACTACACAACCTAGCTTCCCCTCCCTCACTTGATTTTCAAAATATTTTTTGAGCTCTGTCATAGTCCAAGACCAATTTCCGTTTTTCTTGGAGTCTTTGGATACAGGAGTTTGGACTTCCTCATTTTCTGACTATTTTGATCCTTCTTGGGATCATAGACAAAGTATTTCTCAATGGTGTTCCTTTTTTTTCTCTGTTCACTCATTTCCCCAGACTATGCCTGTTCTTGGGGTGCTTCCTGAGCTTTTGAGTATTATTGTGTCATCCCCCCACAAGGGTCTCAGTGTGTGAGGCTCTGTCCTCCCTCCTGGTCTGTGAATGACAATAAGTGCGCCCCTCTGCCATGGGGCTGAGGTGGGGGGGGGCTGCTGTTCTATGGGGGGCCTAGACTGTGATCAGGATCTGAATGTGGTCAGAGCCCCAGAGTCCTGTTCCAGGGACAGAGGACAGACCTCGGAAGTCTCTCTCTACTCCCCTACCTAGGCTGAGCACTCAAGGCTCCTTTGCCTGGGGGCTCCTGCTTACTGGCTCTGCCTGCTTCCAGTTCCTGGATCCAGGCTGCTGCAGACATGGAGGCTGGTCACTGAGTGCCCTCAGGGCTGGTTTTCACGGCTGGCACTGGCAGAACTCCCCCCCACCCCCGCACTGATCTTCCAATTTGTACCCAGTGCTCCCTGAGTGTAGGTCAGGAAACTGCCCCCCGCCCCATGAGCACCAGCTCCCGGTGCCCTGGGGTTGCCTCCAGAAGGCTGAAGTTCCTTCACTCTGGCCACCACCCTTCCAACCTCATGGAGCCCATCCTTTCCACTATTTTCCAGGTTACCTTGGTCTGGAGAACTGCCTCACTGGATCCCTCTGTGGATTCTGTCTCTTGAAAATTTAGAGTTTTTATTTTATAAGTTTTGAGGAAGAGCACCTAAGAGAAGCTCTTCTCCTGTTGCCATCTTGGCTCTGCCCCCCCGCCATTTCTAGAATTTTAATAGAAATGAGTGTTGGATTTTGTCCAGTCTTTTTGGCATCTCTTGATAAAATGACATGATTTTTATTATTTATATTATTAACATTGTTTATTATATTTCTAGATTTCTTTATATTGAACCAATACTACATTACTGGTATAAATCCAATCTGATAATACTATATCTTTAAAAAACTTATTGTAGCCTGTTTGCTAATATTATTTAAATCTTTGCTTCAGTGTTCATTAGGATTGTAGTTGTTTAGCTGTGTCTGACTCTTCATAACTCTGTAATTGACCATGGGGTTTTCTTGGCAAAAAAGTCATTTCTTTTTCCAGTTTTATGCAGGCAGTGATTTAAGTGATTTACCCAGGGTTACATGGTTAGAACTATCTTAGGTCAGATTTGAATTCTGATTTTTCTGACTCCAAGACCAGTGCTCTATTCATTTGTGCTACCTAACTGCCTGCCTTCCATTAGGAATATTGGTCTATAATTCTTTTTGTCTGTTTTTCTTTTCCTTGGGTAGGTGTCAAGAGTATTTATATCAAAGAAAGAAATTAAGAGTGTCTTCTTATTACATAAAAAAGTTCACGTAGTATTAGAATTAATTGTTCCTTGCATTTTTCAATAGAATTCATATAAAAATCCATCAGGTCTAGAGTTTATTTCTTTGGGGTTTCATTTATAGTTTGGTCAGTTTCTTTTCCTGATAGTTATTGAAATAGTCTAATTCTTTTCTAAATCTGGACTTTTGTAATTTTGTAAATTGCCATCTATTTCCTCTAAACTACCAATTTTGTTAGCACGTAATTGGGCAAATTGGGGTGGTTTTTTTTGTTTGTTTTTGCAAGGCAATGGGGTTAAGTGGCTTGTCCAAGACCTCACAGCTAGGTAATTATTAAGTGTCTGAGGTTGGATTTGAACTCAGGTACTCCTGACTCCAGGGCCGGTGCTCTATCCACCACGACAACCATGCTGCCCTGGCAAATTGGTTTTTAATATCCTTCATGTCCTCTAAATTTTGGCAAGTTTTTCTTTTTTTTCATTTCTGATATAATAGCTTGGTTTTCTTCTTTTTAAAAAATCCTGTCTACTCCGAGTTTGTTTGTTTTTTTAAATAAATTAATTTTCTTTTGCTTTTTAAAATCTCTTCTTTAGTTTTCAGAATTTCTACTTTGTTAGAAATTTTTTCTTTGTTCTATACAAATTTTTAAAACTTTAATTGCATACCTAATTCATTGATTTGATCTTTCTTTTGTTGTTGAAATCCTTTAGATACCTAAAAATATATAAATTAAAAATACAAATGAAAAGCTACAAATATACATATAGAATGGATGGATATAAACACATCTAAGTAAATAAAATTTCCCCTCAGAACTAGGCAATTTTCACTTGTAAGTTCCTAAAATATGATATCCAGGCTTGTTTTTTTACTTATCATAATTTTTAAATAGTTCTAAACATTTTGATTTGGCTTGTTTTCCAAGTCAGTTGTTTTGGTTATTATAGTGCTTAGATTTTCTTTTTCTCTTTCCATTTTTTGTTTTGTTTGTATATTTCTTGTTACATTGTTGAGTCTGACCCATTATAATTTTCAGAACTTTCAATCCTTAAGATGAGGTTTTTACACTTTCAATTCTAAGGTGTTGATCTTCCTTGTCACGCTTTCCTTTTCTGTTTTGTATCTTATTTCATTCCTCCAAATACTCCTGTTGTCCCTGCAGCCAGGGCAATTTTTTTTCTGAGGCTTTCCTTTCGCTTGTTTCTGTGGGTCTCTGAAACCAAAGTTTTAACTGGTATTCATAGTTTCCCTTATTGATTAGTGGGGTAGGGATAGACAGGAGTATACTTGGAAATAATCCTTTAAACTGAATGGTGTGGGTGGAGCCTGCCAAGTTCTGGGTGAAGTGGTCCTGACTAGGTCCCTGCTCAAAGGACCCCAGACTCCTCCTGTGATGGATTCAGGCAGGGAGCTCTCTCTTTGTACAAGACTCCATGACTTGTGGTGGGCTCTCCTGGGGTTCTTCCCCCATTCCAACTAGTTTCCCACCACAAACTTTAAAGAGTTTCAGCCAGATTTTGCCCAGGAAACTTTCTCCCTGTGTTTGTGTAAGGTGCTGTATGAGCCCACTGATATTGTTCTAGATCTTTCCTAGAAAGTCCTGAGACTGCTTTCTCTGCCAGGTTAGGGTTGAGTCGGGACCTGGGTGGGGATGAGCTAATCACAGGCTAGTTTCCTAGAGTTTTATGCTGGACTAGCCTAGAATTCCTTGAGCTTGCTCCCTCCAGGCTAGGCTCATGCCTAGTCAAGAGATTGAGGAAGGCTTGGGGTAAGCTCAGGTGCTCTCTCGTTTGGGCAAAGAGTTCCATATTGGATAGTCCAGAACCTCTCAGCTTAGAACTCTATGTGATTCAGAATTTACTGCAGCAACCAGATGGGGAAAGCTTGGTCAGGAATGAAGTGTAAGATCTGCCCTGTCCCCCATCTTATCTTGGCCATCAACCAGACAACTTGACTTGTCTGTCTTGGGTTGTCCAATCAATTTTAAGGGTTTCTCTGGGAATTTCTGAGTTGAATGGAGGGATCTAATGGTAATTATTATGATCCTTAATAGATTTTTTATTTTGTGGTTTCTGCTTATCTGCATGTAATGAGCAGGACCAGGAGAATAATTTATATTAACAACAGTATTGAAAAGCAACTTTTAAAGACTAAATAATTGATCAGTACCATGACCAAAGATGTCTAATAGGGTGTTCCATCATTGACCCTAATGGGGGGGAACTTGAAATGCTAAGTATCCTAACATTACCTCTTCCAGCTTTCCACACATTGCCCTGCCTCAATTATTTTAAATTTTCAATTTTAATGGATGAAAATTCACCTTTCCCTTTCATCCTGCCTCTCAAATCCATTGAAAAAAAAAGAAAAACAGGGGTGGCTAGGTGGCACAGTAGATAGAGCATCAGTCCTGGAGTCAGGAGTACCTGAGTTCAAATCTGGCCTCAGACACTTATTAATAATAATAATTACCTAGATGTGTGGCCTTGGGCAAGCCACTTAACCATGTTTGCCTTGAAAAAAACCTAAAAAAAAATAGCAAATACCCATAGCCAAGCCAAAAAAAAAATCCCCATTTGGTCAAGTCCCATTACCTGACAGGAGGTAAGTAGCATGTTTCATCATGAACCTTCTGGAATCACATTTGGTCAATGCATTGATCAGATGTCCTGTTTGTCTTTGCAATGTTGTTATTATTAGAAATTGTTCTCCTGGTTCTGATTATTTCATTGCTAATGCAGTTAAACCAGCAGAAATAGAACAAAAAAATCTACTTAATGACTACAATATGTAAATGAAAATTATACTGAAAGAAACCCAAATCCTGTCTTCCAGAACAGGCAATGAAATAGTCCTGCCTTTTCTTAGTACAGAAGTGAGGGTCTACGGACATAGCACACCACATATATTATTAGACATGGTCACTGTCTCAGTTATTATTACTTTTTTGTTATAAAGAAAAGTTCAATTCCAGCAATGGGATAGAGTTAAGGGAGCTACTTATAGTAATTATTGTAGTTGTTGTGCAGTCTTTGCAGTTGTGTCTGACTCTTCTTGACCCCTTTTGTAATAATCTTGGGCAAAGATATTGTAGTAGTTTGCCATTTCTGCCTTCAATTCATTTTGTAGATGAGGAAACTGAAGCAAATAGGATTAAGTGATTTGCCTAAGATCATATAGTCAATAAGTGTCTGATACCAGATTTGAACTCAGAAAGATGAGATTTCCTGAATCCACATCTGGCACTACATATTGTACCACCTAGCTGCCTAATTATTGTAGTGAAAAAAGAAAAGAAAACAATAAAACTTATTTTTTTAAATGTCATGAGTATTCAAGTTCAGAATAAGGCAAGATTAATGCATATTAATAAAGAAAGCAAAAAGGGGGTCATTTATATTTTTTAGCAATGTTCAGGAGAAAATAGTATCAACTGCTGCTCAGGGTGGATGGAACAATTATAACAGACAGTATTATAAAGCAGAACTATTCAACTCATACTCTCTGTTTTCTTTAATTAGGAAAATCATTAGGAAATTGGAAATGGAACAACTAAAAAAAGTAATAGGGAGTTGAAATCATAGATAAGACAGGAAATAAAAAAGTAAATAGCTGCTCCCTAATGAGTTAAAATCTTGAGACCCAAACCACCTACATCTCAGAGGACTAAAAGAATTGGCAAATATAATTGCTGAGCCACTGTCATTGTTGAAAGGCCATGGGAAATAGATAAAATAATGTAGAAAACCGGAGAGAGAAAAATGACTTTTTTTAAGGGGACAGTGATATCTGAAAACTGTACATAAATACCAGTAAACAATTTCAGTTCATGACAAAATTCTCAGAGAGATGGTTAATGAATAACTAGAAAGAAAAAAATAATAGTGAACCAGTATGACTTCATTAAGAATAGGTCACATAAAACTAATTTCTTTTCTTCCCCCTTATTTTTTTTTTTGGACAGGAGATCTAATCCTAGCAGATCAAGGCTAAGATGTAGATATGGTTTACCTGGATTCTTAGCAACGCATTTCACAAAGGTACTTAGACTATCTTGTGGGAAAAATGAAGAGACATGCACCAGGGTATACCATAGTTAAATGGAGTTGAAACTAGTTGAATGACCAAACCCAGAGTAGTCATGTTAACTTCAAAGGTGATCACTAGAAGAATGACTGAAATATTTAACAATGTCACCAGATTTAAGTCAAGGGGTAAAGGGCATGCTTATAAACTTTGCAGATGGCATAAAGCTAATATGGAACAATAATAAAGTGGGGGGAGATTAGCTAATACATTGGTTAATAGAGTCAAGATTTTAAAAGGTTAAAATATTAGGCTGAAGTAGTCAAGTTACAATTTCATGAAGACAATTATAAAACTTTATATTTGGCTCTCAAAAATCAGTTTCCTATGAAATATGGAGAAAATACGATGATATAGCATTTATCTGGAAAATGATCTGGGATTTTTAGCATAGTCCCATATACTATAGTTTTGACAGTAAAAAAAAAAAAGGCTCAAAAAGATTTTAGGTTCCAGTAAAAGGAGATGTGCCCAGAAATTGAAAAGTGATAATCCTATTGCACTATTTATGAAGGATACTGATAAACTGGAGAGGGACCAGAAGAGAACCAGGTTAAACTGGAAAATGTCCAGAGGCAACCAAGTTGGTTAGGGGCCTTTAGTCCAAGTGACATATAGATAGGATATCCATATATCTATCTATCTATCTATCTATCTATCATCTATCTATCTATCTATACATATATATACATGTGTGTATATATATATATATATATATATATATATATATATATATATATATATTGTTTAACTTGAAGAGTAAAAGACCTCATGGAGAAATGATTGCTGTCTTCAAGTATTTGAAGGGTTATCATGTGTAATCGGGATTATACTCTGGCATGGCCAAAGATGACAAAACAAAGAGAATAAATTGAAATTAAAGAGACAAATCTATGTTTGCTTTAAGGAAAAGCTTCCAAACAATTAGAGCTTTCTGTATTTGGACCATTTCTACTGTTGTTGCCTTTCTAATAGCTTAGCAGAATGGCTAGTACATTGTTATTGTTTCAAAGAGGACCAATCATTTGATGAAATCTTCAACTGGTCATGAATTGGATTTAAGTGAGGTAGAGTCACACAAAATCATCAGTTTCACTTTCTCTTCCAGAGTTATTATCAAAGTTCAGTGGCAAGACAAAAGTCAGGATGACTGTGATAGTCCAGGATGCAATGGATGACCATGGTGTCTTTGATACCCAGACAACTTCTAAGTGCTCCACATTCCTGACTGTTGACATCCCCTAACTCACAGATGGGTCTGAGTCCCATAGATTACCCTTAACCTGGTTTAGCCTTCTACTGAACCAGTTTTATGAGGGCGTGGTCGCTGTGCATGCTATAGCTTCTTGGAGCAACAGGTGAGAGTTGGGTGAAAGGTAGGCACCAAAGAAGATCAGCAGCGCTGGAAAGAGCTCAATAAACCCTCACATTAGAAGTGCTAGTCCTTCCTGAATACCCAGTAGGTAATTAATAAAAACTAGTTGACTGATCGACTGACTCATCAGGTATGTTGGAGATTCTTGTTCAGCTGACCTTCCCACTCTGAGATTCTGCAATTCTATAATTCTGTGAAAAGTCCATGACATGGAAAGTTGAAAGGCATCAGTAACAAATTCAACAAAATTGTATTGAGCACTATCATTTATGCAAGGATTACATTTGTGCAAAATAATCTCCTGGGGTGCTTTTGAAAAGCTAGATAGAAGGAATAGAAGATAGAAGAAATCCTATCAACACAGAATAAGCATCATGGAATATTTAATCTCAAGGAAATGTTAGAACTTATCTAGCTAGATCCTGTCATATGTAGTGTAAGAAAGATTTAATTTAAGTTCAATATTGTATCCAGAATCAAATCATTCATACTTTATATAAAAGTTTAGGATGCAGAAAAAGCATCAGTCGGTAAAAATTCCATTCTGTTCTTTCATCGGTGAAATCACTTGTATGATAAATCCCAAAAGTATGCAAAGTTTATGAAAAGTTTCTATTTTAATATAGTTTTGATTTAATAACTGAAAAATCTTCACACTAGGGAGAAACTTTCTAGTTTACTAAGAATAGGAAGTGCTTTGGTTTGAACTAAAGCCAATGCTAGAGGTATAATTTACCACCATCAAAGCAACCCCTGCTTTGAGGTAAAGAAAAAAGAAATGAAAAGGCATTTTTTAAAAAAGTTTACATAGAGCAAGGTAGCACAGTGGATAGAGCACCGGCCCCAGAGTCGGGTGTACCTGAGTTCATATCTGGCCTCAGACACTTAATAATTACCTAGCTGTGTGGCCTTGGGCAAGCCGCTTAACCCCATTGCCTTGCAAAAAAAAAACCTAAAAACAAGTTTACATTATTTTTATTAGCCTTCTGGTTTTCCATGATATTCCTTTCCAAATCTATCCAAACTCACTTCCCCAGTGAGTTATTCCTTATAACAAATATTTAAAAAGAACATGGGAAAAACACAGTTTAGCAAAATTAAACTAATTTATTGACCTTGACTCCAGTATATGTAATATTTTATACCTATAGTCCCTAAACTCTGCAATGAAAAAAAGGAGGTATATTTTTTTCAGTTTTTCTCAGAGGACAGATTTGGTCATTATAATTGTATAACACTCAGTCATTTTCTTTCTTTGGATTTTCATTGTTGTTTTCCTGGTTTTACTGACTTCATTCTGCTAGATCACATAAATTTTCTCAAACTCTTCTTTGTTCTTCATAGCCCTTGTTTCTTAAAGTATTTCATTACATTATTGTGCCATAGTTTGTCAGTCATTCCCCTATTAACAAGCACCTACCTTGTTTCTGATTTTTTGTTGGCATAAAAAAACGTTGCCATGAATATTTTGGCATACATGAGGTTTTTCATTCTTTTTTTTGATGTCCTTTGCATATGAGAGTCAAAAAGTATGGGAATTTTAGTGACCTTTTTTCTTTTTAAATCATAATTCTAAATTGCTTTCCATAAGGGAGTAGGACCAATTTACCCCAACAGGGTGCTAGTGTTCATGATTTCTCAAAACTCTTCCGACACTATTTTCATATTTTAGTAATCTGACGATGACATTCCTTGGGTTGGAGTACTAAGAGGTAATTCCTCTGTCAGATGTACCTATGATTCTAGAATTTTTTTTAGCTTAACTTTTTGAAATTGCGTTTTCTATTATGAAGTTAACAAAATTTGAAATGTCTGAAATTTGATATCTGAACATGTAATCTCATTCTGCTCCTCTAATCCATTTCTTATCTGTCAAGAGATGGGAAGTGTGATTCGTCATCAGTCTTTATCATGATTGGTCATTGCATCAATTAAAATTCATTAAGTCTTTCATAGTTGATTTCCTTAACAATGTTGTAATCATTTCATTTCACTTTGAATCAGTTAATATAGTCCTCTCAGACTTCTCTGAATTCATTCCTTTTGCCATTTTTATAGCACAACAATATTCCATTATATTAACATACTATAATTTACTTAGTCCTTACCCAGCTGATGGACACCCACTTTGTTCCTAGTTCTATCTTTCATAAGGAATCCACTAGAACTGCAATTGGTTATTAGTCTCATAAGACTTTCTAAATCATGAAAAGTTGCTTGACTCTTAAATATTTTTGTTGTCTAAATTGTTTTCCCAATTTTATTTAGTTCACTCAGCATTCTCAGAGATGTTTAAATTTTCATTTCTGTTTTAGTGATTTAGAACTTTTTTATATGGATGTTAATAACTTGCCTTTTGTTGACCATTTATTACTGGGAAATAACTTTAGTTCTTACATATTAGTATAAATTCTTTATATAACTTAGATATCAAGCCTTTGTCAGGGAAATTTATTATAAAGATTTCTTCTGTTTCCCTTCTCATCAATTATATTGATTTTGTTTATGCAAAACCTCTTCAATTTTATTGTATTTGAAAACTATGCTACTATGTTTGTTTACTTCTATATGTTATAAAACTAATCTGTTCTACTGATCGAACTTTCTGTTTTTAAACTAATAGCAACTAGTTTTGATGATTTGTAGTTTGAGATCTGATTTTGCTAGACCCTTTCCTTTCCCACTTTTTTTCATTCTCTTGATAATCTTGACCTTTTGTTCCTTCAGATGAATTTTGTTATCACTATTTCTAACTCTATAATAATGTTTTGATAGTTTGGTACAGGACTGAATAAGTAATTTAGACAATGTTGTAACTTGTATTACATTAGTAAAACCCTCCCCACAAACAAGGAATATTTCTCCAATTATCTAGTTCTACCTAATTCTATAAAAAGTGTTTTCTAGTTGATTCATATAGTTTCTGTGTGAATCTTCATAGACTCACATTCCATAGTTATTCTGAATAGAATTTCTCTTTCTATCTTTTGCTTTTTGATTTTGTTGGCAATCTACAAAAATATTGATTTATGTGGGTTTATAATTTGATAAATTATATGCTTCAATTAATTTTTTAGTTCATTCTTGTTTTTTTCTAACTAGACCACCATATAAAAGCAATAATTTATTTGTTTTATACCTATGCTTATTCCCTCAATTTCTTTTATTTTATTTCTTCAGTGAACATTTCTAGCCTGATGTCCAAAAAAATGGTTTTAATGGATAGTCTTGCTTTACTCCTAACCTTACTGAAAAAAAAACCCCAAATTAGTTTAAAGTTTTCTTTTTTTGCCTTGTCCCTAGTTAGGTATTAATATCATATTTATGTTAAAGAATTTGTAAGAATCCTTTCTTTTTCTATTATTATAATATATCTTAGAATTAACTGTTCTTTGAATGTTTAATATAATTCATTTTGGGGGAGGCAATTGGGATTAAGTGACTTGTTGAGAGTCACATAGCTAGTATCTGAGGCCAGATTTGAACACTATTGGTTTTCTATGCACTGTGCCATTTAGCTATTCCAATATAATTCACTTATAAATCCAGCTGGTCCTGTTTTTTCCCTCACTTTGGTAATTCATTTGTAACTTGCTCAAATTCTTTTTCTGACATAGGGTTATTTAAATAATCCATTTTTTTGCTCTGTTAACCTGAGTATTTTACATTCTGCATAGATAATAATTCATTTTATCTATGTTATCAGCTCTGTTGGCATATGATTGAGCAAAATAGTTTCTGATAACTTCTTTTCTTTGAATTTTATTAGTGTCCTACTTGAGTCATTAGGTCAATAAACTCCTCAGTTTCTTTCTGGCATGAGCATGCCTTTCAAAAGGCTGCAATATAATATTGGGACCACCAGAGGACTCTTAATTTGTCAATACTTAAATTACTCTTCTCACTGACAATATGGCCCCTTGACAGGGTTGTTAAGCGGGTCAAACCCTGGAAATTGAATCCATAATTATCCAGGGAATGAAATAAGATAAAATAATCTTCAAAAATTATATACATATACTTCTTAAATCCACATATTAAAGCAGTTCAAAAACCCAAATACTAAAACAAATCCTGGAGGCTGGATCCAGAATTATCCAGGGGATGAAATAAAATATCTATCTGTTTCTCTATCTATTTGTCTGTCTATCTGTTTGCCTGATTGACTGTCTGTCCACCTATTTCTAAAATTCATATATTAAAGACTACTCTAGTACTCTCATCTCATACCTTGGTTTTTTTTTTTTATTTTATATTACAAGCCTTCACATTCACAAGACTCTGGTAGTTGAACTATCATGATCATATAGTTTATTGACCATAGCAAAAATAGAGAAAAATGGGTTAAACATTTCTATATGGTGCATCTGCCTTCTGCCATTGCCCAAACCTCCTCTCACTTGTTTGTCCCTCCCCTCCAACACCCACCCCCCAATTTTCAGGTGAAGATTGGTAGAATTTTTGAGCCACCCACCTCCATAGCTCATGGAGAAGAAAAAAGAGAAGTGGTATGTTTCTGAAATCTCAGGTCTGAATCATTGCTAACAACAAGAGAAAGAAAGGGAAGGTTGGGGGGAGAAATCAGTCTCTTGCTCTTACTCACCATCTGATAGGATTCTTAATGGCAGCTAGTCTCTACAAACTTTCTAGTCTTCCTCATGCTCCAGAAACTGGGTCATTTGCTAAGGTAGGAGCAATATCCTACTCCTACCCCCATGAAAGCTGGGCTAGTTTTCTTCTTAAGAAAATATTGAAAGGCAGCTAGGTGGCACAGTGGATGGAGCATGACCCTGGAGTCAGGAGGAACTGAATTCAAATCTAGTCTCAGACACATAATAATTACCTAGCTGTGTGATCTTGAACAGGTCACTTAACCTCATTGCAAAAAGCAAACGGACAAAAAAAGATATTGAGACCATCCTTAGTTACTTGATTGTTTCAGTGATCTAAAGTCTCAGACATCTTTTTCAATGCCTGAGTGCAAAGCACTTTGATGCTTGGCTGGTAAAAAATAATGAGCAACTCAGTCATGGAAGCTTCACTCAGTCAAATCAATTCTAAATGTCCTCAATACCTATCCTTCCTGATATAGCTAAATAAATACCTTTTTGTTTACTATTGAATAATCCACAAGTGTCTCTTTTTGTTCCCTTATTGAATATAAACCAGGGAACTTTGGACTTTGTGAGACCCAGCCCAGAACACCTGGAGGCTGGTCTCTGGCAGTCTCTTTTGCCATCTGCTTGAGCCTTAGATCCTAGCAACAGCAGTCACCATGGTCAAATCCTGTCCTTTCTAGTCCAAGTCACCTAAGGCCAGAAGCTCAGATTCAATAATAGTCACAACTCTTAGACACCTGCATAATAATGAGCAATTCTGCATCTCAAGATTAACAGAAGGAATAAGAGATGATCAATACTATAGGCCAATATGGATCTATTACCTTTCTATCCAATTGCATAATTTCCTAACTGCTATGACAGAGGTCTCAGAGATTCCTTATGAGGGAAAAATAAGCCTCTGTTTATACTAGGATTATCAGAAACCACTTTGCTTATCTCTCTCTCTCCCTGAATCATCATTAACTGGAACCCAGAGGAAGATAATAATTCAGACAGATAAGAGGAGGACAAGACATGAGCATGGATTACTCTGAGAAATAACTTAACAGATGTTCTAACCAGCCTCCAGCTCGCACACTATAGGTTCCCAGCAGCTGCAATTTTCTAATCCTTCCTAGCTTATTCCCATTTCCTGCTGTGAAACAAGGATGCTTTTCTCATTAGGCTGTGTTTTTCAGCCTTCAGCCTGCAGTCTCCATTTTAGGTAAGAGTTTACAGTGGTACAAATCTCTGAAAAGAAATGGTCCCATGTGATATATTGTTGGAATTTCCTGTGAAATAGTGTACGGTTTCATTGTTAGGAATAACTGCAGGTACAGAATTCAAACACGTGTGTGTGTTTGTGTGTGTGTGGTGTTTAATTCCATATAGGGAGTGCCTTTGGTGAAAAAGATGTGAGAAAGAAGGAGAGAGAGAGAGAGAGAGAGAGAGAGAGAATGCAGAAATTCCTTATTTCCTACAGAAGGTTCAATTTGAATTCTCAGTCAATTTTTAAATAACTTCTGAACTCTAACCTTGTTTTAAAATAGCCACCACTGACTTCACATATCTAAACTCTGACTGATGCTAACATTCTTGTGACCATAATTTCCAAGGCAAAAATCAAGGTTTTTTTTTAAGAATTTATTGTCTTTTGTTTTTATATCACCTATTTCTGGATATATTCTCCTTGTTGCTCCTCAACCCTCAATGAACTCTCCTTTGTAATAAGAAAAATTACTTAAATAAAACCAACTGGCACAATCACTGACAGGGGAAAAATTCTATACCCATAGTTCCATGCCTTTTTACCAAAAACAGAGAAGTGCATTTCCTAATACCTGCTCTGGGACCAAAGTTGTTCATTATAATGACTCAAAATTTAACTTCACTTAAGTATAAAAAATAAGCTTTTTTACAGAGAACTGATAAAAATATATTTGCTTTCTTGAACTAAGACTATCTGAGGCATATAGTAACTAACCAATATGTGAGAGCGAGATTTAGAAAGTAGGCAAAGATATTGAAGTTAGAATGACAGTGAAATTATGGGGATTTAAAAAGACACCTTATAGATATAAACCAATTGTAAGTGTTGGGGGTCCATTCAATCACTCAATGTTCAGCTGATTCACCTCAGTTGAAGTATCTATATTTGTCATCTCTGTTGAATCAATCAATCAGTATTATAAATTAAATGTAAACCAGGCCTAGACATCTCTCTCTGGAATCAGTCAATTGATCAATCAAGGATATTAGACAAGGTAAGAAAAGTCTCTGAAAGACTTCTGATATAATGGAGTGGCTCTATGTAGGAGATATTGGGCTAGATTGAAGAAACTTGTTCATACCCTGTAGACCATCATAGAATCCATTGTCTAGTAGCTTAGAGGACAGTAAGCTATTTCAATCAAGTTTCTGAAAGTGAATACCTTTTGGAGAGGGTTCTTGAGCATCTTAGTAAATACTCCTTAAGCAACTACCTGTATATAAGGGTACTTTTTGCCACATTCTACCCAGAAATGACTCAGAAAACATTTTCATACTGTACTGAATTCAAGTTCAAAGTGACCCAGTTTGCAAAAGTGAATGAAAATAGTGCTGCTGAAGGTCAGTGTGTCCTCCTCCAACTGAGAAACTAATCTGAGGTAGCTATGGGAAGAAGAAACCCTACTGAAAAATGCCCTGGCAGAAGAAGACCACCAGAAGCAAGGCAGCCAAATGACCTGAGTTAGAGAGGGAAGTGAAGAGATAATGGAAGAGCAAAGGACTGGTGGAATTCCTGTGCCCACAAAAGATGGATCAGCAGGAGGCCAGAAGAATTGTGATCAACAAGAAGTGACTGATTTCAAACGAGACACAATGTATGCCTCAGCTTCATGAAACAGAATGGACTGAGCATGTATCCATACACCAGACTAGTACAAAAGATGTCTGAAAGCAAGTTCAATAACTTTATGTAATACATTTTTTTTTCAAATTTCGGGTCCCCAAATTAAGGTGCATGTTATACATGGGGAAATATGGTATATCTCTAGAGCATGAGGTATGATACTATGAACTAAAGAAAGTGTCATGGGAATCATACACCTGGAGAAGAAGGGAGAAATAATATGATTGAAAAAGATTAAGTACCCCATATTTTTTTTCTAGGCACTGGTATGTGAGTTTACACAGGTAAAGGATCTACCAAGTTGTATATAGTCCATAGCTTAGATGACTGTCCTACTTCTCACTTAACAGACAAGTCAGATCCCTAAAACTTAATATCTATGTCTGTTCCAGACTCTGGGAGTATTTTGAGAGTTTGGGAGGTTGTTTTTGTAGAACTATTGGCTAAAAACCCCTTTCAAATGTGTTTTCCCTGTGATTATGGATTGATAATCATTTGCTCAACCAGATAAATTATTTTTAAAAAGAACATTCACTAAAATGGTTTAAAGAGTTTAAAAAAAAGTTTATAACATACTCTCCCACCAAGTCCAAGGGAATAAGCTCAAGTTTAGGGAATCTATTTGGCAAAAGGGGAGACACAGCTTATGGCTGCAGGGAGTTCTTTTCTCCCCTTCATAAGGTGTTAAGAGGTTCCCCTTGGGCATGGTTTACTCTCTTCCTGAGCTCATTAAAGAGCCATGAATTTATGTTTGGTCTGCCCTTAGCTCCCAATGCAAACACTGCTGTCAACTGATCCAGGGTGACCACTAAGACTCCACTGAAAAAATAGATAGTCCAAAGATCTCCAGGGTCTTTGAAGTTTACATGGTCTTTCTATTGCAAAGGAGAGGAAAGGAAAGGAGCATATGAAAGTGAAGGAAGTCAAAGTGGAGGCCTCTACACTATCTCCAAGTTCCTCCTTAGTGGGTTTTATTGGGATAGGATAAGGCACTTCAATCTATGGAATGACTCAGGTTCTCAAATAGCTTATAAATTATATGTGCCCATTAGAGTGTGACCAAATTTCTTCAGACTTTCTGAACACTCTTCCTGCATAATGTCACTCTCCTTCTAAGTACTTTTCACATTTAGTCTAAAGCCTATAATTGACTTGTTGGGTTTGTTGAAACTAACCATATGACTAAATCTGAGTGATTGTTTTCACCTATTTAACCAGGTATTATCTTTTACTGTAATTGGGATAAGGTTTGAGTAAACCAATTTTGAGTATTTGAGTGAACCAATCAAGCCTACCATTACATATATGGTCTAAACAAAAATCAGTATAAGTTAGGAAATGATTTTCAATAAATAGGGAAAACTTTTAGAATAATTAATTGACACAAGAAAGATAAACGATTAAAAAAATTTAAAAAGATTTATATTCACTTATTAGGCCTATACCCACCAAAGAGTTCAAAGAGGAAAAGGACTCAAAAATGCAAAAAACCCCAAAATATTTACAGTGTATCTTTTTTTATAGTAGAGGGCTAGAAATTAAGGATATATCCATCCACTGGGTTATGTCTAAAGCAAATAAATTATGCTTTATGAATGTAATGGAATATCATTGTACCATAAGAAAGTACAAAAGGAATGGTTTAAGAGAAACATGGGAAGACTTGTATGAACCATTGCAGAATGAAGCAAACAGAACCAGGAGAACAATTTATACAACAACAACATTGTAAAGACAATTTCAGAAGACTTCCTATCTGTTCAATGCAATGACCATTCCTGAGAACACATGATGAAGCATATTATCCCTCTCCTAAATCAGAGAAATCATCAACTTAAAATGCCAAATAAGATATACATTTTTTGAACATGGTCAATGAGGGAATTTGTTTTGTTTGACTATCCAAATTTGTTACAAGGACTTTATTTTTTTTAACAATTAAAGGGAAGAGAAAAATTGGGAAAGGGGAGATAAAGGATAAAGTCAAAAGTAATATGAGGCTCAAATGAGATAATTAATGTAAAATGCTTTGAAAATTTTAAATTGCTATGTAAATGCCAGTTGTTGTTATTGTGATTATTATTAATTATACTGCAGTCACCAGGCCTCCAGTCTGGTGATGCATTCTTTCTTAAGCCTTCTACTGAAGTCCATATGAATTCTGGCAATGTTTATAGAGCAATAAAAGGGTGTGTTGGTAAATGTTTAATAACTGGTCTGGGGGGGCAGGGGGATGGAGAATGCATGCACACACTTTTAAGTTTAAATCTGTATTAACTGAAGATAAAGCACACAATTTGCATTTTCTTAAGTCTAGACAATCAACAAAGGAATAAATCAAGTTCTGATTTGTAGCAGTTGACAATTTTTCAATTGAAAGTTTCACAATTTGCTCCTAAAAGTCAGAGCCATCTTCAACATGCTATTGGATAAGTTCTCTCTGCCCCTCAAATGAGAACGGGTCAGCAGAAAGGTCACAAGAAATCATAGTTTGAAAGTTCAATGCTGAACTTATACTTTTTTAAAAGAAAAGGAAACTCTACATAATAAAAAGTTATAGTTACATGTATACCTAACTCATGGAAATGCTCATTTTATTTGGTGTTTATTACCTTCAAATTTTAGAAAATAAAATCAAAAAATAAATTAATGGAATCAAAAGCAAGTACTTCTGGTTTGGGAATCTGAAAGGTGGAAAGTGATTTACAATGATAGTCATAGACATCATAGATTTAGAACTAAATGAACTTTTAGGATCATTAAATCCAATTCAGTCCCTTGACAAATGAGCCTAAGGTCTAGAGAGGCAAAGGAATTTGCCCCCCACTTACACAGGTAATAATTTTTTTCATTATCAATATTTTTATTACTCAATCCATGTCCACTATCTATTCAGTAATACAGTGAGTCTACCCTACTCATTCAGAATTCTGGGCTTGTGCAACAATTGTAAAAATTTTAAAGGAAATGAATGTATCCAAATGAAGGAAGCAGGACAATTAAGCTGTGAGAGCAGGAAAACAGTAACTTCTGCCATACTCCTCTGGTGGCCAACATTCTCTTTCCCACTCAAAGTCTGCCTATTGGTATTGTATAAAAAGAAGGAAAGCCCAGATCTATAGGCATATATCTCTTAAACTGTATACAGTGACAATGAAGCTACTTTTATTGGTGAGACTGTCCAATAACCAAATAGGTGAGGTCTCTTTATAGAAGATCAGCATGGGTCTCTGGTGTCTGGCTCACTAAGCTGTCTTCCCTGTATTCCTGTTCCTGTTCTTGTACATTGAATGCATCCCTGGGAAAACTTCATGGACTGGGCAATGCTATCAGTTTACTTGAGGTCTTAGACACCGAATAGACTACAGAACTGAGTAGTAAATGACTTTGCATGATCAGATCATCGGATTTCAGATTCTAGTTGTAAAAAGAACTAAGCAGTCTTTGAGTCCAAATCTATCATTTTATAAATGAAGAAACTAAGACTCAGAGAGGTTAGGTGATTTACCCAAAGTCACACAGGTAGTAATTGATAGAAACAGGATTTGTATTTGTATTCGTATTCTCTGATTCCAAATCCTGTATTTTTCCCATTGCACTACATTGTATCCCCAGGGGGCAGCTAGATGGCATAGTGGATAGAGCACACGCCATGGAGTCAGAAAGACCTGAGTTCAAATCCCATCTCAGACACATAATTACCTAGCTGTGTGACCTTGGGCAAGTCACTTAACCCTATTGCCTAACATTTTTTAAAAATGTTTTTTAAAAAGATCTAGGTAGAAGAAAATCTCTAGTATTTTGGGGCACACTATTGAGGACATTGTAGAAGGATATGGGTCAGATCTTCAGTAGTAGGTATAGATGGTTATCATTTATTCTAAAGTAATAAGTGTGTACTTTGAGGCAAGTCACTTAGCTGACCTCAGTCTTAGTTTTTTCAGATCTTAAAATGGGATTACTACCTTTTTATGCTTACTTAACAGTGTTGTTTGTGAAGCTTAAGTGAAATAATCTATATAAAGGTGCTTTGCAGACTTTCAAGTGTTTATAAATGTTAGTTGTTAAAATTATAATTGTTGTTGTTATATCATAGTCCAGTGAAAGTGGCCTGATTAAAAAATCCTAGCATTCAGTTTTTCTGGGACTTTTATGATAATAAAACAAAAAAAATTATTTATAAATTTCCCAGAGGGCTGGCTAGGTGGCATAGTGGATAGAGTACCGGCCCTGGAGTCAGGAGGACCTGAGTTCAAATCCAGCCTCAGACACTTAATAATTACCTAGCTGAGTGGCCTTGGGCAAGCCATTTAACCCCATTGCCTTTCTTTTTTTTCCCTAGAAATATTTTAGTTTACTTAAATTGTTTCCATTGCCTTTCAAAAACTTAAAAAAAAAGTTTCCCAAATAAGTGAAAAGGGGAATTTGTGGAGTTTAAGTAGAAGAATCCCAGGGTTATGGAAATGAAATGAAAAATTTGTTCCTGTCTCTGTGTTCTGGTGCCTGCTACTTCAGCAGGCACCAGAGCAGTCTATATTAGCCTAGAGTCTGAATATATTTCCAAAGTATCAGCAATTTGGAAAACCAGTAGGGTTAGTATGCTAATACTTGTCCATCTTCAAATCATCTGGCTTGTGTCAGTAGGCCTGCTTTGCTTTTGGCTGCCCAAATATGTTCTTATTTTGATATAGGCCAATGTTGGTGGTGGGGCTCATTAACCTTGCTCAAGTGCTCATTTTTTTTGTTGTCTTTGTTTTGTTTTTGTTCTACATGACTGTTATACTGAAGAGAAATATGCAAAGGAGGAATAGCAAAGAAAGGAAAAAACCACAGCATGGTCTTAAAAATGCAATGAACTCATATGTTTACACAAGTCTGTATTTAGAGAACATAGAACAGGGAAATGGATTTAAAAGATAAAAATATCATAGGATCATAGACCTGGAGTTGAAAGGGATCTCAGAGGCCATCTAGTCCACTCCCTCATTTTACAGATGAGGAGACTGAGGTCAAGGAGACCATCAAGTGACTTGTCCAAGGTCACATAGATTGTAAACAGTAAGGGTAGGACTTGAACTTGGTCCCTGGACTTCTGTGTTTTTTCTACTCTACTAAGAAAGGGAAAAGATGAGGAAATTGGGGAGAAGGGCACTCTGCCTAAGTTATATATATATATCTGAATTCATTTTTCTCTTGAAGCTACTATTTTGAACACTCTGTTTCTTCTTGTAAACCATAAAATTCCAGGTTTATTCAAATATGATTTTATTTTATCTTAATAACCTAAAAACTCTTTCCAACTGAAAAAAGTCTAAACTTTTAAGTTTAGCATTCACAGTATGACTCTAACCTATCTTCCTAATCTTATCTCACAATGCTTCTTTTCATGAAGCCTAAATGTCAGCTGAACTGGATTATTAACCCTTCTTATTTTGAATTGGTGAGATAGTTGCAGCATTGTAGAGAGAGAGAACTGGTCTTAGAGTCAGGAAGAGCTTGGTTCAAGTCTTAGCTTTGATACATCCTGGACAACATACTTAACCTCTTAGTATTCCCAAGAGAGATAAAGAACTAGGTATTTGATAGAAAAAGGAGTCCTTACCAGGAAGTTCCTTTAATGAAATCATAAGTCTGGTGAAAACAAAACAACACAAAACTGCACATGGGATCCCAATCTGGATGACATAAGAATTGGCCTCTGGAACTGAGAGACAACAATTTTTCTTCCCCTTTGCTTCTAAGTCAATATTCTTAAAATGTTCTTCAAACTGGGGAGTGAATTTTATTTGCCAGTACAATGCAAGGGATGAGAACTCTGTGCAGTGGAGTAGAACAGCTCATTTTGGGGGAATCTGATTCCTTGGGTGCCTTCTTTTGAATGTCATTCTGTTGTTGCAGGTTCATCCTGAAGAAAATTTCAGAGAAAGTTGTTATAAGCCAATGAAAATTCTAAAGCATAGCATTTCCCAAAGGATTGGGCAACTATGATGCTGCATAACAAGTCAGCAATATCACGCTTTCTGAGTCTTTCCCTGTCCTCTTGGGCATACCTAGGCAGACAGAGGATAGGGAATCCTTACAACCTCTATGCATTTGTTGCCAAAGGTGCATGTGTGTGTGTGTGTGTGTGTGTGTGTGCATTCACATATAGTCTCTTTTACATAAGTGTAGATTGATAGAAAGGTGGCAGATACCCACCCATATGTGTCAGATACCCTGTACCTAATATAATGCTCTTTGACTGATGCAAGGTGGTTTTTCACCTGTTACATTTGACACTCATCCTGGAATTTGAATGCACAAAATACTTAATCACGGGAAAGGAAATTCCTGGGCATTGCACAAGGATTAATTTAGATGAGTTAAGGAGACCATTCCAGATCTCAGACTGTACTTATTTAGTCATTAATAATGACTTTTACATGTAATAGTAATAATATCTGCTATAGTCCCTGTCCTGTCATGTTTCCATAAAAAGTACTGAAACCTTCACTGATATTTAATTGACCCAGAAGACTAAGTTTTAACACTGAACTAAATTTCTTTTGGTCTTAGTAGAAAACCTGAGCATTTTTACAAATATTATTTCATTTGTTCCTCACAATAACTTTGTGGAGTAGGTGCTCTTATCAGACCCATTTTACAGATGAAGAAAGAGAGGCAGACAGAGAATAAGTGACCTGCCTAAGGTATGTTATCTTAGCAAGTGACTGAGGTCAGAACTGAACTTGGATCTTCTAGGCTCCCAGTCGAATATACTATCCACTGAGTCACTTAGCTGCTTCTTAAAAGGTAAAAAGAGCCAAGATGTCCTGAAAGGGAAGACTTGTATCTTCTGGCCTCTGTAATTCTGGCAGCAGGGCCATGTACCTCAAGGTACCCCTACCCAATGCAGGGGAAAGGTTAGAAATTCAAGTGTCTATTGGCATGCAGGTAGATGTGGATGAATTCTTCATCATTTAATGCCCCAAAGATTTTAAATATTATAAATGGATATTATTGAATTTTCATAACTTCATATTTAGGAATGATAGTATTCTTCAGGCCAAGCAGTTTTGATAATCCTGGGACCTCCTTAGAAACTGCGATTGAAGAATTATCTGTGACCTAAACTGAATAAACTCTTTAGAACTTTTTATATGGCTTTTGCTAGGCCATTGGGCTCTGTGCCACATGGATTTGTTGCAATTTTTGACATAAGGCTCTGGGGAAGATAATACTTGATCTTTCCCAGGAGTCCAGAAATTGGAGATATGGACAAATGTGTCAGATGCACACCAGGTGATTTACTGAAATATGAGGGAATAAAGAAGGTGGAATGTCAATTTAAAAAGTGTTTCTTCTCTCTAAATTGTAATTCTCTTTATTTCTAGGACTTATAGTGAAGTCTGGGTGAGGGGATCCTAAGGAGTAGACCAAAACACACACCCTCTGTCTTGCCTCTGACCCTGGAAGAAATGGCAGTACTCAGACCCTGGCCCAGATAGTCATTGTTGGCACTGGCAGAGCAGGGAGAAATCTGTACCCTCCCTGCAGATAATGTTTGCCTTTGACAGAATGGGTGGCATTGCTAGCCTTTATGCCAGTGAAATGGGCATTGATATAGGTCTTACAAATTGTGGCCAAATGCATTAACCTCAGGACATTGGCATGGACAACAGAAGGATGGAGTCCATATTACTATAATCTGGAACTGATAATAACTCTATAAAAACTGTTGCCAGTATAATACCTAGACTCTGTTTCTTGACCCAGGTGAGTCTGATAACTCTTTCTTGGGAAGGAGTTAAAGGACCAATGGATGCTGCCTTTAGAGGTGTCTTATTTTCTAGTGAAGGGAAGCCTTCTTGCAGGAGGGCTTCATCAGATGGCTGACTGTAAAGGGGGAAAGATGCCAGCATCCCCTTCCATGGAAATCACTAGAAATCCTGAGGGTCTTATCTTCTCAGCTTATTTTTTGGGGGGAGGGAGTGGTCATTTTTGGCTCTTTCCTCATCTCTCACTTACTCAACCTTAATCACTAAATGGGCATTGCCTCAGTCAAACTGTGACCTGGGAAAGTTCTGGTTTTAAAAGACCAAGATCTCCCATTGCATCCAGAATCATCTCCTGTCTTCCTGATCCATATCCAGGCCCCAGACAGCTTCAGAGGAGAAAGTGAGACTTTGCACGGTACCCCCTTCACTTAAATACAATTCATTTGCATGTCATGACATCGCTTCCTATGTCATGGTCTTCTTCAAGAACAAAGGTCAAAACCCTGGGAGACCTGTTTTGTTTTTTGCAAGGCAATGGGGCTAAATGACTTGTCCAAGATCACACAGCTAGATAATTATTAAGTGTCGAAGATTGGATTTGAACTCAGGTTCTCCTGACTCCAGGACCAGTGAATAAAGCAGCAATCCTAGAGTCAGGAGGACCTGACTTCAAATCCAGCCCCAGACATAAAATAATACCTAGCTGTGTGGCCTTGGACAAGTCACTTAACCCCACTGGCTTGCCAAAAAAGAAAAAAGAAAAGAAAACTTAATCTACGTGCACTGAAGTAATAATTGGTTATTCAGTAAGTTTGCCAAGACTCCCTTTCTGTCAAGATCCACAAGGAATAATTTCTACTATATGTATAGTTATATTTTCCTCATTTTGCTTTCCTAATTTTTAATTCTGCCATATCAGAGGGGTCTTCCTAACTGTGGATAAATATATTATCTACTATATAGGCTAGACTACACTTCTCAAAAGGAACTGAATCTGTCTTCAGACTTAAGGGGAATTGAGGCTCCCTGTGGCCGCTAGGTAGCACAGTGGATAGAGCACCAGGCTGGAATCAGGAAGATTCATTTTCCTGAGTTCAAATCCAACCTTAGACACTTACTAGCAGTGTGATCCTAGCAAGTCATTTAACTCTGAATCAGTTTCTTCATCTATAAAATGAACTGGAGAAGGAAATGGCAAACCACTCCAACATCTTTGCCAAGGAAACCCCAAATAATGTCAAGAAGAGTCAGACGAGACTGAAAATGACTGAACAAGTTTCCTTCCAGGCACAAGGGGAGATGGGAGGCAGAGGAGGTAGAGCTGTGCCTCACCTCAGATTGTACAATCCCTCACAATCTGGGTTGAGTACTTCCAATAAGCACGTGCCTGTACTACCTCTATTAGGCTCATATAGTGCAAATCCTTACCCTCATCTTGTTCGTACCTCCCCAGTCATGGATCTCACCTCATGTCACTGACTCAAGGTTCAGACCACTGAGATACCCCACCCACAGTAAATCATTTGGGGTACATTTGGCACATTTGTCCAAATTCCCTGTTCTGGGCTCCTGGGTTGGAAATAACACAATGTCTTGAATTCTGAGCATAGTTAGCTGCTCTTTTCTTGGCCTTCTGACTTGAGAATTAGCATGGCCAACACTTAGGCAGGGAACCCACATTTAACTGAATTAAGACTGTATCTTTGAGGATTATTCTTTCTTTGCTATAGCTAAGTAAACTTCCCTATAATTTTTTAATTTTAATTTTATTTTTCCAATTACATGCAAAAATTTTTCAACATTTATCTTTTCTTTGTAAGCTTATAAGTTCCATATTTTTCTACCACCCTCCCTTACATCCCCCTTCTACATGGTAGCAAACAATCTGATAAAGGTTTTACATGTTAAACTTCCTTCTATTAATTATTAGATGATCTACATGTATCTCATTTTAACCAAATTCTATATTTGAAATACCAGGTAAACCTGAATCAGGGTCTCTCTATAATATTAACCAATCCTTAAGGATTTTCAGAAAAGTTTTATTATCAAAACATATAATGAAAACATAGATAGATAGATAGATAGGTAGATAGATAGATAGATAAAACACTAAAAACTCATCCCATACCATCCCCATTAAACTTTCCCTGGTTCACTAACTAGAACCTCTAAATTCCTGGGAATTGTTGCTATTGCTTAATCTTCGTTTTTTTTAAAATTTTTAAAAAAAATTTCCAATTTCATGTCATGAAAGTTTTTTTTAAACATTCATGACCTTGTATATTTATGTTACACATTTTTCTACTACCCTCTCTTTCTACCCCCTCCCCTCATCAGCAGTCTGGTAAAAGTTGTGCTTGTACATTTGTGTTTAACATATTTACATATTAATCATTTTGTGTTTGAGAAATTATGAGTAAGGGAATAGAAAAAAAAAACCATGGGATAGGAAGGAAAAACATAAGAGCAGTTTTTAAAAAGTAAACATAGTATCTATTCAGGTTCTGTTGGGGGGTTTTTTGTCTCCCAAGTGCAGCCCAATGGTTGGTACAGAGGATAGAGCACTAGATTAAGTTTTTAACCAAGTATTTGCAAGCAAAAGTTCCTTGAAATCTTTGTCTTACTCATCTTTGTAGTCATAGAATTTTTGTGCTTTGTGTCAGCCTGATCTTATTGAATGTTGTTTAAATGATATTTAGGAGAACATATTTATAGATGTATTCAAACTGAAACTGAGGAATTAGGTTATAGGTATGCTAATCCTTTTATTAATGTTTGGTGTACTCTCTCCCTGTATATATATATATATATATATATGTGTGTGTGTGTGTGTGTGTGTATACATATATGTATACATATATGTATACATATACACATACACATACACATACACATATATACATATATGTATATAGTTATAATTATGGATTTAGACTTAGAGAACCTGAGTTCAAATCTCATCTCTACCATTTATTACCTCTATGACCTTAGACAAATTGTTTAAATTTTCTGAACCTCAGTTTCCTCAGTTGTAAAAGGACAAGGAAACTAGGTATAGACCACATCTCAGCTACAAATGGGCACATGACTTAGATATAAAGGGTGGTATACTAAGCAAATTAGAGGAGTAAGAAAGAAATTACCTATCAGAGCTTCAGATGCGGAAGAGTTCATGTCCAAACAAAAGATAGATAGGATCACAGTTAAAAAACTCTGATCAATATAGTTAGTAACCATGATCCTAAGGGACCCATGATGAAAAATGCCACCCATCTACTGACAAAGAGGTGATTAATTCAAGATGAAAATGAGATGTACATTTTTTTGACCATGGCCAATAAGGGAATTTGTTTTGTTTGACTATCCATATTGTGTTATAATGATTTTATTTTTCCTCTCTTTATCAGTGAGGGAGACATAGAGATGAGAGGAAAAGAAAATAGATTTTTGTTCATTGAAATAAAATAAGAAAATCACAAAACAATAAAATTACAGAGTGGTAAGAACTGTTGTCTTTGGCTTTGACTGGGAGTACTAGATTAAAGAGCTGAGCTATGAAAGAAAAAAACCCAGGACTAAGCTCTGGCTGCCCAATTAGTGTTTCCTGTTCCTCATGGCAACATGTTAGGACCAGTTTCTATCTCTTCCTGAACAGCCCACTAGCTGATTATAACTTTTTCCTCCCTGTACATCTGAAAGGCATAATTCCAAATTAGGAAAAGCTCTAAAAGCACCATCTCAGAAGACCTGAAAGGCATTCAATTCCCAGAGGTCAGAAACCTATCATCATTTCTCTTTTTGCTTTGGATTTCAAAAGGCAAATACTGTATTTTGAAATGTGGAATTAGTCACAGAATCACTAAGATGCCCTCCAGTACAATTTGAACTTGAAAAAAAATTCCATGACAACATATGTAATAATAAGATTAGCATTTAAACAGAGCCATAAGAGTTGCAAAGTTCCTTGCAAATATTATCACATTTGATCTTTATAATAGCCCTATGAGGTAGATACTGCTTTTATCAGAGGCATACCAAGATTAAATGACTTGCTCAGAATCATACCAAAGTAGAAGACAGAGAACTTTACTGCACCTGTTCCCCTTATGTGATATGTGAAGTCAAATGATTTATTTACGGTGAACTGTAAAAAGTTTAACAGAGTTGCTGAGGCCATTCCTGAAGGTAACCCTGACACTCTGAGAGTGGAATGGAATTGCTAACCCTGCCTTTTTTCTTATTCCAATGACTAAGATAAATCAAAAGCACTTGCACCAAGGAAAACAGTCTATTACATCTTTGCCATCTTTCTTCAGAGCTACCTGACCCTTTCTCATGTGTTAGCACAATGTGGTGGGCAGAGACCTGAATGGTTTCCCTTTCTGAGCATATTATTGTATGCCATTAAATTGAAGACAAGACATTAACCAGACTGGATGGCTGTGGAAGCAGAGGCTCTAGGGTAGATGGCAGTGGATGTGTAGGACAAGGGATGGACAAACTACTGACCTTAAGAAAATCCAGAGTCCGGCTTGGTTTATCAAGGTTTGAGGAGTATTGTACTTAGAGGGAGTTAAATGAGTCTAGATACAATTTGGAATGTTGATTGGCATGTGTTTTTCCACAAGGAAGCCCAGGGGCTTACTGGACTCTATGTTTTGGAGAATCTACATTCCCCATCCTGGCATCCTTATTTTACTTCCTATTTTATCAGGGTCCCAGTGCAATAATCTTGGGATGTCTAAAGTGCATCAGACTCTTCCTCTGGGCCTTCAGGGAACCTCTTCCCTGAACTTTAGGGAACCTTTGATTTTAGATGTCTCTGTCCATAAAGCTCAGATTGAGGGGAGGCACTTAAACTTTAGGTTTTTGGAAGTATAAGATCCCTGAAGTAATCATTCAATATACCATTTATGAAAACAGTTGCTTACCTGTCACTGATCTTAGTTGCTACAGAACAGATGATATAAAGTCATACCATCCCCTTTCATTAAAATTGTCTGTTATGAGTTGTTTTGAGATACAAGATGCTCCATTACTATTTCCAACAAGATGGGAGATTTGTATTGTTAAATGCACATGATACATTTAGGATAATGCTTGCCCAGATCCCATGGATGTTACTATCCTTTATGAAAAGATTTTATTTTACCAGAAATTCAGGCCTTCAGTCCCATCCCTAACATTTGGCTTTTTCTGTTAACCCAATGGACCTTTTGAATATGAGGATCTGACTCCAGATATTTGGTTCACCATTAGCTCTGCTTGCTATGAAAGAGGCATTAGAAACTGGAGTTCAAAGGTCATTAATCTAGTAACAAGAAATACTCTGAGGTGGGGTGTGTCTAAGGAGAGGATAGGAACAGCAATAGCCATGCAAGGAAAAACAATCTACCTAGGAGGCTGGGCTATGACCCACTTGATTGGTATGTGAGAGAACCTGGAAGGGATAAGCAGATAAAATCTTCATCTGCACTAATTTATAGGTGGCAGACATACCTCTGGTCTAGTGGTATGGGGCCCAGAGAGAGCAAGACTGAGTGTTGCCAATATAGCTCCCAATTTTGAGGGGGGGGGACATGTTAGCATTCATCAGAGAAATAATATGCCCTCTGCTGAGCTAGAGCTAGATAATTGGCATAATTCTGTTATAAGAAAAGTAGAGGTTGGAAGTAGGTCCATTTATAATGTGGGCATGTGGGTCATGGATTCATGTTGATCTGAATTTAGAAATATATGATGCCCTCCCTCCTCCCCCATCTACGGATGAGGCAACAGAACTCTTTGTGCCTACTAGAAAACCTACAGATCCTTGTGGTCCTCAAACTAACCCTAGCAGTCAAAATGGCCCTTCTCCCCCCTCTCCCATTTTGGATAAGATCATGTTCTTTGACTACTAGAATTTCGTTTTCCACCTCCAGACACCTAGATAACATATATTCAGTCAGTGCCACCCTAGAAAAGGGTAAGCTTCTTCTGACCAATCAATGTTTAAGATCAAGTCTCCAGGAAGACTTAACTGATAGGGATAGTCTATGTTTGGACATTCTGGTTGACCCCCTCTGACCTGTTTCTATTTCATCCCTGAAGCAGAGTTGGTCAGGTCTCAAGATTTGGTGAAAAGACTCAGATCTCTCTCAATTGGCAGATATCCTTTCCCTGGGAAGATTTCAAGCGCTTCTCAAAAAAGCTTGGGAGACCAAAGGGTGGTTCAGTTGAAAACTGCCTTACTTTCTAACATCCTGGGAGCAGGTAAAACTGTCCCTGAATTACTATAATGAATTTATATTTACCTAGAAGAAAAGGAATCCCCAAGCTGGTTTAGTAGAATCAGATTTCTGGATGAAAATGAGGGAAGAGACCATCCTGAAGCTCTGTTAAGTAAGAAACAATTAGGCAAGAAAACTGTATGCTCCAGAGTAATAACCTCATAAATACTTCATTTACAAATGAACCTGACTTGAGGCAACTAGGAGCACAGTGGATAGAGAACCAGCCCTGGAGTCAGGAGGACCTAAGTTCAAATATGTTCTCAGACTAGATACTTACTAGCTGTGTGACCTTGGGGAAGTCACTTAATCCCCATTGCCTCAAGAAAAAAAAAAACAATTGACTGACCCATCATGAGGATCAGTGACTGTCATCCTTTGTGCTGTGGTCTTGATGTTCCTGGTGCTGTGCCCACTTATTATTCTCCCTTTCAGTCAATTCCATTCTGAACTGCCCCCTCCATTACTCCCCCCAACAACCACAGCTACCACAAGATGAATCCAGGACACCATCCTTCCAAAAGTAATGACTTCAACTTTTTGTATTCCTTCTCCAAATGTGGTCTGTATTCCTTCAAGAGACCATCATATTCTTCCTTCCTTCTTTTCTTTCTTCCTTCTTTTCTTCCTCTTCTCTTTCCTTTCTTCTTTTTTCTTTCCTTCCTTTCTTTGTTTCTTTCCTTTCTTCCTTCCTTCCCTTCCCTCTCCTTTCTTTTTCTCTTTCTCTTTTTCTTTCTTTTTTCTTTTCTTTTACCTACACTCACTTCCTTTTCCCATGCTACCTGTGTCAAGCATTTAACATGTCAAGATCAGGACTGTCCAAGAATAATTTTGAAGTCCTTTCAGTGATGGAAGGTATAACCCACCAAAGTGGGAAAGGTAGTAGAATCCATTCTATTAGAATAAATGAATATTCATTATTACAATCTCACCATTTGATCTTTGCTAGTCTTTCTCTAAAAGGCAGGGAAGATGTCCTCAATTCTTGATTGACCTGGGATATTAAGAGATTTAAGTCTTTGATGTTGTTTCCCCAGTATTCTGAGACATAAATGTCTTTCAGACATTGTTGTTCTTCAAATTCTCAACTGTTGTAGAGTTCACACACCTTCTGACTAAATGTGTTTCCATATGGAGATATGGTAAGCCTGTGTGCCCACCAGAACTAGAACTATATCCTTGTTATTCATATACTTTCTTTTAAATGTTATTTTAAATTAACAAGCATTTATTTTTCTCCTTCCCACCCCTTGCCCACTGGAAAATTAAAAGAAAAACAAAACTCTTGTAGCTCATATGTATAGTCAAGCAAACCAAATTCCATATTAGATAAGTACAAATATATCTCATTCTGCATTTTGAATCTATTACTTCTCACCAGATGAGTAACATATTTCATCTTTTTTTCCTGGGGAATCATCATTGGTTATTGAATTGATCAGAGTTCTTTTTTTTCAAAATTTTCTTTTTAATATTTTTTGTTTTTGTACAAATGATTTTTTATACATTATTAAAATATTCTTGTTTAAGAGTAAACATAATACCCCCTCCCCCAAAAAATATAGACCCTCATGAGCAAGAAAGTAAAGGAAAGAGAAAAAATAAAAATAAATAATAAAAAATGTGCTTTAGTCTGTGTTCTAACACCATCAGCTCTGTTGCAGATGGATCACATTCTTTATGCTAAGTCCATTACAAAAGCTACTTCCATATTTTTCCACCATTGCCATTGCTGATCACAACTCCCTCCATTCGAACTTACCCACTACCATATACTATATTTTCTCTCTCCTTTCACTCTGTCCCTCTTCTTAAATGTGCTGTAGGGTAGCTGAGTGGCACAGCAGACTGTTGATAGAGTTTTTTGTTTTGTTTTGTTTTTTAGGTTTTTGCAAGGCAAATGGGGTTAAGTGGCTTGCCCAAGGCCACACAGCTAGGTAATTATTAAGTGTCTGAGACTGGATTTGAACCCAGGTACTCCTGACTCCAGAGCCAGTGCTTTATACACTGTGCTGCCGCCTAGCTGCCCCCGATAGAGTTCTTAAGATGTTCAGACTTACTGTAGAAATTATTCTCCTGTTCACTTCAAACTGCATCAGTTCATACAAGTTTTTCTAAAATTGTTCCTTTTCTCATTTCATATGACACAATAGCATGCCATCACATTCTTATAGGATAATTTATTTAGGTGCTCCTTAGTAGATGGGCATGCCTTTAGTTTCAAGTGTTTGAATATAACAAAAAGAGCTGCTAAAAATATTTGTGTGTGCATGTGGGTGGGCACGTTTGTGTATATACATTTAAGGCAGCTAGGTAGAGCAGGAGAGCTCTGACATTGGAGTCAGGAAGAACTAAATTTAAATCCAATCCCAGACACTTGCTAGCATGTGACCCTCTATCCACCTCAGTTTCTTCTTCTGTAAAATGGAGATAATAATAGCACCTACCTCACAGAGTTATGGTAAGAATCAAATGAGATAGAATTTATAAAAGTGCTGTACACAACTGACACCTAATAAATACTTATTCTCCTTCCTTTCTCATTTCTTCTTTCTCTGCCAAGTATATACAATTCAATGACTTTTTGGGTATAGTTACAAATTGCTTTTGATAATGGTTGGACTAGTTCAGTTTCACCAACAGTGCTGAGAAATAAAAACATCCAATCGCCTAGTTTTACAAATGTAGATACTTGAGGCTCAGAGATGTTAAAAAAAAAAAAAGTTGTCCAGGATACAACAGGTAGTCTTATGGAACAGCTAGAAATTTAATAGTCTTCTCTTCACTCCTCTTGCTTTACATGCTGCTATAGAATAACTTTCTTGGCTAGTCTTCTACCTATATGTTAGTATTATTTACTGGATCATTTTCTAACTCCTGCCCCTTAATTATAGTTATTCCTTAAGGTCTATCCTAGCCTGTCTCCTCTCTCTGCGTATTCCCTCTCTCATCATTGTCATTAGCAGCAGCACCAGAAGCAACATCTAACCACAGCAATGTGGGAGTGATTTAATTATGTTTTGAGGAGCTTCAAAAGAAAGAAAAGGGAGGGGGAAGAGAATACACTAGGGTAAAAAAAGAGGAAAGAGGGGAAGGAAAATTGTCTTTAATCTACCACTTAAACATCTGGACAGAGAATGAAAGTCTTAAAACGGATTGAGTGAGAAAGAGAGAAGGCATTATCTTCTCTTCAGTTTTATTGAGAGTGATCATTAAAAACCTTCAGAAGAGGAAGAATATTATATATAGGGTACCTATTTTAAATCCTGAAAGACAACCTGTCTTCAGAATGATTAACTTTAAACTTTCACCAGTCTCATGTTCTTGTTTCCTAGAGTCTACATAACTCTATGATTCTAGAGATCAACGACAGTTGTGATATCTTCTAACATCACAATGTTCATTTGTACATTTTCAGTCATTTTCTAGTTATGCCCAACTCTGTGACTCCATTTGGGGATTTCTTGGCAAAGATACTGGAGTGGTTTGCCATTTCCTTCAGCAGCTCATTTTACAAACACATTTAAGCAATTTGCCCAAGAACACATATCTATTAAGTTACTTGAATTCATGAAGATATGTCCTCCTGATTCCAGGTCTGGCACTCTATCCACTGTACAATCCCACTGCCCTTAACATCTTATTGTGGGAAAGTTCAAAAGCATCACAGGGAGCTTTTTTAGCTAAAATGGCAGAACCCTGCTTCACCCCCCCCCCCCAAACAAGAGCCATCCTGTATTCAATTGATTCAAATTGATTCAAAATGATCCAAATTATTTTGGTATTTTTGTATTTCATGGGGCTCTGCTCTATCATTTTTGTCAGTAAGCCCAAGTACTTTTGCATTGAATTCGCTGCCTCAAATCCTTCCCATATTGTTCCTCTTACTGAATGTTCAAGTGATGATTTTATCTCTGAAAGATATACCTTTTAGCATATAAAGTGAGAAAATGAAGCATTAGTTTGTGATGTGACTTTGCACACAGATCTGTCTTCCCCTTATAAACAATTTATAAGCATTTCTTTCCATTTTTTGATGTTGGAAAGTGGATATTAGGTCCTGGGAAGACATTCTGTTTTGTTTTCTACTTTTAATATATGACATATTTAAGGCCAAGCATGGTATCCTAATCCCATCTGGGTTTGTTTGTTTTTTTAAAGCTATTCAAGTTAGTCTGAAGGTTCTTCTTAGAATTCTGGGGAAGAATTTTGGGTGTAGAAGAGGCAAAAATAACCTGAGTTCAAGTACGGCCTCAGCCACTTAATAATTACCTAGCTGTGTGGCCTCCGGCAAGCCACTTAACCCCATTTGCCTTGCAAAAATCTAAAAAAGGGCAAAAATAAACAAATAGAAATAAATGAATAAATGCTTATGAAATTCCCATTACCTCAATTTACCCCTCTGTAAAATGAAGGAATTAAATTAGATCGTATCAGCACTAATGTGCCCTTCAGTTCTAACATTTTCTGTGTAGTGTAGTTAATTATGTTAGATTTTGAGTCAAAAGAATTAGATTTACAATCATAGAAGAATAGATTTTTGAGCAGGAACAAATTTTTTTTTTAGGTTGGAACAAATTTTTTTTAAAGATAGTCTAACCTCCCTTATTTTACAGATCAAAATATTAAGGCTAAGAAAAATGAGTTGAATGTTGCAGGTGGAAAATGAGTTGAATCAGAATGGAGATTCAAACTCAAGTCTCTTAGCACTTGTTCTGCCATTCTTTAGCATTAAGATCCTAAGAAAGTACCTTTTTTTTTTTGAAAAACTTCTCTAGAATTCAGTGCCTATATCTGTAAAAGCATGGGATTTAGATGATCTCTAAGATTACATCTGTTCACTAGATTGGTATAGTAGATAAAGTGAGTTAGGAATATTTGGCTTTCTGAGTTCAAATCTGTTCTCAGACACTAAACTAACTTTGTGACTTAGGGCAAATCACTAAACCCTTTCTGTCTTGGTTTCCTCATCTGTAATATGAACTGGAGAAGGAAATGGCAGTATCCTTGCCAAGAAAACTCCAAACAGGGTCATGACAAGTTGGACAGAAGTGAACTACAATAGAACAAAGATCACTTCTAGCTCTAAATGTCTATGATTTAATATAAATATGGTATTATCTTGGTCCATAGCTTTAAAATCACTCTTAATCCCTAGAAATATGAAGTGAATGCAATCTAAATTCATTAGGGTAGAACAGGCTTTCTTCTTTTGAGCATATTAAAGTTCCCTTGACAGTTTGGTTTAACAACTGGAATTTTTACTCTAGGCTTTGTTCACAAATTTGTCTGGTCTGGAAGCAAATCTTTCCACGTCTACGAGCAGCTTATTTGAAGAATGGAGAGAGAGCTGACCTCAAGACTAGGAAGATCAGGTTCATGTCCTGCCTCTGATACATCCTGGCAAGTCACTTAAACTTTCAGAGCTTGAGACAACTTTCTAAGACTACATGCTGCAGAAAAGGTATCAATCTGCATTAGTAGAGAGAGTTTCCTCATCTGGTAATCCCCAACCCAATAAAATCATAGTTTTGGTTCCTATCCTATGAGCAAGATACTTTCACTTGTCAGAATTCTTGCCTCTCTATCCCTCAATCTGTCCCTCCCTAGGTAGAGCCAATGGAAGCAGCTAGATGGCTCATTGGATAGAACATTGGACCTGGATTAAGGAGGACCTAAGTGCAAATACAGCCTCAGACACTTGCTAGTTATGTGTCCCTGGGAAAATCACTCAACCTTTTTACCATAATCTACTGGAGAAGGAAATCTTTGTCAGGAAAATCCCATGACCCACAGGTCATGAAGAGTCTGACAAAACTGAACAACCTTAACAAGCTGAAATAATAGGAAATAAGTCTTAGGGGGGGCAGCTAGGTGGTGAAGTGGATAAAACAGCTTGGAGTCAAGAGAACTTGATTTCAAATATGACTTCATTTAATGCTCACTTAGTTGTGTGATGCTGGGCAAGTCACCTAATCCCATTAGCTTACAAAAATTTAAAAAACAAACAAATAAGATATCACACAGAAGGGATTAAAAATCAGAAAACTAGGATTAGTGTATTTACTTATTAATGAGATGAATACATGTTTACTAAGTAATATAAATTATGTAATGATATTATTTACTTATTTATGTGATAATATGATGGATTTGGAATATTTAAGACTCCTAGTTGGATTCACCACCTTAATCTCTTCTCATTCTAATCTATCTTTTACATGTATGACCATTTCACTCCCATTACTCAATAAACTCATTGGCTCTTATTTACCTAGAAAATCAAAGAAAAATTCCATTATTTGCATTTGAAGCTTTTTCACACCCTCTCTCCAGTTGAACTTGCAATCTTAAATAGTCCTCCTCTCTTCATTCTGAAATATATTATCTCAATGCCAAAAACAGATCATCCACTAAATTCTTGACTACTTTAATGATAATTTAGTCCTTCAAATGTTGAAGAACTAACTAGAAGAAATTCTGTTCTGAATTTCAATGAGAATCTTGGGAGAATTTGTGACCATTCCATTTTAGAATTTAGGATATGCATCTGATTTTTAACCTAGGCTTTTGGAAAGCAGATTTCAAGATTTCAGAGGAATGATAGGTAGGATAAAATTCTAAATATAGGAAGAGAAATAATGTCAATGGTGAAAAGATTGATGATCAACCAACCAACTTAGATTTTTAAAGGGTATATATATATTTATACAAACACACACACACACACACACACACACACACACACACACACACACACAACTTTTGTTCTTTCTATGAAGACTATGTAGGAAAAAAAAAAAGGAAGGGAGGAGATACTTCCTCTTCTGGACTCCACCCTTGGAATGTGGGCATTATTACCAACTTCATCTAGACATTCTCTTTCTTCTCTTAGTGGTCAGTACCTGTTCTCAAGTTATTACTTCCAACTTCATCCCAAAAAGGGAGTTTGGAGGGGGGGAGGATAAGGAAAATAGAAATACGATCTGAGAATTCAACCTCCTTCCAAACAATAATGGCAATGAACTCAGTTTAGCTTAAAAACAAACAATGCATCCAGAAAACCCTAGATCCAACTTCTCCTGCCTTGCCAAACTTACTTAAAATACATTAAATTTCTGTTTTTAACTATATATGCTCCTAGACTAGAAACCTGGCATTTTGGAATAAGGGCCTGAATTTCTATCTTTTTAGAAAAATTATGTGTGTGTATGTGTGTGTGTGTGTTTGTGTGTGTGTGTGTGTGTGTGTGTGTGTGTGTGTATGTGTGTGTGTGTGTGTGTGTGTGTGTGTGTGTGTGTGTGTAATTGCCAAACACTGCCCATTCTCTTCTGCCTTCCCTTTCCCAAATACTAAAGCACACAATCAAGAAGTTAGATCAAATCAGTCAGCTTTGGTACTAGTTAAATCAACAAGCAACTCTGAAAAACAAAACACTGGCTTGACTATCTATCCTTTAGAAGACAGTGATATAGAGTCACTTCAATATGAATTCTCAGTCAGATGAAAGTCCTTATCTCAATGCCAAAAACAGATCATCTACTAAATTCTTGGCCACTTTAATGATAATTTAGTCCTTCAAATGTTGGAGAACTAACTAGAAGAAATTCTATTGTGAATCTGCTTCTCCTTAAGGAGGAACTGGTTTTGAGGGTGGAAACAATGGAAACCTTAGGAGGATATGTGACCATTCCATTTTAGAATTCAGAATATGCATCTGATTTGTAACCTAGGTTTTTGGAAAGCAAATTTGTCATTTCTACCTCAGTGGAAAAAGGTACCAGCTACTGCTGTGGATCTTCGGTTACAAACAACACCACTGTGATCAACTACCATTACTAACATATATCTCTTCTCTTTGCTTTTGCTTCACCTTTTTCATTTGGATCCTAGATTCAACCTCCCTGCACAGAGGGATTCCATGTCAGCAGCATAACAACATAATAACAAGGATCATACAAAGGTATTACATTAATATGGGGTGTAGGGTACATTTAAAGATAACTAGTACCTTGGTATGAGGGCTGCCAAACTTTTTTCAGGGATGTTTTCTACCTTTGACAACCACATGAGCCACCTAACTCTCACTTGTGACTCCAAAAAGCTGTAGCATGCACAGCAGCCACATCCCAGTAAACCATTTCAGCAGGTGGGTTAAATCAGGCTGAGGCAGTCTCAAGTTCATCAATGAGTAGTGGGGAATGTCTACCCCAAGCATGTGAAGTCTTCTCCTGGTGGAATGGGCAGAGGAGGTGAAGCAGGTGCTTAGAGAGCTTGGTTAGATATTGAAAATGCCAAGTTTATCCACTGTATCTAAAGTCATCACCAGTCTTGATACTGTCTTGCTATACTGGATCATGATGACTTTGGAAGAGAGTGTGAGTGGTTGCAGCTCTACCTCACTTAAATTCAATTTATGCACATAACAAAAGACCTCACTCATTACCATTTCTCAAAGTCCTCTGGGACAGACAAGTGATGAAGCAGCAGGTGCGGATACACTAGGACCTATAGTCACAATCTTGCACAAAGGCCACCCAGGGCCATAGGGTTGTTTCCACTGAAAGCAGCAGTGGGATTTGGCAGCCCCCCGGGTGACTGAGCAGCCCTTTAAAGATCACACTACTCACCTCCTGATATGAAGAAGGAGCTAGAAAAGGTGCCCTAAAAATTGTCTGCTTACCCATTGTTTGATTACTGGGGCAGGTAGGGAATCCCACAGTGTAGTTGAAACACAAAAAACTATGGTATCCAAATAACAACCCTGAGTTAAAAATGACACTGTGAACTCAAGAAGTTGGAGCTGGATACCTGTTTTTTTTCTGGAGTGGTCACAGTGAAAAGGAACACTGTGAAGCTGGAGTAGATTTTGCAATCAAAACTAATCTAGTGAACATTCTTGAATGCCTACCAAAAAGAGTGAATGACAGACTCATGACAATGAGATTGCCACTTCCAGGAAAATGCCATGCTACCATCATCAGTGCCTATGCTCCCATCGATACAAATGCTGATGAAGTTAAAGAAAAATTTTATGAAGACCTGGAGACCCTTATCATCAATGGACCAAAAGAGGACAAGCTTATAATTCTAGGTGATCTTAATGCTAGAGTAGTCTCAGATTATCAGACATGGTAAGGAGTCCTTGGAAGGAAGGGAGTTGGAAACAGCAACAGCAATGGTCAACCTTCTACATGTGCATCTCATGACCTTCTCATCACAAAAACTGCCTTCCTAGATTGGACCCTTGTAGCAAACATTGGCATCTTAATAGACTATGAGATTGTAAGAAGAAACAGATGGTATGAGAATGACAAAGGCAATGTGTTGTACAGAATGCTGGACTGATCACAGCCTCATCTAAATTAAATATTTACATTTATTCAAGGTGGGGGCCCAAGGCAAAATGAATGCTAGAAGATTTACTCTCAAGAGATGAGTGTCTCTTTAAGTAGGAATAATTTGTTGCTAACTTGGAAAGAAACTGAATCAACACACAGTTGTCCACAATAAAGCAGAAAAAGAGTGGGGAGTTTTCAGAGATTTGGTGTTCAGCACTGAATTTGCTCATCTGAGCCAGAACACTCACAAACACCAAGACTAGTTTGATGAAAATGATGGGGAAAAACAGAAGCTGCTAAATGAAAAATGGCAACTCCACAGGGTTTGCCAGCAGGATAGTTCATCCATTTCTAAGATGGCAACATTTAATTCCATTAAAAGTAAAGTCCAAGTGAAGCTGATAGAGATGCAGGACTCTTGGCTCAGTAAAAAGACAGATGAAATTCAATTTTATTTAGACAATAATAAACCAAAATGCTTTTATGATGCTCAGAAGGCTATTTATGGGTCAAAGACATATGGTGTATCTCAACTACTCAATGCTGATGGACTAATATGGGGTGTAGGGTATGTTTAAAGAAGACTAGTATCTTGAGGACTTGATCCTAGAGAGATGGGCTGAACATTTCCATACTGTTCTTAACAGACTATCATCAATGAAGAAGCCATTGACCACTTACCTCAAATTTAAGTCACTCAGTCCCTAGCTGAAGTTCCAACTGAAGAAGAGGTTTTGAATGCCATAAAGATCCTTTCAAGTGGCAAAGCACCTGGTGCTGATTCTGTTCCAGCTGAGATCTCCAAGGTTGGGAGTCCATTGCTCATCCAAAAACTGACTGAAATTTTCCAGGTTATATGGTATAAAGAGATTCTCCCACAAGAATTCAAGGATGCCTCCATAGTCCATCTCTAGAAAGGTAAAGGGAAGAGATTGTTCTGTCTCATTCATAGAGGTATTTCTCTTTTAGTCATTGCTGGTAAGATTATTGCCAGAGTCCTTCTCAACAGGTTGATCCTTCACCTGGAAATTGGTCACCTTCCTGAGAGCCAGTGTGACTTCAGAAAAGGTAGAGGAACAGTCAATTTGGTATTTGCTGCCTGACAACTCTGGGGAAAATGCCAGAACAAAACAGATCTGTAGATATCTGAGCAAAGTTTTTGATAACATCAGTCATGAGGATTTATGGAAAATTATGTCAAAATTTGGTTGTGGGGAATTCATCAATATCATACATCAATTTCATGACAACACACATGCCCAGGTTCTGGATAGTAGACGATGCTCTCAAGATTTCCCAGTCACCAGTGGAGTAAAACAAAGATGTAGTCTTGCTCTCGTACTCTTAAATTTTATTTTTTTAATTCATTTTTATTGAAGGCAATAGGATTAAGTGACTTGCCCAAGGTCACACAGCTAGGTAATCACTAAGTGTCTGAGTTTGGATTTGAACTCAGATCCCCCTGACTCCAGGGCCTGGTGCTCCCATACTTTTTAGCATGATGTTTTCAGCCATGTTAGTCATGTTCATGCCTTTGATGATGATGAACATGGCCTCAAAATCACCTACCACACTGATGGCAAATTCTTTAACTTGAAAAGGCTACAAGCCAAGACTAAAGTGGAGAGAGTATTGGTGTATGATCTTCTGTTTAAAAATGACTGTGGGGGTAGCTAGGTGGCACAGTGGATAGAGCACTGGCCCTGGAGTCAGGAGTACCTGAGTTTAAATGTGGCCTCAGATACTTAATAATTACCTAGCTGTGTGGCCTTGGGCAAGCCACTTAACCCCATTGCCTTGCAAATACCTTAAAAAAACAAAAAAAAATAAAAAATAAAGATGACTGCACTCAGTGTACAGCCTCTGAAGCTATGCAACAAGATATGGATTGATTAGCTACTGTTTGTGCTCAATTTGGTCTAACAATTAACACCAAGAAAACATAGGTAGATACTCCATCAGCCAGCACCACACCATCCATATATGGAACCATTGATTATAGCAAATGGAGAAGTTTTGAGTACTTGGACAAGTTCACTTGCCTTGGCAGTGTCCTTTCCAAGGAGGTATACATTGACAATGAGGTTGACACATGCATTGGCAGAGCAAGTTCAGTATTTGGGAGACTGAAAGAAAATATGGGAGGGGGCAGTTAGGTGGCAGTGGATAGAGCACCAACCCCTGGAGTCAGGAGGACCTGAGTTCAAATCTGAATTCAAACACTTAAAAATTGCCTAGCTGTGTGACCTTGGGCAAGTCACTTAATCCCATTGCCTTCAATAAATAAAAACTTTTTTAAAGTATGGGAGAGAAGGGGTATTTGACTGACTTCCAAACTGAACATCTACAAAGCCATTATGCTGACCTCATAATTATATGCCTGTGAAACTTGCATGGTGTGTCCTCATCAGTGAGGGTGCTGCACTCTATGAGGAAGGCAGAATTGAAACAACTCAAAGGAAACATTATATCCATAAGTTTATATTATCCACCCCAGGTATTCACATGGACTATTTGTGCCCAGCCTGTGGTAGAGCATTCTGAACTTGCACTGGTTTGATCAGCCACAGTCAGAGACACTGTAATTTGTCTCAAACATAGTGATGTCATTTGGGTTTTCTTTGATAATGAAGGACAAGAATCAAAAACCAACCAAAACAACATAACCTTCTGAAACTGTATGTTTCCTCATGAAAATACAACAAGACCTCTCATTATTTCCTAGAGCAGGAAGAAATAACATTGTCTATTTGGATCTACATTTTCCAAAAACTCTTAGAGCTATGCTCTGAGAACTTGGCCTCTGTCTAAAGAGGAACCAGTCTCCACCAAATCTTGCTACATATAGAAGAGTGTCAGCAAAGGCAGATAACAGCACGAATAAAAAAAAGGTTCTATAAAAATAGTACAAGGATGTTTGCTCTTCATTTTTTTCAGTAGTATCTGAGGCTTCATGACCCCATTTGGAATTTACTTGGTAAACATACTGTAGAAGTTTGCCTCTGCCTTCTCCAAATCATATTATAGATGAGGAAATCAAGACAAACTGAATTAAGTGGCTTTTCTTAGGTCATTCAGCTACTGTCTAAGGACTTCCTGAATCTAGGCCTGGTGCTCTATCTGCTGTACCACCTAACTGCCCGGTGAAAGGACTGCTAAACCTCAAAATACTGAGAATATTTAAGGAGCGCAAAAGGGTGAGATTATAAAATGTTTCATGGAGGGAAAATAAAAAGAATAAAAAGTGAGAAGGCAGACTTTCTTAATTCTAAATTCAATTCTGTTTTCTCTGTCAAGGAGAATGATTTTTGAATTGTAAAGAATAGGATAAAAAGTGATTGAGGGGCGGCTAGGTGGCATAGTGGACAAAGCACCGGCCTTGGAGTCAGGAGTACCTGGATTCAAATCTGGTCTCAGACACTTAATAATTACCTAGCTGTGTGGCCTTGGGCAAACCACTTAACCCCATTTGCCTTGCAAAAAAAAAAGTGATTGAGAGGCAGATGGTAACTAAAATAAGTAAGGAAGTAGCAAAACAGCACCTAAATGACCTTGATAAGTTCCTGTCACCAGGCACAGAGGAGTCATATCCTTGTGTACTGATGTAATTGCTGAGCCACTGTCAATCAATAAGCATTTATTTAGCACTTACTTTGTGCCAAGTCATCTCACTTATCTATTGAGGAACCTGTGTATGGATCAAGAAGCAACAATTAGAACCAAACAAGGAAAAATTGATTAGTTCATAATTGGGAAAGGAGTACAACAATGCTATATATTGCTACCTTACTTATTTAGCTTAGATCATGAGAAGTGCTGGGTTAGATGAATCAAAAACTGGGATTGAAGTTTCTGGGAGAAATATTAATAACTTCAGATTTGTAGCCAACATCTCTCTGATGGTAAAAAGTGAAAAAGAATTAAGAACCCTCTTGATGAGGTGGGATTAAAGTTTAACCAAAAAAACTAAGATTATGGCATCTGGGCATTATTTCCTGGCAAATAGAGGAAGAAGAAATGGAAATAGTATCAGATTTTATATTTGGGGGTTCCAAAATCACTGCAGATGGTGACTGCAGCCATGAAATTATAATATATCACTTCTTGGAAGGAGAACTATAGCAAATCTGGAAAGCATACTAAAAAGCAGATACATAACCTTACCTACAAGGATTCATATGGTCAAAGTCATGGCTTTTCCAATAATAATGTATGACTGTGAAAACTGGACAGTAAGAAAAATTTAGTGCTGTAGAATCAAGGTTTTTCAAGTCAAGGTGTTAGAGAAGACTTTTGAATGTTTCTTGTTCAGCCAAGAGATCAAATCAGTCAATACTTAAATTAACATTGACTATTTGTTGGAAACTGAAGCCCAGATACTCTGACCACATAATAAGAAGACAGGTCTCATTAGAAAATACTTTGATGCTAGAAAAGACTGAAGGCAAAAAGAAAAGGGGATGGTAAAGGATGAGATAGATAAACAATATCATGGAGGAAATGAACATGAACTTGGATAGACTTTGGGAGGGAGTAGACATAGGTAAGCTATGATCTGTAGTATCATAAAGAATCAGACACAACTGAACGATTGAACAATGAATGTGCCAGGTGTTGTTAAGCAGTGGGGAATAAAATGAAGACAAAAGGCAATCCCTGCTCTCAAGAATGCTGTCAGTGATCTTTCAAAGATTATGTAAAAAAGAAAAAGGATCAAAGGATTATAAAAGGACAAATATTGTACCAATTTCTAAAGAGAGAGAGAATGGAGTCTGCCAGTGAACTTGACTTCAATCCCTGGGAAAAAAATTATTCTGTATAACAGATTGTGGACAGATGGACCAAAAGAAGATCCTAAAGCCGGTAAGGAATAGATTTTAATGGCTTATGATGGCTGTAGACCACTTAGAAATGTGAAACTTGTGCTTGTTATTTGCACACACACACACACACACACACACTCACGAATATTACAACATTCTGCATGCTTGGAGAATTTGTAATAGAAAACTTTTGGAACTCATGGGCATTGACTGACAATGGTAAAAACAAGCCATATCTTAGGAGTGACAGATAAATTTACAAGATATACACAGGATATATATATATATATATATATATATATATATATATATATATATATATATGTATATATAAATGAGAAACTAAAATGCTTTCACAGTTGCTAAAGTATTGTGGGAGAAGTATTTTTCGGTGTATGAATTCCCCATCAGGATTCATTTTGACCAAGTTAAAAACCTTGAAGCAAATTGCTTTTAAAGAATGTTGATTTTGGCAGGAATTAAGAAATTTTAAAATTATACAATCTTCTAGGAGGTCCAAAACCTGAACATTTTACAAATGATATATGACAACATTTGAATTGAAACTTTTTATTTTCCTTGGGCTAGAACCAATTACCATATTTCACACAAGTATAATTTCAAATAGTATAAATTCAAATAACTGAGATCGAGGATTCCTTATTAACATTTATCTGAATGCAATTGTAATTAAATAGCTATGAACATATTGGGAACATTAAAGCCTGAACAAAAATCTCAATAGAGCCCACATCTGACATTTTTAGTTCACGAATACAACTCTTCCATGAATAACATCACAAAATTATTAATATCTGAGTGTGAACTTCAGTTACCTATCAATTTGTACTTTGGACACTCAAGCAGAAAAGGATATGACTGCTCATATTCCCAATTAAGAGAAACTGAAGAAAGTTCATCATCTCAGCTCAGAAAGATTCTTACAAAAGTAAACAAAGGTACAATGTCCAAGTTTGTTTGCCAGGTGACAACATTTTACTAAGAAAATATGAGTCATGCAACATACTAATTAAGTAGTATATGGATATTTCCTTCTTTTCAAGTTAATGAGAGCCTGGGCAACTTGACATTGTAACAAATAATGCCAAAAAGTGGTGGGACTTTTATTAAAAAAAATTATAGATGCCATCTATTGTCCATATGAAGTCAGTTGGAATTCTCTCAAAATCAAATGGAAATTAATTATCTACTGTTATAATAGATCATCTAGTTATAAAATATTAGGAAGAAAAAATTTACATAAGTAAACAAGGGTACAATGTTCAAGTTTGTCAATCAGGTGACAACATTTTGCTGAGAAAATATGAGTTGAGGAAGATACAAATTAAGGAATAAATGGATATTTCCTCCTTTTCAAGTTGGTGAGAGATTGGACAACTAAGCATTGTACCAAATAATGCCAGAAAATGGTGAGAGTTTTATAAAAAAAAAGAATTATAGAGACTATCTATTATCCATACAAAGTTAGATGAATTTCCTGAAAATCAAAAATCAAACAGATTTTAAAAAGGTTTTATCTACCAGTTAATCCGAATTAAATAATAGGAAAGAGGAAGGAACAAGAATTTATTAAGTATCTAATAAGAGCCAAATTCACAAATATTACCTCATTTGATCTTCATGACAACTCTGGGAGGTGGCTACCATTTTTATTCCCATTTTACAGTTGGAAAACTGAGGCAGGCACAGATTAAGTGACTTACCCAGGTTCCCCAACAAGTGTTAAAAGGCTAGATTTGAACTCAGGTCTAACAGGCTCCAAATGAAGGTGATGTTTCCACTGAAGAAGACAATATATATACATAAGGAACCCTGTGCTACAACCTGCATAAGTTTCCCTGACAAAAGTCTCATTTACAAGATAGCTAAGAAATGGACTCAAATACTTTCAGATATACTATTGAAATTGGTATGCTACTTTATTTTATTAAGGATTTATCAAGGTTAATCAAGTTACTATTTTCCTTCATTATGTGAGTTTTAAATTCTTTTTTTTTTTAGATTTTTCAAGGCAATGGGGTTAAGTGGCTTGCCCAAGGCCACACAGCTAGGTAATTATTAAGTGTCTGAGGTCAGATTTGAACCCAGGTACTACTGACTCCAAGGCCGGTGCTCTATTCACTGTGCCACCTAGCTGCCCCAGTTTTAAATTCTTTAAGCCTGCAAATTTGGTTCCCTAAATGTATGAATCATCCACCATCCACTTATAAGAGAAGCTAACTTAAGATAAATAAAGGTCAAATGTCTTACATGAAGTGTATATACTGTGCAAATTCTCCTGGTCTAGGCTGTGCAAAATCTCATTCTTCAATTCTAGTCAACTGTAACTTGAAAATGCCTATAATTCTGAAAGTTTGGGGGAAAACTTGATTTCTTAATGGGGGAAATGTGTCCTCCCAATTATCATATTCAGTGACTTATTACCCCAATCCAACTTCTCTGGAGATAATTCTACTTTAGATTCTAGTGTAGGGTTTCCCCCTAAGTGAGGAAAAAGGGGAGTAAAGGAAGTTCCCAATACACTACATAAATCATATATATGAACAAATCATTTTATTCCCACAAGAAAAGCTGTGTTTTTTTCTTATTATCCCATGGTTTTCTTTCTTTCCCCTTAGTTCTAACTCCTTTTACACAAAATTACTAAGCATATTAAACAAAAATTAACATATACAACTTTTATGATGCTGAGGGGAGGGGGGGGTAGAGAAATGTGTAACCTATAAATATTTAAGTAGGGGTAGAAAAATGTGTAACTTATAAATATGCAAGTTGAAAAACTTTAATAACATGTAATTGGAAAAATAAAAGAAAACATCAAAAAAAGAAAAAAGTTGATAAGCAAAAGAGATTCATAGTATGCATTAGTACAACTATTTTTTTAGGGTTTTGCAAGGCAAATGGGGTTAAGTGGCTTGCCCAAGGCCACACAGCTAGGTAATTATTGTCTGAGACCAGATTTGAACCCAGGTACTCCTGACTCCAGGGCCGGTGTTTTATCCACTGCACCACCTTAGTAGAACAATTTAAACAGAATTCCAAAAGTCAATTTATAGATAGGTTATAATCTTTTGATCTTCTGAGAGACTGTAGACCTCATCCTAATAATACGACAATTTTTTGTCTCTCATATCCTTGACTCCAACCAAATTCCATTGAAGTTGCTGCTGCAACCACAATTTGATGGTTACTATATATGCTACCTTGCTGGCCTTCATACCCTGATGAAACTCTCAAGATCATCCTAGATTCATACATCTCAAAACTGCTGCTCAGTTGACATAGCTGTAGAAGGGAACATAAGAACATAAGAGGTGGCCCTATCCAGGGGGCTGGAATGTGCCTGTGGTTATAGAGGGACAGATGAGGGATAAAGCTTCCCATATTAGTATCCATTTCTCTGTCAGCAACCAATAGTGAAGTGGGGGCCCTCCACTTAGAGATGAGTCATACATGGCTGGAAGCAGATAGAGAATATCTGCAAATTCTCAGATTTCCACAGGTCTCTAGGTTTAGTCACCAGTAATGATTACAGAGTATGCTTTTTAAAAAAGAGTAAAGTGGAAGGACACCCAATACATATGCACTGTGATGTGTCTTTCTAATGGACTGCTGTGATCTTGTTTCTTTCTGCTTTTCTGACTTAGTTTCTTTTCCATCTGGGTTTTATTGGTTTGTTTATTTGTTTGTTTTGGAGACTGAATTTCCCTGTGTCCCTGAGACTGGAAGGACAGTGACCTTTTGTAGGCCCAATCCAGTGACTAACTGAAAAGAAAGCTTTGACCTCTTCTTTTTCCATCTGGGGACATTTTGCCTATTTTTAGGCCACCCCACTCACAGAGCCTCACCATATTCATACAAGATATAGTATAGACTTGTACTAATTAACATGGTCCACTGCAGTTCAGAACTCCAGAGTATAAATGTCCTTCAATCTCCTTAGTAGCAAGAATTATAGATAGGTCCCACCTCTCCCAGCAAGAGCTCTTTTTAATACAGAGGAAGAAAGATACAAAACAGTCCATCTCCCAACTTCACATTTTTTCCTCCAGTGTCCCCCAGGTCTGGGAATTCTCTTCTCCCCCATCTCCATCTCCTAGCTCCTCTGGCTTCCTTCAAGTACCAGCTAAAATCCCACCTTCTGCCAGAAACCTTTCCTAGTTCATTTGAATGTTAATGCCTTTCCTCTGAGATTAGTTCCAGGTTCCCCAGACTATATCTTATTTGTAAATAGTTGTTGCACATTATCTTCCCAGCCCCCCATTGTGTTGTGAGTTCCATGAGGTCAGGGAATGTTTTTTGACTTTGGTTGTAGCCCCAGTACTTAGCACTGGCACAAGACTGACATTTAAAAATGCTTAATGTATAGTGTGATGATCAACTATGATAGGCTTAGTGCTCCTCAGCAGTACAATAATCAAAGATGACTCTTAAGGACTTGGGATGAAAAATACCATCTACATCCAGAGAAGGATTTATGAAGTCAGAATGAAAACTGAAGTTTGCTATTTTTTCACATTCTTTTAAATATTTTTTCTTTGTATTTTTTCTCTTTTGTTCTGATTCTTCTTTCACAACATGACTAATAAGGAAATATGCTTAACATGTATGACCTATATTAGATTGCTTACTGTATTGGGGAGGGGAAAGGAAGGGAGAGATGCAGGGGAAAAAATTTCACAAAAAGGAACTTTGAAAACTATATATGTAATTGGAAAAAATAAAATAATATTAAGATAATTTTTTTAAATTGTTCAAAAACCCCCCACCAAAAAAAGTCCTTTTGAACTTTAGGGCACTTGGTCATTTTAGACTACTTATGAAAACCAAAGCCTAGAGAAACTGCATCATTTTTCACATGCTCCTTAACATCAGGGACCCTCTATTTTATTCACTCAATATCTCCCATTTGTCCTAATATAGGGTGATTTGGTAAATCACATGCTCAATGCCCAGAAGATTGGACTCCTGTGAGAATTGGACTCACTCCTAACTCTGAGATCAGACACTTACTTTGTTATAACACTTCTGTAAAATAAAGGCCATGGTTCTTCTCCTTCCTCCTTTGCCCTCCCACAACTAGATCTTCCAATGTCCTGAGTGCTTTTTTAAAAAAAGAAATTTAATTATTTCCTTCCCTTTTGTCATTATCCTTAGAGATTCATGATGTTCCCTCTAGATGGCATAGCTAAACTGCTAGCCTTTGCACTGTCTGACTTTCCTAGTTTATTCAGAAGAAAATATTAAGGCAGTATCCAGCAAGGAAGTCAAGTGGATTTTCATGCACACTTTTTCTACTGAGTACTTTTCTTATTTGTCCTCTGTGAGCTCTAGAAAAGTAAGAAATTTTTCAATCCAATTTGTTAAAGCACCTACTAGGGGCGGCTAGGTGGTGCAGTGGATAGAGCACCAGCCCTGGACTCAGGAATACCTGAGTTCAAATTAGGCCTCAGACACTTAATAATTACCTAGCTGTGTGGCCTTGGGCAAGCTACTTAACACCATTGCCTTGCAAAAAAAGTACCTACTATGTACAAGATGTTGGGGCAGGCTGCTGGGGATTGTGGTGGTAAGGGCTATATGAGAAAATAAATTACAACCTATTCATTAGCTGTCTACAGCAAGGTAGGTGATCATTTGTTTTTCAATCAAATTCCACATTTCAGGACTAGGACAAATGACTTCCACCAGCCTCAGTTTCCTCAACTGTAAAATGGGATCTATATATAACTCCCAAGGTTGTTGTGAGTGTTAAACATGATAATATTTATAAAGAACTTAGTACAATATCTGGTATGCCATAGATATTTAAGAAATGCTTCTTCTCTTCCTCTCCTCTTTTCCTTAAAGCCATATAAATGCCTCTGCATAAATAGTGAATAGTAAGTTGGACATGGAATTTGAAATATTTGTTTATTCCCATCTCTAATATTCACTAAATATAACACTATGAGCAATTCCCTCAATCAATCTGAGATTGTTTCCTCCTGTGTAAAATGAGTATGATAATAATATTTTGTATGGTTGTTATATTTATGTACATGTTAACACATTTATATTTATTATATTTTTGTACCTTAAATTATATATGCTTATACATAATATAATAATATATAACCTTATTTGAGTCTTGCAACAATTATACAAAATGGTTACAAGTAACAATACTTCTTTTACATATAAGGAAACATGTAGTATGCATGTATGTAACCCTGTATATATATATATGTATGTATATAAACTTTTCAAACTTTAAACCACTGTATAAATGTCCACTGCTATTGTAGTTCAACAATTGTATGGTAAAGCTAGGAAACCAAGATCCAGAAAGTGATTTAGCCCTTTGTCATACTGCAAGGTTACTAATGGCAAAACTATGACAAAAATCCAGGTTTCTTGCATGAGTCATTCTTAGAACTTTGACTTTCAGCATGAGTAAGAAAGGAAAATTGAAAGAACTGAGATCTCAAATCTTTGATTATTTTAGTACAACTAAATAATTTAAGGTCTTTAATGTTACTGCTTAAATCAAGGAGCTCACCTAGAAAATGACTGGAATCAGCTTTCAGTGTATAAGGCTTGGTTTTCTTTGGTCTCAGGGTCAGATTTCTGTGAATAACCTAACTTTACCAGGGAAATGTCAAACAGTGTCAAAGCATCCTGCATGTTCTACCATCTCTCATCTTTCTATATCCTTTCTTCTTCCTCTCCTTCAAGTTCCCTTCCCTCTTTCAAAATCATGGTATGAGCATTGTGTTTCATTTGAATAATATCCATGTGGTGGTGTAAGCATAAGTGTTGCTTTGCTTATTCACTTTAAGCCTGAATCAGCTTCCTATAAGTTATGGGAGGAGGCTAGTTGGGGGGGGGGGGGAGAAGGAGGAAAGAGAGACAGACAGACACATATACACAGAGAGAGTCACACAGAGAGAGACAGACAGAGAGAGAGAGAGAGAGAGAGAGAGAGAGAATGAACTTTTAGGTCATCTCAAGAGGAAAAAAACCCAGCCCTGTCCCTTAACAAAAATGGTCGTTCTCCAGTTTCTTACCTCTCCACATTCTTGTATGTTTAGCATTGGGTATTTCAACACGTGAAGACATAGTCCCTGCCCTGGAGGCTCACAATCTGCCCCATAGCCTAAATTATTCTCTAAGAATATAGCATTTGAGACAGAAATTACTTGTCTGAGATATGAGACATCTTAGGTTTTTTTTTTCCCCACATGCTTATCTTTCTCTTTAAGTCTTTCTTCCTTGTTAGGATATAATACACACACACACACAGATATAATACACACACACACACACACACACACACACACACACACCTATGCATGCATGCTTACATATACATATATTCCCAGACATACCAAAAACTAATCCAATGTGAAGACTCCATGCTAGTTTCACTAGGAAAGACTTTGTAGAGAGTTTCAGGATGTAATCAAATTTGGTGATAGAATTTTAAAAAATTACCTTGGTGCAGAAAACAGCTAGGAGAAGACAAGAAAAAAGAAAACTGAAAAGAAACAATTAGGATCCAGGAAGAACAAAGGGAGTGAGATAATAGTGTTTGAATCTTTGGATACCCAGGCTGAGAAGAATCTTGAAATTAAGAAGATAAAGAATTATGCTTGAGAAGGAAGGGTTGACAATTCTGAGAGGCAAAAAGAACTCATTTAAAAGAAAAAATAAAAATCAATAAAACTCAGAAGACTTGAAATGATTCATAACTAAACTTTCTATTCTGTAGGAAAGACTGGTACCAAAATAAATGATCATATATTTGGTCCAGTCATGAAAAAGATAAATAGAATGTCTCATGGTTAAATATAAGTAGACCAAAAATCCTATTGCCTTCCCAGTATGCATTAATAGAAAAAAGTTATAGCTCTCTTGTGTTCTGTTCTAATCAGAGCATATATGAAGTCCAGTACTAGGAACCATATTTTAAAACACATCCAGAAGATTGGAAAGGAACTCAAAACAAGATCTTGATGGAATTGGAAATGAGAAGACAAGATACTACAATAGTGTTCAAATAAGTAGAAGATTTTCTCTGCATAGTCCTCACAGATATTACAGTAAATAGATACTACCAGAAGGAAGATGTTAGCTTAATCATGGGAAATAATTTTTAACATTTAGAGTTATACCTAAGTTGAATGACTGCCTTGGGAAAGTGGTCAGTAAAGGAAGTCCAGAGGGACTAGACTTCAAATCTTGTCCAATTCATTTGCTAACTGTATGACTCTGGACAAGTTATTTAACCCTGTTTGCCTCAGTTTCCTCATCTGTAAAATGAACTGGAAAAGTAAATGACAAAGTATTTCATTATCTGTGCCAAGAAAATCCTAAATGGGATCATGAAGAGTCAGACAAGATTGACTATGAGTTCTCCATCACTGAAGGTCTTTAATCAGAAACTAAATAATCACTAGTTGAAAGATTGTTGCCAGAATTCACACTTTGAAGAGGAGCTGAACTCGATAACCTCTTAACTTTCCCTCCCTCTCTGCAATTCTTTAATATCAATATTATACTCATAATTACACTGAATACAAGAATATACTATTAGAAGAAAGAAGATGAATGATCTATATTGATTAAGGAATGATCTTGGATAGGATTTTAGGAACTGAGAAATCCATTTCCAAGAAGATAGATTTAATTATGAGAAAGGAGAAACAACATTAGTGTTGTTATTTGTCTGAGAGAAAATTATTAGCATTCCATTGGAGAAGAATAGAAAAGCTAGGAGAATGAGGTCTGGCTTCCTAGAATTTAAGAGAGAGAAGCCATCTTAAGAAATCAATCAGTGCCCCTAGGTGTGGTGGTGATCCAAGCCTGTAATCCCTGTTTCTGGGGAAGGTGAGGTCTGAAATTCTGAGTTTGCAATGGGTGAAGAGCTTTTTGGGTGTCTACATTAAGTTTGCACCAATAAGGGGAACCCCTAGCAACAGGAAGTCCCTAAGGAAGGAGGAACTGGTTCAGGGCAGAAATGAAATGAGACAAAGTTTCAACTAAACTTCCAACTTTATGGAAATAGGAAGAATCAGTCTTGTTTTTTTGTTTTGTTTTAGGTTTTTGCAAGGCAAAAGGGGTTAAGTGGCTTGCCCAAGGCCACACAGCTAGGTAAGTTATTAAGTGTCTGAGATCAGATTTGAACCCAGATACTCCTGACTCCAAGGCCAGTGCTTTATCCACTGTGCCACCTAGCTGCCCCTAAGAGGTCTTGAAGAACACCTTAGTGTAGTAAGGAGTGATGAGTTTGGATTATAGTAACACCATCTTGTCTGACCAGATATGTGACCAAGTCACCTCACTTTCTCATCCTCAGTTTCCTCATCTTTAAAATTAATATTATATTAAGTTTTTATCATTCCATTATTATTATTATTGTTATTATTATTATTATTATCCATGTGACTTTTGAACAAGTCACTTAATTTTGTAGGTCTTAACTTCCTCAGATGTAAGATGAGGGTTTGAACTAAACCAATAAATCAACAAGAGTTTATTAAGCCCCTACTCTGTGGCAGACACAGTGCTAGATACTATGGGTAGAAAAAGCCAGGATAGTTTCTGAACTCAAGGAACCTTCTAAGTTGCTGGCCAACTCTAAAACAGTCGTTCTTCCTTGCTCAGTTCCTCTTCTCTTTTAAATCACTCAATTTTTCATAAGCCTTACTTTATCCTAATTTGCCCCATTTTTACCATAGCATTACTTGGGGTGCCTTCAGCTACCTTTGTCCTGGGGAATTATCTGACTCTATGTATCTATTGATTTACTTATCTTGAAGTGCAAATTTGTTATCTTATTTGAGCAAAGTTAATGGAAACAAATTCTTCCTACCCTCTGTATAATTGAATGTAATTGATGGGGCTCTAATACTCAGCTGCCATGGCCACACTAGCATGAAAAACTAACTTCTGAATATTGCTGATGTTGCAAAACTGGAAACAAAGGAAACTCCGGAGGAAGGTGCTGCTCTTGAATGTGTCTGAAGCATGAGCTGTCCAACAATCTCTCTGGTCCTTATCTCTTGTTGTTAAGTCATTTTTTAGTCATGTCTGACTCTTCATGACCCCATTTGGGTTTTCTTGGCAAAGATATTAGAGTGGTTTTCCATTTCCTTTCCATTTAACAGATGAGGAAACTGGAACAAAGAATTAAGTGACTTGTCCAGTATCACACTGCCACTAAGTATTGAAGGCCAAATTTGGACCCAAGTCTTCCCAACTCCGGACCTGGTTCTCTATATACTGCATCACCTAGATAGTCTTTTCTCTTTAACCTGCATAAAAGTTAATTACTTTTCATCAGCAAATATTTATCAAATGATGGTTATGTTCAAGGCATTTTGGCAGACTAGAAATAAGTAGGAACCATAGTTCATGCCCTCAAGGAGATTGCAATCTCCTTGCAATATTTGGGGAGATCAGAAAACTATTAAATAATGTTAGGCAGTGTATACTAAGTATACAATGAATGAAATGGGTAATAACAGAAAGAAGGAAAGGGAGAAATACAGACACAGAGAAAGAAAAGAGAGAGACAGAAGCAGAGAAAGAAAGTGATAGAAAAAAGGGAGATAAAGAGAAAGAAAGTCAGGAAAAGATAGTGATAAAGACAGAATGAAAGAGACAGAAAGTGAGGGATGAAGACATAAAGACAGTGAGAGAGAGAGAGAGAGAGAGAGAGAGAGAGAGAGAGAGAGAGAGATGGCTGTGGGCTAGGGTAATTGGGAACTCTGAAGATTAATATAGGCAATTTCTTCTTAGATTTTAGATAGGCCGTTTCATTAGAGTTCCTGCTTTGGTAGTTTAGTCAGGACTGATGGAACTGTAGCTCTTGGCAGTCACAGAATAACTCTGTTCTTTTTTTCTTCAGAGGCCATGTGAACTGGGCAGAATGTGTGAATAGTTTCCATGGCATAATACGACTATATGGTGCCTCTGTATGTGTGGGGGAAGGGTTGAAAAGAAAGCATCAGCCAATTTAGTTTTCAATAAGAGGAGTTGGATCAACATATTCTACTGCTTCTCATAGTAAGTTGAAGCAAGGTACAGAACTATTTTTCTTAGATGGGATGGGTACTAGGAGTTTAAAGAGAGGAGATATGTAAATGGGAGGGTTTGAAAGCTTGTTTGGGTGACTATTTAGAAGTCAGGGGCGTTAATGATAAATCATTGCCAACGAGGAAACTGGAGATGATTCAGAAAAATAGTGATCTGCAGTATACTCAGTAGGGCCCTTAAAGGAAGACACAAGTATAGGAGACAGAACCTTTGGGAGGCAAAACAAAATGCATGCAAATGAGTTGCTTTTTATTTGTCTCTGGCTGTAGTCTCCCTTAAGCAAAACAGAAACCATTTGACTGGCCTGCATCCACAGAAAGTCAGAAGACAGAAGGAAATGAAATGCCCTGAAAGTTTTCAGGTAAGTTCACTCAAATAATTTCCTGTGCTAGAAAGGATGCCTCCTTAGCCCACTGACTCTCTTTATAAAACTTGCTCTTATCAGTCAGATACCTCTGGGGAAGACAATCATTATCCCATATTATCTTCTCTGGCATAATGAGAAATTCATTATGGAATATTTGGAACAGGCCTAGATTTGGAGTCAAGGGATCAGGGTTCAAATCTTGACTTTGTTCCTTGCTTCTTGAATTTCTTTGAACAATTCACTTACCACTTAAGCTCTTTTGGTTGTTGTTATGCAGTCATTTCAGTCATGTCAGATTTTTTTGTGTCCCATTTGTGGTTTTCTAGATAAAGATATTGGAATGGTTTAGTAATACCCTTTTCCAGTTCATTCTACAGATGAGGAAACAGAGGCAAACAGGAGTAAGTAATTTGTCCAGGGTCACACAGCTAGTGTCTTAGGCCACATTTGAACTCTAGAAGATGAGTCTTCCTGCCTCCAGGTTGGGTACTATATCCACTGTACCATATAGCTGCCCCAATCTCTTTTGATTTGTTTTCAAATTAGGAGAGTAGATCAGATGGCCCCCAAAGGTCCCTTCCAGCTCTAAATCTATGATATTATGATTTTATTACTTGTGTAGACTCTGGGAAAGTCACTTAAGTCATTATCTGTGGCTATCATAGTGACTAGGTAATAATCTAACATCTTTCAATTCATTCTAAAGATACCTGTTCTGGCCTAGTTGTTCTCCTCCTTGCCCTGTCTGATGTTTTCACCTTTAGCTCTTGATCTCAGTTTGTGTTTTGCAATCAATATGATAATAAATAAGTATTTATTAAGCATTTTCTATGTTAAACACTGTTTTAAATGCTGAAAATATGAAGTTGGGGGGGGGAACCAACAATCCCTATCTTCAGGTAGTTCAATCTTTAATGGAAAAAACAACATGTAAATAAATAGATACATCCATAATATATACAAAGTGATAACAAGCAGTCTGAAAGGAAAAGGCCTTAGTAGCTTTTGGGGATCAGGAAAGACCTTTCAGAGAAAGTGGAATTTAAGCTGTATCTTGAAGGAAGCCAAGAAAACTGAGGGACAGAGATGAGGGAACTGAGCATTCCAGATGTGAGAGAGGGCTAATGCCAAGGCTTGGAGACAGAAGATGCCAGTGTAACTGGATCTTAAAGGATTGGAGAAGAGCAATATCATAAGAAAGCTAGAAAATTACAGGCTAGGTTGTGAAGTACTTAAAATGCAGAACAGAAAGCTTTGTATTAGATCTTGGAAGTAATAGGAAGCCACTGGAGTACTTAGGACAGGGAGGAAATATGGTCAGTCTCATATTTTAGAAAAATCACTATATCATACCCAAAGCATAGGTGCACCTCATCCTTCAGGGGCTTTCTATTGTCTCCAGGAACAAATACAAAATATTCTTTTTGACATACAAAGTCCTTCATAACCTAGGCCCTTCCTACTGCATTTTACTCCTAAATCCAGTGACATTGACCTCCTAGCTTCTCCACAAATGAGACACTCCAGATCTTGACTCCAAGCATTCTCCCTGGCTATTCCATATGCTTGGAACACTCCTTCTTTCATTCTGATTACTGATATCCTTGTCTTATTTTAAGTCTCATCTAAAATAAACTGTATAGGGGCAGCTGGGTGGCACAGTGGATAGAGCATGGGCCCTGGAGTCAGGAGGACCTGAGTTCAAATCCAGCCTCAGACACTTAATAATTACCTACCTGTGTGACCTTGGGCAAATCACTTAACCCTATTGCCTTAAATAAATAAATTTAACATGAACTAAGCTGCAGGAAGCCTTCTTCAACCTCTCTTAATTCCAGGACCTTCCCTCTCCTTATTATTTCCCATTTAATCTATATATAGCTTGTTTTATATATATATTGCTTTCATATTGTCTCCCCTATTAGACTGTAAGCTCCTTGAAAGTAAGGGACAGCATTTTACCTCTTTTTGTGTCCTCAGTGCTTAGTACAATGACTGATAATGGTTTAATAAATGCTTATTGATTGATTTGTCCATAAATAATTATTAAGTACCTACTAAAATGATTAAGCATTAAATTAAAATAATTAAATGTAAGACCTGGAATTGAAAGGGGACAAGGAATGCTTCCTATAGAAAGTGGAATTTTAGATGGGACTTGGAGAATCCAGGGAATTCTTGGCATTTGGGTGTAGAATGGAGTTGAGGGGAAAGAAAACTGAAGCTGGGAGAACAATTTGAGATATTTTAGTTGTCCAGGCACAATGTAATTATGGTTCAAACTAAGGTAGTTTGTATGAGGAGGGAGAAGGGGGAATGTCATCCAGAGATTGTGTAGGTAGAAATGATAGGATTTGGCAATGGATTGGAAATGTGGAATGAGTAAGGGTCGAGAGTTGAGGACACCTAGGTTGGGAGTCTGGGTAACCAAATGATAGTGGTACTTTCAAAACTCAAACGATAGTGGTACTTTCAAAACTCATAGGAAAGTTCAAAAGGGGGAGAATTTAGTGATGAAAGAGTGAGTTCTATTTTGGATATATTGTGTTTGAGATGCCTATGGGGACATTCAGTTTAAAATGATAAATCATGGTGGTGGGGACAGTATTATGAAGGGATTAAGTGGGAAACTTCAAAGAGAGATTACAATTCTGATCTGTAGGCTGAAAAGGTACCTGAGGGCCTACAAAACAAGATGGTTGATGGAATTCTGTATTAAAAAGATCCCTCATTTTTCATTACACTTGCATTGGGGGGGAGGGGAATGGGTATTGGTTGGTTGGTGGTGTGCAGGCCTGCAGCCCGGGGGCTGTAGAGGTTACCCAAGACAATCCTTTCTTTTAGAGAGGCAAGCTGCATAGTGGGTTACTGGAGCCACAAGCTGTTTATACAATGTCCTCTGTCTTCCTTAGGGAAGAATGGCTTTATTATTATGGTGGTCAGGTGACTGGCAATGATTCTGCTAGCTGTAATGTATTCAACCTGAAGATCATCTAGAAAGCAGCATAGCTGCTGCTGCTGGCTAATATGAACCAATACAACATGGAGAAGAGGAAGAAGTGATATATAGGCTCTGAATATGCCTGCACTTTAACTTTGTCTCCTTCTGTTTTTTTTTTATTCTATCTCATTCTTCTGTCCCTTTCTCATCCCTTTCCCTCATCCAGTTTTCTTCCTTTGCTGATCCTCATTGACATCTTATCCAATTTTGGTATAGAGTACCCAGCCTAACATAAAGACTCATATTTCTGAATTCAAATCTGACCTCAGACATTTACTAAATTTATGACCCTGGGCAAGTCACTTAACTCTGTTTGCTTCATTTTCCTCAACTGTAAAATGAACTGGAGAAGGAAATAACAAACCACTCCAGTATCTTTGAATTGGGGTCATGAAGACACAACTTATCAACAATCAAACATCCTATTATGCCAACTAGGCAGTCCAAACTCTTGAAACTCAAACTCAGAATCCTGACATCATGTTGTTCTTCATTGGAAAAGTACTTGGCATTCAGCTTCACATTCAACATATCTAATGTTCCAGTTTGTGGAAGGACTCAGTAATTATCTTGTCATGAGTGCAAGTCAAAAAAACTTGACCAGGATGAAGCTACTTTTTTTGTCTCTCTGTATCTGTTTGGGAGCTTGGCCTTAGGACTGTTTTTGTGGGAATATTCAGTGGGGGAATAAAATACCCACAACTATTTCCACTTCTCAGGGTTCACCAAGTTCCCTTCCCAAGGCAGCCTTCAATGTAGGTGACCATTTTTTACACATACCCTATTCTGCAGCTAAGTTAGTTATATGCTAAATACCACTCTAATTTAGAGCAACCTGATCCCAGGAAAATGAAACTGCAGTCTAAAAGTTTGAGTTTTATATATGAATATCAGGGACCCAATTGGATATTTGGTTCCCTGAAACCAAAGATGTATAAGAAGGATGGAGGAGAAAAGAAAGGGAATTGCTATAGCACTTACTATGTACTAAGTTTTGTGCTAAGTACTTCTATGAATATCTCATTTGATCCTCACAAAAACCTTGAAAGGTAGGTACTATTATTATCCATATTTTACAGTTGAAGTTGTTTCAATCCTGTCCAAATCTTTGTGACTCTATTTGGCAGAGATCCCATTTCTTGGAGAGATTTGCCTTTTCCTTCTCCAGCTCATTTTACAGATGAAGAAACTGAGGCAAACAGGATTATGTGATTATGTGACACACACAGCTAAATAGGCATTTGAGGTCAAATTTAAACTCAGGAAGAGACTAAGGTAAATAGAGGTTAAATGACTTATCCAGGTCATATAGCCAATAAGTGTCTGAGGCTGGGTTTGAACTCAAATCTTCCTAATTTTTAGGTCCCAAACTCTAGCCAGTGCTCCACCTAGCTGCCTCTGGATGCACGGAATGCAGAGGAAATGTATTATCCCATCTATGATGGAAAATACAGAAATCCTAGTTTAGAAGCTTGGGGAAAATTGAGACAAATTGAGACAAAGGAAAAAACCTTCAAGTAAGATCCTCCTTTGGACTCAAGCTCCTCTTAGTCATTTCCCTAGCCCACCACTTTCCCAAAAACAACTGTCTCCTCATGATTTTCTGTAAGCCCTATCCCTTTAAATAGGAGATGAAGGATATAGGAAATTACTGCTAAAGTTCTTGACTTATAAATGATTTTTTTTCAGTTTTGAAAACATTGGGACTAGTCTTTATAAGTTTCTTGCCATGGAAATTTATTCTTTAATATTAAATTCTCTCTTATAGTTTACTGAGTACATGATAAAGTTTATTTTTTTCTCTTTTCTCCTGTTGTACTTATATTTAAAATAAAAAAAATTATAAAAAAATCAAGTATCTCCAGTGATTTTAAGGGAAATTAAGGCCTGGGAAACTTAAAGGACTTAAGGATAGAGATAACAAGTATTTCAGAGACTTAAGATGACAAGAGAGTGCCCCCCCACTAGGAGACTGAGGCAAAACAGTGGTTCTAATAATCCTGGCTCTACTGTTTACATGCCTCTAAAACTGGGCTCCAGGCTTCATAGGTCCTCCTTATTCTAAGATACAGATCCTATTGATCTGTTATCAAGTCTGAGGTTTCTGTCACGGAACTAGCCAGACTTCCAACCAAGGACAGCACAGCCTACTCTGCTTGTGTCTCCACCTATGCAGAGCACCTCAATTTCCACTGGTTTCTTCTCATCTTCCTCTTCCTTTCTGGCTGCTTGTCTCTGGGGCTAACAATTCTAGGGTTCCTTGGGGCATGGAGATGGTTCCTTGGCAGTAGGAGCCTACTTATGGTCGCAGAGTTTAGGCTGGGCCTCTGCAGTAGAGTCAGGCATACCTACTGTCCCTGCCCTGAAGCAACTGGTAGCTTGAGGGCAGGTACCTCATGTCAGAGATTAGGAAGGCTCTGGGGTGACTGCAAGTGACTCATGAGTTTCTCCCATCCCTATTCTCTTATTTCCTAGAGTTCTGTATAGCTGCACAAGGATTTCATATCTCTCTCTTGGAATGGAAGGGGGTGCTCAGGAGGGACTAGTACAACTCATGTAGACCAACAAGTTCTAGCAGGCCCCCCCATTTCTGCCTCTGATGAGTCTGAAGGAGGGGTTCAGCCATTATGGGCAATTCTTTAGGGATAGCAGGGTGGATCTCAGGAGTCAAGGGGCAATTGGTATAGAGGAGTAACTGAAAGGCTTCTGTATCTTCCTTTGTCTGATGTGACTCTAGAGTCCTGAGGGAGGAAGGGTTCCATAATTGGGACCCAAAGGATCCCCTACCTTCTTCTTCTTTTTCCTTCCCATTCCCTTTCTTCTTCCTCCTCTTTCCAAAATAGTTGATTCCTGGGAAGCTGTAGATGAAAAGAATTAAGTAGTTTGAACTAGATGATTCTGGGAATCCAAGCATGGAGTGGGGCTTCAGGGACTGTAACTTTAGAGGCTACAGAAGGTATATCTGAGGAATCCTGGTCATCCACTGGCATTCCCTCAAGAGGCAGAATCTGACTCTCATGAGGCCTCTCTGATGTCTGTTGTCACTGAAGATTTGGGGTTTTGAGGCTAATTCCTATAGGTTCCCTTCCCCAACTTTAGATTTTGATGCTGGAACTGGACTCTGGACCTCCCAGTCATAATCTTCTGACATCTGTTCCTCTGCCTCTCTTTATAATATTTCTCTGGAAACCTTTACTTCTATCACCTGACTCTTAGTTTTTCTTCCTAGGGCCTGTCTCGAAAAGATATCTTTTTTAGAGGTTTGCCTCTCCATTTCTTTTGTTTGTCCATAGCTTTTGATGTCTCTCTATGTCATAATAAAAACTGGAGGAAATGGGCTTGGGGAAAGGAGACTTTAAAAGCAATCTATGAGGGTTCTCTGACTCTGGGAGGTAAGACTTAAATTTTAATTCAAAGATAATTGCAGAAGTTCATATATTATTACAAAAACATCACTAGATACTACATAAAGTTCATAGGTTAAGTTCTTTAAAGAATGAACAAGATAGTGAGTTTTAGTAGGAGTAGAGCTAAGTAAAGAAGAAACAACCACAAACTGGACTGGTGAGAACAGCTAAGGGAGGAAAGAGTATGAAAAGTTATTTTGGGGATCATGCTCCCCCCAGAGTCAGCTACCTTCACAGGAAGACAAGTAAACATAAGTAGTAGACAAGATAAGTAATAGAGAAAGGCAAAGGGGGAGGAGAATTTGGGGAATGACAATCCCCTCAAAGCAGGCTGCCCTCTAAAGGAAGGTGAGCCATCATAAGTAGTAAAGAAGGTTAATGGGGCAGGGGATATCACTCCCCCCCAGAGTGGGCTACCTTCCAAAGGTAGAGGGATCATTTGTAAATGATTATTGATGAAATTACCCATCTGAGGGGCAGGTAGAGGGCAAGATAGCTAGAGTGCTAGACTTGGAATCAGGAAGATTCATCTTCCTGAGTTCAAATCCGACCTCAAACACTTACTGTGTGACTCTGGGCAAGTCACTTAATCCTGTTTGTCTCAGTTTCCTCATTTGTAAAATGAACTGGAGAAGGAAATGGAAAACCATTCGAACATCTTTGCCAAGAAATCTCTGCCAAATGGGGGTCACAAATACTCAGATATGATTAAAATGTCTGAACAACACCCATCTTAGATCAAGGAAATCTCTCCAGTCTGAAAGGATGCATAGAAATGCTTCCATCTCTTCTTCCAACTACACCCTGCATTCCCAGCATAACTAATCCTCCTCATCTGACACTGGAGCTAGGTTCAGAAAGCTATAGGCAGAGATACCCTTGCTCTTTTGATTAATGTAGGCAGGCATGCAGTATATAATATTGCTCAAACGTCAGTCTCTCAACATTAGAAACAATTATCTCGGCATTAAAGAGCCTTGCTAGTTAGTATTCCTGAGATCTTTTCTCCTAGTTCCTGGGCTCAACTCCAGATTGGGTTTCCCTAGCTCCCACCCACTCCTTCTGGCTCCTTACAGCAGCAACCTTGTCTAAGAATTTCTAGACTAAAAGGAATCTTAGAGATCATTTACTCTAAAGGTCTTTATTATATAAATAACAAATCTTGAAGACTATGAACATTATAAATATCTTGACTAATGTCACACAACAAGAAAACAGAAGAGCCAAGAACCTAGGTCTCCTGATTCCCCAACAATTGTCCCTTATTTCTTACTGTTATCTTTTTTCTTTTTCCTCTATAGGTTCCCTAGAATTCTCCTTTGGGCTATCTATCTTCTACTATAGATTCAGAGATATGTTCACACCTTACTTTCTTTGTTGTTCAGTTGTTTCAGTTGTGTTTTACTCTTTGTGACCTCATTTGGGATTTTCTTGGCAAGATACTGAAGTATTTTTCCATTTACTTCTCCAGGAAACTGAGGAAAAGAGAGCTAAATGACTTGCCCAGGGTCACATAGCTAGTAAATGTATGAAGTCAGATTTGAATTCAGGAAGATAACTGTTCCTGAATTCAGACCCAGTGCGCTAACCTCTGTGCTGCATCTTAACCTTTATTTCTTGTTTATTATCTTCTTTGGAATGGAACTTGGATTGTACCTTATAAGAAAGGAAACATGTAGGATCAAAAAATCCAAAAATCCAGTCTCTGTGCCAACCTTAGGCACCACAGATAATGATGAGAAGGAATAAACTCCTTGAATCCTTGTAATCCAGTGAAGATTTAAGTTCATTTTCATATTTTTTTCACATTCCTAACTAAAAATTAAAAAAAAAAGCCAACCAGTTTTGTTCAAAATTGTCAGCCTCACCATCTCCTCCAATGTCTAGTGGCAACATAACCTGGGTTGCAAACTGAGAGACTTTTGACCATTGTGCCTTAGGAAGATGTTGGCATATTCAAGGGAGTTGGAAGGGAGAAAGGGACAGATTGCTTCCAATTAAGTTATGGAAATAGTCAAATAAAGAGCAGGTTGCCTAAGATTCAGCTACACACACACACACACACACACACACACAAAAACACACATGTAGTTTTACTTTACTAGACTAACTAAAGTCTCAAAATGACAGTGAGGCGGTGTATATACATTTTGTGCCATTTTTATATCCACATAATCTATAGATGATTCAATAACCCCCTGCAGTTAATTTAAGATAGTTTTGATTATGTCTTTGTTCCTTAAAATCCTCAAACCTGACTACTGTATTACCCACATCCTAGATTTAAGGTCAGAGCAGATAAAATAATGAAAAGTAATAACGTACTCACAATCTCACAATAAGCCCATGAGTTAGGTAGTAAGACAAGTTCTGAGAGTCAAGGAGTTGAAAAGTTCTATATTACATTGCCCAGTACTAGATTTATTGATAAAACTTAAACCACCAATGAAGCAAGCAACACAAAAAGGATACAAGGATCCATGTGCAAATCTGCTTCTCTGGGCCACTTTAAGTCAGTCTCTGTAAATGCAGTTGTAGGAAACAAGACCAACCCTAATTGTAAACTGGTTATGAGTGATTGCAGGAATGAGAGGCACCCTTTGGAGGACAAGGGGAGTTGGAGTCTTTTTAAAATATTCCAATCTAGGATAAGTAGGGGCAGTTAAGGTACCACAATAGATAGAGTGTTGGGGAGACAGACTCAACTTCCTGAATTCAAGTTTGGTCTCAGATACTTACTATTAGAAAAATCACTTAATTTTATTTGCCTCAGTTTCTTCATCTGTAAAATGAACTGGAGATAGAAATGGCAAACCTCTCCAGTGTCTTTGCCAAGAACACCCCAAATGGGATTATGAAATGAAGTGTTGAACGCAAGAGTTGAACTATTAAAGGATAATCCCAATCACTTTTTGAATACATCTAACTTGAGTAAACTAGATAAAAATAAAGACCAGGATTAATAAATTTCTTTGGTATTATGGACTGCATATTAGCTATTTCTTATCTATATATCCACATCCTTTTCTCTTTGGGGAAGAAGGCTAGATGATCAGTATAAATAGTATTATATTCATTTTATAGAGCATGAAACTGAGAAAAGAGACAAAAGAAAAAGAATTTTTTTTTATCCTGTCAATACTTGGAAGGATTTCATGGGTCTTTCTTAAACTCATTCAATTCCATAACATCATTTTGGTGGCACTGAGCAGCAGTAACTTTAAGAAAAAATCTGAGGTTGTAATCTCAGTTTAATTCTCTCCCTAGTACTACCTCTTCAAATTTTTTCATGGCACTTTACCTGTCTTTCCTTTCAAAACAACATGACCTAAAAGATAAAATGCTAGATTTGGGGTCAGGAAAACCTAAGTTTGAATCCTGATTCAGATACTTATTAGCTAAGTGACCAGGACAAGTCACCTTACTTTTCTAAACCTTAACTGAGAGCAATAATAGCAACAAGATCCTCTTGTGAAGAATAAATGAAATAATACTCAGCAAATCTTAAAGCATCACACAACCTTCTTTTATACTTGGTTTTATATATATATATATATATATATATATATATATATATATATATATATATTCTAACCATTCTAACCAATTTTATAGACTAATGATTCCTTCAAGGTAAGGATAATGCTCTTTTTCTGTCTTTGTGCTGTCAATACTTTAGCTTTGTGCATTGCAGATGATAGGTGTTTAATATATTTGTTGAATATGAATTCTTATTTTTTCAGAGCCCAACATCTTTCAGGGCATGAGTCAATGAACAGGTGATAATTTGCATGACTGGTTTAAACCTAGTCTGGGTTATCTGGAGTTCTTTTTTACTATACTAAACTTTGTACTGGATATGTCCTAACTGTCCCTGCTTTTTTTTTTTGGAGGAAGAAGGTTCTGGGTGGAGTCCCAATGTAATAAATTATCTTCTGTTTGGATGATTTTCTACTGTTAGGTGACAGGTTATTCTCTTTCAAAATACTAATATATACATATATACATATATTTATAAATAAAATATATTAAATTCAACTTTCTCTTGACCAGGTACTCAAAAACACTTGTGACACTGAAATCTTAGAGAACTTCTCATTTTAAGTAGGTGTGTGCTGGATTCTTGTGGGGATAAAGTGAGCAGTTGACCCTTGATATATCTGTAAAATGAACAGAATAGATCTTAAAGATGTTTTTCAAATCTAAAACTTCATGATCCTACAGTGAGAGAAAAGTATGACCAGAGCTCATCAGGAGGTCTCTTTGGTTTATTGGGATAGATGGAAGTTGGTTCTTTCCTCAACTGGTGGTGGTTTGGGGATCACCTGGTATCCTCATATGGTCTTTTGTAAAGTTCCTGTCATAGCCAATAACTCTTAGATCAATGAGGTTTGCCAGAGTTCATACAACCAATTTCTGTGTCGAGGAAGGAGATTGACATCAGGTGTCCTTCCCATTTCCTATTCCTCACCATCTGTTTTTCTGGACTGAGTCAGTGACTGTGATGTTCCATTTCAATTTATCCTGCTTCTCTTCTCGCCACTCCACCCCAAGGGCCTGTGGCCAAGGATAAAAAGAGGAGGGACTGACAAACAAAAGGAAACTAGATAAGCTAGCATAACCCTGGCCTCACTTTTCTCGTTACAAGTTCTGATCTGGAGAGATCAGAAACTAGTGTTCCCTAGATCCTAGCTCTGAATTCAGACACAGACTATGAGGAGAGAGTTTTAGGGCCTGAGACCCATTTGGGGAATTAAGAGGTGACAAGGTATAAGGAACAACAGACCCCATTAGACCACCTGCTCTTTAAGAGATTTCTTTTTGCTTGTATTTGTATCTTCAGCACTTAACAAAGTGCCTGCCAAATACAGTAAGAGTTTAATAAATATTTGTTGATTTGACTTGGAATCAGGAAGTGACAAAACAAGTCATTTAATCTCTGAGAATAAATTTTCTTAAATGAAATGAAATTATAATACCTCCCTTATAGGGTTATTATGAGGAATAACATACATTTATATATTTGCTTTCAAAGAATCCTACATTGTAAGAGCCAGAAAGGGTCTTTAGGATCATCCAGGCTTGAGTTCCCAACCTTTAAAATGGATGGGGGCGGGGGCAGCACAGAACTATTTCAAGGGGAGGTCCCCAAATGCCTCTACTTACAACATAGGGTTATTTTCGTCTCTCTTTAGTAATAGCCAAATGTGAAATATAACAGTACAATTAAAAAGCAAATGTGCCTTCCATAGATCGAATTCCTTTCTCCATATATGCATTTTTAATCTTTTAAATGTACATAGGGATACATAAGCATACTGTAGCAATTATTAAAACACTGATTCATTTAAATGAATTCAATCAGTTTTTTTATCATTTTATATATATTTTCAATAAACAGATTTTTAAAATAGAACTATTTTTATGTAAGAGTCTGTAAAATAATTGTTTTGGGGGCGGCTAGGTGGCACAATGAATAGAGCACCAGCCTTGGAGTCAGGAGGACCTGGGTTCAAATTTGACCTCAGACACTTAATAACTACCTAGCTGTGTGGCCTTGGGCAAGCCACTTAACCCCATTGCCTTGAAAAATCTAAAAAAAAAATTGTTTTGGTTTGAAAAAAAGGGAATTCCAATTTTCAAAGGAGAATCCGCAATCTCATAAGTGTCTGTATAATCCTGAACAAATTATTTTACCTTTTTCCTTATCTGCAAAATGGAAACCAAAATTTGCACTTTGGGAACAAAGGATTACTGATTCCAGATCTATGTCCTACCCAAAAAGAAGAGAAGGAACCAGCAGATTTTTCTTCTTTGGGCTTTTGTCCTTTAATTTAGTCTTGATCCCCAAGAAGGGCTCTGTTTTTGCTATATTTTCCAAATCTCTTCTAATAATTAACTGTTAAAATTAATCCCTCTCCTAAAATGTTACCTCTCTCTTTAGATGTTTATCAGATTACCAGCCTTGTCCTCCCACTAGAAAAGTGATAAGTGATTGTTGTCTTTAAGCAAACTTCCTTTATGCTGTTAACCATTTGGTGTTTCTTAAAGGAAGTCAAGTTCTTAGAGCTGGGAAAGAAGAGGAACAAATGTGCAATTCTGGAAAAGATGGGGCAGGAAGCCTTTTAGGAAAATGTTCAAATTTCTGTGTCTTCTTCACATCCTTCTTCCGCTCCCCACATCAATTCACTGAATGGCCTTTTTTGTGTAGAATTTTGGATGGTTCATCCTATTTGACCTGCCTACTGCCCCAGGCAGGAGTGGATTACTGTGTGCCTGCCAGGCCTGCTTCTCTTCTCTGCGTACTCTTGGTGATCTCATCAACTCTAAAAGGTTCAGCAATGAATCTCCCTGTTTGCTTGCTGTTCTTTTCTGCCTGGATCTCAAATTTAACATTTCCAAAATGGAATTCATTATTTTCTTCCCAAATCTTCTCTTTTTCTAAACATTCCTTTTTCTATTGAGGGAATTATCATGTTTTCAGTTATTCAGGTTAACCTACATGACTTCCCAAACAATTGCTAGTCTTGTTGATTGCACATCTGCAATATTTCTTTACACTCATATAGCCACATGATCATCCTAATTATGTTGTTTTTGTTGTTAGTTATTTCAGCCAAACCCAATTCTTCAGGCAGGTAACCTCCCATGGGGAGGACAATAATAGCTTAGGGGATGGTTTCTTGTAAATGATTTCCTGTAAAGGGGATTGTTTAAACCAAGTTTTGAAGGAAACATGACTTTCTAAGAACTGGGAGTTAAGTAGGGAATGCAATGTAGGCTTTGGAAAATGCCAGTACAAGATTGAAAAGAAAAGAAATTTCAACAATGCAAGAGAGAAATAATTATAAAGGCCTAAACTGAGATGGGGAGCAGCTGTGTTACTCTAGGCAAGTCACTTAACCCTGATTGCCTCAGTTTTCTAATATATAAAATGAGCTGAAGAGGGAAATGGCAAACTGCATCAGTGTTTTTGCCAGAAAATCTCAAATGGGATCTCAAAAAGTCAAACTGAAATGACTGAACAAAAATATACAAAATTAGTTCTATGTATGCATACATAGTATAGATGCTTAGATATAGATATATAAAAATCTCCTCAAGATAAATCGGAAATAATCAATTTCCTCAACAATTAAGAGGGATTTGGAAAGGCTTCCCATAGGGAATGAGATCTTAACTAGGACTTGAAGAAAATCAGGAAAGTTGGGGAAGGAGAGCATGCATGAGTAGAGAACAGACAGTGAAATTGTCTGGAATCAGGTGATAGGGTGTTTATTTCAGGAATAGCAAGGAGGCCAATGTCACCAGATAGAAGGTGAATTTCTTGAGGGCAAAGTCTTCATATCCCTTTCACCAGGCATGGAGACTGGCACATATTAGATACTTAAATGCTTATTGATTGATCTACTATTGTTCCTAGAACACATTTCTGACTAATTACACCCCAACTCAAAAAGCTAATGTAACCAGGATATAGACTCCTCAGCCTGTCATGTAAAAACCTTTCACATTCTGGCTCCCGATTATCTTTCCAGATTTACTTCTTCTAAATCTACTTGACAAACTTCATAGTTCAGTCAAACTGGTCTATTATTTCTTTCCCAACACCCCTATGTGCAGGTTATCCCCCAAACCTGGAATGTTTTCCTCCATCATCTATGCCTCTTAGAATTCCCAGATTCCATAGAAACTTAGCCCAGTTCCCCAGTAGGTAGGATTTTTTCTCCTCCTCAAATGATCTTATATTTGCTTATCATCCATATCACAGGGTTTAAGGGTGCCACACCCCCTCCCATCTGTAAAACTCATGTAAAATTTTTGGCCCTCCCTACCAGAGAAAAAGTCTGAATTATTTAATATTAAAAGATAAAATATGTTGATATCATATAATACTATACATATGTATTTCTGAATTTCTAAATTTTTTTCTGTTATCTGTTGGTCTTAGCATGTTATCTGAAGCTTCTGAAAAACTTCAAAATTTTTTCTTTTAATTTCTTATGCCTACCCAAGATATTTCAAAACTGAGATGGGGAAGGAATGACTGTATTTTTAAGCCCCCACCCCAGGAGACTATATCTTCCTTGAGAGCTAAGACTATTTCATTTTTATAGTTCACCACAGTGACTCCCATTGGATAGGTTTTGACAAATATGTGCTGAAATGAACTCTATATCAAGTGAAACAGTACATAACTTTATTTTTTGTTAGCATAACTCTAGTCGAGACAATTGTCCAAAACAGTTTCAAAGGATCCCCGTGAAAAAATGCTATCCACTTCCAGAGAACTGATCAACTGGTTCAATGTAGATTGAAGTCTGTTTTTTAAACTTTATTTTTTCTTTGTATGTATATGTCTGTATATGTGTTTGTGTGTGTGTGTGCGTGCCTGCACATTTTCTTTTGTAATGTTACTAGTATGGAAAGTTATTTTGCTGGAATTCCCATGTATAATCAATATCATATTACCTGCCTTTTCAATGGATGAGGGGAAGGGTGGAGGAAGGCAGAGAATATGGAATTCAATATTTTTTTTAATGAATTTAAAAAAATTTACATGTAATTGGGAAACATTAAATAAAATATTTTTTTAAAGTAAAAATATTTTTATTAGCATAAGGACAGAGTCAGTGCCTCTGAAGTAAATTGGATATAGGTGAAAGATTCCATCGGATTTTTTGAATTTGAGGAAGAATAAGATCAGACACTATGTTAGCTGTTGGCAGATAACACTAGGGAGGATGCCTTTCTGGAGATGTCTGTGTCTTCCCCAGTATGGTTACAAGGATTCTGCCCAGTAGAAGATGCAGAGGCATCAGAATTGACACCAAGGTCCCATATACAAACTCTTGATTAGAGCCAAGTTGCTTATTCCCAAAATAAATTTTCTTTCCCTGTTTTTGTTTAAAGCACACCTCAACTCCCAGTCCTCTCCACTTGTACAACCCACCTGAACACCCATCCTTCAAACCATATCTCAGATTTCTCTTCTTCTAGAAAGTCCACTCAATCATTAAGAATTCTCATTACATGTTGAGGAGGAAGTGATCATGAGTAGGGTGAAGGTCAGAATTATTATCTGTATGATCAGAGTATGAAAGAAAGTTTGGTGCAGAACAGTGGACCCATAGTTATGACCTATTGAATATATCATGTAGCTTTTCAGGGTCTATTTCCCCGTCTTAAATTGAAACTAACAATCTGTTGTTACCTACCCTGGGGATTTTTGTGAAAGAAATGCTTTTGCAAAGTTATATTGTTATATGATAGGAATTATTAATAGAAACAAATCAAGGGTTAGCAAGGTTAGGCAAGAAACTGGGAAGAGAATGTGTCTAAAATTGCTTTTATATTAATTGTTGAGCACATAATGCATACTAAATTAGTATATGTCAATGATTTGAATTTTGGCCTGGAGAACCCAACTCCCACTCAATATAAGGTCAAGTGACCTAAATGACAATTCTTTTGTCACAACCCTGAGTTTGGTGATGTGGTCTAATGGTTTGAGTAGAACATCTGGAGATGAGCTTCATTTTGTCAAAAACTTAATTGTTTTGGGCTAAAATAAAACAATAGAAATTAAATTATACATGAAGTTTGTTATCTAAGATTTAACATAAAACCCATAAGTGGTAGTCATAGAAATAGCTTCCCAGAGCAGAATGAGAAAAAGAGTACTTAAAGAAAACACACAAAGAATCATAAACCTTTGGCAGCCTACCAATCGGGTTATACATTAGTGCATAAAGGTGTCATTGATTACTTTATGATCTTCTTATCCATCTATAAGGCCTATTCTATATCAGAACTGACAAAGATTCAATTAGCAGCAGGACTAGTGTATCCTTTCTGATATTTTATGTTGATCAGATGTCATAGACATATAACACATGGGATTTCTCCCTTTCCAAAAATGAAGTAAGTATATGAGTTTATTTGGGGCTCCTACCCAGATCAATTTCCTGCTTTCTAAGGTTGATCTTTCTCTACTTGTTGACACAACTTGGGAAAGCCAATTTGTCGATGCAATTAGAGGGGGGATCAGGCTAATTTCCACAGTCAGAGTCAACCTTCAGATTTATAGCTGGAGAGACATAGACCTTGAGAAGGACAGAGGCTAACATTCAGATTTATAAACCATAATTAGGGACTGAGAAAGTCAGTTTTTGATTAGAAATATAAGAGTTGGAAACTTAACTTTCACACTGCAGAGGATCTATTTTGAATGTCTCATCATTTCCATCATTCATTCAATAAATATTTTGATGAGCTTCTTTTTTCGTTTTTTCATGTTATTTATTTTCAATTTTACAATTCCCTTAATCTCACTTCCCTCCCCCACCCCCACAGAAGACAGACTGTTAGTCTTTACATTGTTTCCATAGTATACATTGATTTGATGAGCTTCTAAACGCCTTTCAAAACAATGTGTTAGGAGATAAAGAAATCTATAAAGGTGAATATGACTTGATTTCTTCCTTCAAGGAGCTTATAGAGGGACTTGTACAAAGAAAGTTCTGACCAGTTCAGTTCCCCTTGCTTCCCCTCCCCCAACCCCCCTTTATTTAAATGGATTCTTATTTCCTGTAAGATAAAATACATATTTCATATTTTGGCATTTAAAGCTCTGTAAATCCATGTTTCCAGTCTTATTTTATTTGCCTTTACATACTCCACATTTCAGTCAAAATTCAGCAGCTAGTCTCCAATTTCCTTCTTTTCACAAACGTTTTGCCTAGAATGACCCTACTCATCTCTGCTTCTTGCAGTCCTGTACCCCTTTCTACATGAAAACTTCCCTGATGTCCTCAGCCAAAAACAATTTCTTCTTCCTCAAGTTTCCCAAGAGTACTTTGTGTGGATCTCTCCTCTGGTATTTTGCACTGTGATGATTTATGTATCTACAGAAGACAAATTCCTTGAGGACAGGAATTGAGGACAGAGTTAAGATACTGTCTTTGAGGTCTAAAACTTTAAAAGTCCTGGGTACAATAGCAGGTGAAATTTTATGGAACAGTTGTCTTCATGCCATGGGAGGAAATCTAGTCTGATGGAAGTAGAAGAGCGGCTGAGGAAAAATACTGCCAAAAGTTTGAAAAGATATCATAGAGAAAGGCAGAAAAGTCTTTCATACTTATTTTCCTTGATTATTTATCTGAAGGGTGTCTCCTTTCTGCCTGCCTGTGGAGAGTGGACATTACTTCACAGAAATGTAGGTGAGCCCTGTGAGGGTAGGGGAGAGGCAAGCGTTGTCATAGTAACTGAAGCCAAGATGTCTGCAAGTTCTGCTAATCCAGTGCCTTAGAGGCTGTTGTTATGAGGGGAATGCAGAGCAGTGGATAATTAGCAAAGTTGTAGAGGCTTAACATGGGGGCCTGGGTAGAAGCATAAATTCGATAGGAGTACTGTCTATCTACTCTGATTCAGTATTTATTAAGCACCAGTCATATCCTCAGACCCCCGTCCCCCACACACCCACACTGTCCCTATATTCCCCAGCCATAGGAGAAGGCACTATAGCCATTTTTTTTTTCTTTTTATAGACTTAGTTTAGTGTCATGGCCTCTCAGTGAGCCTTTGGCAGAAATAATAGGATTTAGAAGTGTGGGACTGCTTAGGGTCCCATTTTAATATGTAACCTCCTCTGAACTTGCCACTCAACAGATTGGATTCCTAGGGAAACAAATACTACCTAGTTTCTATGGTATCACATCAAGCCCCAATCAGTTGGTGTCACCTCTGCCCTTCCCACAATAATCAGTAGCCATAATGGATTCTTAGAAAAGGCCTTTACTAAGAAAGCAAATGGTAATAACAAAATATTCCCCCTGAAAATCTGGGCAAACCCTAGCTTATTTCACACATGGCAATTAGGGGAAGAGTGAGGACAACTGAGAGTGCAATGCTAGTAAAGTACACAGATAGGAAACACATGATGCCAAACAACCCCCAAGGAGGTACTGAAGGGCCTCAATATGCTCTCTCTTTGTGAAAACCTCAATAAACTCCCTCTAGGCTCAGTGTCTTTGCTGAGGTGATTATTCATCTGAGCTTCTCTCATTCAATTTTAAGAGCTAACTCTCTTAAATTCACAGCCTGCTCCCTTCTCAGTTGCTAGAAGACCCAACTCGAGGCATGAACAACAACCTAAATCAAATGGAAGTTGCTTTCTTGAGGGACTATCTTTCTATATCTGTGCAAATCATGTGAGTGCTTCTGCTTAATGTTGAATGTAGTATCTCCTACTCCTGGAATAGTTTTCTTTTAAAGTAACATAGCTAAGGTAATGAAAGAAGTAAAGAAAAAGTCCCTGTCTCCAGCAAATCCCTCTCAAGGGTCAAAATCTTCCTCCCTCTTTTGACCTAGACTGCCTATTTTAGTCTTTTAAAGATCCTTGGGGTATAGACAAATTTTCAGTCCAGTCAATTCAAAATAATCCTCTAATTACATCAGAGAGGGATTTTCACACTTTGTAAAGGGATCACTAGGTGTTAACATACTGGTAACCTGCCCTGTAGTTATGGCAGTATGACTCTACTGGAATTATAGCTATTTAAAGACTTCCCTTTCTTCTTTATTAAAGAGCATCCCTATCTCTTTTCTTCCTTGAGCATTATTTCTGGGAATAACCAGAGATTCTTTCTTCTCTCACTACTAATTTATTCACTAGTACCCATACTAAACCACTGTTTCTCTTCAGGAACACTGAAGTCTGGACAATTATCAATAATTATTATAACTATCAAAGTAGTGCTAGATCACAATAGTCTTCCAACTGTCCCCAACCTCTCCCTTCTCCAATCCATCCTTTAGAAGGTGGCCAACAGCCCAAATTGCAAATATAATCAGATCACTCCCTTCTTCAGAAAACTTTCAGTGACTCTAGAACAAGATATATATTTTTCAGCTTGACATTTGAAGCCCTTCACAAACTGGTTTAAGCCTACATTTCCAGATTTATTTTACTTTCCCAAGGCCACACAGCATGTGTGGGCAGATTTGAACTCAGGTACTCCTGACTCCAGGGCCAGTGTTCTATCCACTGCACCACCTAGTGGCCCCTTGGAATGCTTAGCTATTAAGGCTCAGTACAATTGCTTCCACCTAAAGAAAGTCAGGTCTGATCTCAATATGCTCGTTCTCTCCTCCCTCAAATTATCTCATATGTATTTATCTGTCTACAAAATATCCTTGACCCAAAGGACTATGTATCATTTCTGTCTTGGTAATCCCAGTGACTACCCCAATACCTTGACTATGAGAAACATAAATTCTGGCTGATTGAATTGAGTTGGATTATGGGAGAGAAAAAAACTGAAATCATATGGTTCTAAACAAAATCTTAGAAATAAAGAGAAAAGAACTAGATAGCTAGAATGTCCAGTATTCAGTTTTTGCTAGAAATGTATGGACTACATTTATATGTTTAAAAACTAAGAAAACAGTGAGAGCAAATAGTAATAATAATAATCCATAGCTCAACTAGGTAACACAGTGGATAGAGCCCTGATCCTGGAGTTAGGAAGATCTGAGTTCAAATTTGACTCTCAGATACTTATTAACTGTGTGACAATGGGCAAGTCACTTAACCACAATTTCCTCAAAAAATAAAAAGGAATAGACTATGTAAATTAACCAGTGATTCCTTCCCTTAAAAAACCCCACATTTATATACTAATAACTCAAATTTACTTAATTCTAAAGATTTTAAGGTATTTCCTTGTTACATCTCAGTGAGGTAAGTAGTTCATAACTCTTTATTTTATAGATGAGGTCATTGAATTTCAGAAAGGACACTACTTACTTTTAGTCACACAGATATTAAATAGGAAAAGTAAGATTTGAACCCAGGCCTCTTAATCATGGCAAGAATTCCAGACCAAAGGGCAGACCACAATTTTGCCATTATGAACCAACAGAAATTTCCAATATTTTGGTAATAACTGAGTCTAGCAATAGCTTACTAGAATTCTAAATGTAGCATGTAGCTCAGATCCAATCTAAGGTCATGAACTTGTAGAGATTTGATATCAGGAGGGCAGAAATCAGACCTAGATCAGATTTATTTGGAGACATTGAAAACTTGTAGATCTCCAGTCTGAACTCTCACTGGGATCCTAGAGTAACAGCATACTCATTACTCCCAAGAAAGTAATAGCAGGACTAGCTTAGAAATTACCTTACAGAGCTTGATCCTCACATAAAGTCTGAAGTCAAGAAATAATCTTTAAGAATAAGCAATCAAGCAAATAATAAAAGAATTCCATCATAAAAAAGCTGTTTTGAGGACATGGTCATTCAAGACAATCATGGAAAAGAATTGTTCTAAAACATTATAAGTAAAGCCTTATGGAAAAGCATAGTTCAGACATATGTTCAATTAGAATTCTTGGGAAAGATGAACAAGAATTAAAATATTTTTTACAAAATAAATAACACTAGAGGCAAAACTTGAAAAGAAATGAGATCTGTGGAAGAAAGGATTAGAAAGGGAACTTATTGTTCATTTTTTGTTTTCCAAGATAACCAGTGACTTTCTGTATGATGTTGTGACTTCTGAGTGAATTGGATTTTAAGTAAGACAGATTTGAACAAAGTCATCAGCCTCACTCTCTCTTCCAGAGAAATCAAAGTCCAATGGCAAGACAAAGACTGCCTGACTGGAGATGGACTAGGATGCAGTCAATGATCTTGGCACCTCCTATAGCTGACCAAGCTCTAAGTGTTCCATAGTTCTTTCTTCAGCTTCCTTCATGGCCATTAGAACAAAATATTTTCATACACCCATTTTGTTAGGGGATGTCTTTACATTCCTGGGGCAGACATCCCCTTAACAACCTGAGAGGTTTGAGATCTGCCAGTTATTCTCAACCCAGTTTACTCTTTGCTGATATGGTTAACTGGGGTATAGATGGTGTATATTCTACAGTTTCTTTAAGCCACAGGTGAGACTTGGATGAGAGGTCAACACCAAAGGTGAATGAGTAACTTAATTTAGCTCTGAGCAAAGACATTTTTAAAAATTATATATTTTTTCTAATGAGCAAAAAAATTATCTTCTTTCTTGTCTACCTCCCTCCTCAATTAGAAAGAAAAACAACCCCTCCATATGAAATATATGTAGTAAAATAAAAAGGGTCTCAGCCCTTACACAAGAGGTGCTAGTCCTCCCTAAATATCTATACATCTCAGAAAGTTAACTAAGAATTTTGCATAAGAAGATCAAAACCTTGGCCAAGCTACAAACTCCCTGAAAATCAGAATAAACCAAATAGAAAATAATGATTTCATGAGTCAACAAGAAATACTAAGACAAAATTGAAAGACTAGAAAAAAATAGAAGAAACTGTGATATCTCTTAGCAAATTCAACTGATCTAAAAAAAAAACAGTAAGGAGAGATAATTTAAGAATCATTCAGGGGTTTGTGGTGGCAAAGAGTTGGAAACTGAGTGAATGTCCATCAATTGGAGAATGACTGAACAAATTGTGGTATATGTACATCATTGAACATGTACATATATTTCTTTTGTTCCCTACTAAGAACAAAATGGAGTCAGAAAGTTACATCCGGAAAGCAGAGGAAAAAAGGGTGATCCATGACTCATAGGTGAAGTGATTTGTCCAAGGGCATGAAATCAACACCTTAATATCTCAAAATTGTCATTCGTTTTTGAATGACTTTACCAATGCAAAAACATCACCTTTTTATTTACTGATAAGAAATGTGAGTATAAGTGACCTCCAGAAATAGTTCACACTCAACTTCTGTGTTCTTGACATACCACAAAAGATTGGTAAATATTTCTGCTGCAGACACAGAGTTAAAACAACAGCTTGTTGCCTCAAGTGCTCCCTGCCCAAAAGTGGCAAGTTTCTAAGGTTTGGGGAACTGATGTCACTTCCTTCTCATCTTTCCCCTTCTCTCTGCAAAGTTGCTTCCCTTTTCAGATATCAGCTTTTCTCTCTGGTCAAGAATATGGACCATTGTGGCTGAGGATGAGTTAAGGATGAATAGCTCATTCCCCTCCCTTCTAATAATATCTGGACTTCAGGGAAACTGAACTTAAAACTCTAGAATGGTAGAAAAAGTTATTATTAATCAGTAATTTGCATTGTAAAAATGCAACCTGAGATTCATAGCTCTCCCTAATAAAATGTTTGTTGGAGTTTCTAAGACATTTTTGAAGACAGATGTCTTATGATTCACTCCATAGACACCAAGGAATGCTTTGGCACTCCATCCTGTATCAGTCCTGTTACATGAAGAAGGCATTCCTCCCTCCATCCCAGTTCTTCTTATTTATGGAATGCATTACTAGCTCAGGTTTTTATTTCTTCAATTATCACAAAAAAATCTTTATTTTTCTCCCTCTTAGGTCCCTCTTTAATACAATTTGAAAAGAAAAAAGAAAAACAAAACTCTTGTAACATATATTGGTAATCAAACAAAACAAATTCCTTCATTAGCCAAGCCATTCTGCGACCAAACCCATTGTCAGGAGGTGGACAGCATGCTTTAGACCCTAGTTATTATTTTTCAATCAGTCTAACTTTCCTGATGTCTATCCTAGCAGTTAAAATGAATGAACAATTTGGAAAATCTCTTTATTGAGAAAGATGAATGATGTGTGCTTATTGATTTGATATTCCTGAGGGTAAGCAATTGGCACTTAAGGATTGCATTAAACAAGTACCTACTGTGTGAAAGCAGTTAGACCAGTTTATTAGGTATTTGACCCACCAATTTCCTATGTATTTCTTAGTGAGTCACCTCATGTGTCTTGATTTTCCCACCCATAAAATAGTAAAGAATATTTACCACCTACCTGCCTCATCACTAGTGTGTTGTGAAGAATAATTAATCTGCATTTGTTAAAGCACTTTAAGATCCCTGGATTAAAGACATTACTAAAGTTAAAGGTATTATTATTCTAATAAATTACTTAATAGTAGGGTGAAACTACTTGGACATAAGCTGGTAGCAAGGTAAAGAAAGATCCAGGCTATCTTATAAGGGTTACTTACCTAAAGTTTCTACATAATCCTTTTTTTACTTTCCCAAGCTTCTGTTATATTTAATGTAAGTTTCTCATTTTTTCTTAAAAACAGTTCATGTATTAAAGGCACTGTACTAGATACTCTTTCATTGTGAATGCAATAGAAGTCCTCTGGAATGCCCTGATACTTGGGTTTTATGTAGGATGTTCTGGTTATTCATACAAAAACAGCTAAAGCCCCCATTCCAGCACAAAACTATACATATATCAGAATGGCAAAGAAGTGGAATACTTCTTTGTCACTCAAATGAAATGAGTTCAATCCTCTACAAGATCCATCCCTTAATTCCCCTAAGTCCCCTAGGCTATTTGGGTAAAAGACACAGTCATCTCCTAGATTCATGTGTCAATTGGGGAAAAAACTGACAATCTACCATTTATTACTCTCTGCCTCTCACTCTCTGCCTCTGGCAATCAGTGATCTATTGAAGCATTTCAAGCTTTTTTGATCTCTGGGATGCCTATGTGCAGAGACACCCTAGTAGATTTCATTCCACAAAATTCTTTTTTCTTCTCTTCACTCTATCTACAATTTAGCTTTCCTTTTGTCTCTGCTGAGCCCTGTGCAATAGTCACTCCATTTTTAAAATCTCCTACCTCTGATAAGACTCCCTATCATTTAGTGTCTTTACCTCATGACATAACCATTCTATTGTCAGACATACAACTTCCTGAGGTATAGTGTTCTGGGAATTCTTTTTTCAATGAGTCATTCTCTTTGGGTCTCAGGTAGAATGAAAAATAAAGTCTTGAAGACTTCTCCCAAGCTCACTGAATGTGTGTATTTTTTTAAATTTTATTTTATTTAAGGATAGAGTTAAGTGACATGCCCAAGGTCACACAACTAGACAATAATTAATGTCTGAGGTCAGATCTTTTGGATTCCAAGGCCAGTGCTCTATCAACTGCACCACCTACTAGCTACACCATGAATGTGTATATTTTGCACAAAATCAATAATTGAGTATTTACTCAGAATAGTATGATGCTGTAACACTGTGAAAGTGCAATGTTGTATAAGGCATAGCCCTTTCAAATAGTAGCATTCTTGTTAAAAATAAAATACACCTATACATTAATCAAATAGAAAAGAATATAAGATAATAAATTATAAGTGCTATATTGAATATAAGATACTCTAAAATATATGCTTGAGGCAATTACTATTATGGATGCTCCTGAAGACAAGAGATATATTGATGATCAGATTCATGGTGGTGTATGACAAGCTGTGCTTTAAGAGATTTATTAGTATTTGGATGGGGGAAGGAGAGAGGGAAAGGTTTCCTAGCTGAAAGAAAAATCTATAAGAGATATGGATACAGGAATGAATAAGACTATAACTGATGGATTGAAAACTCCTGGGGAATAGGTACTGTCACTTCAAATTACTTTTTTTTGGGGGGGAGGGGGTTGTTAGGCAATGGAGTTCAGTGACTTGCCCAAGGTCACACGGCTAGATCATTAAGTGTCTGAGGTCAAATTTGAACTCAGGTCTTCCTGACTCCAGGGCCGGTGCTATATCCAAATTACTTTCATTCATTAATTTTGTCCCTTCCTCACCTCCAACATCCAGTTTATTGCTCTGCCCATAGCAGGATTTTCATATGATCCTAGCTTTGGAATAAAAAAAATGTTTTTTGGGTTTAAATCCTGACTTTTCCTTTCACTACTGGTGCCTTTAAAATTAAGGGGTTGGACTGGATGACTTCTAAAGACCTCTTCTAGCTCTGAATCTATGATCCAAAGACCTATAGCTGTTTAAACTTTTACCCTTTGAAATATGGTTATGATTAACTAACTTTCTGTAACTTACTCATTTCCCTATACAAGAGAGGTTCAGTTTAAGGATCCCTTTCCTTCTGTCTCTCCCCTCAACTATGTCATCAGATTGGGAGGAGAACCACTGACTTATGTCAACCTCCAATCTCACTTGGATTTTGAATTTGCTCTCTATTTATCTTATTCTTTTCTATCCACTTCCCTTGTATTTGAATCTTGTAAAAAGTTACAGGAAAGAGGGGTGGCTAGGTGGCGCAGTAGATAAAGCACCGGCCCTGGAGTCAGGAGTGCCTGGGTTCAAATCCGGTCGCAGACACTAAATAATTACCTAGCCGTTTGGCCTTGGGCAAGCCACTTAACCCCATTTGCCTGGCAAAAACCTAAAAAAAAAGTTACAGGAAAGAAAGTTGGGAATTCAAGAACTGATGAAATAACTAATCAGTCTCTACTCATTCTTCAACTAATGGGAGACATCACCTAGATTTTCTGAAACTGAGTTTTCCTATCACACACAAAAAAAGGAGGGTAATGTTTTGACTTCAGTTTCCCTAGAAAGCCTTAAAAATCCATCAGAAAACATTTATCAAATATCTGTGTGCTAGCCCTTCGGATGGATGGTGGCTACTCAAAGACACAAATATAATAGTCTCTGTTCTCAAGGAGCTTACTTTTTATAACGGAAGAGATTATGCAAGATATATTCGAAATCAATACGGGGCAATTTGGAGGAGGGTCAGGGAAACAGCACAACACTTCATGTAGGAAGTGTTTTATGAGCAGTCATAACTCTTAAGACACCAACAACAGGGTCGGCACTTTTCAGGATCTGGTTAACAGTTTTTTCTGAGATGTCCCAGGTTGTCCTGGAAGTCCAGAAACTGACCAGACCATTGCAGTTGCTGTGTCTGCTACCATGTATTTCTTCGATTTTTCCTCCTAGTGTTAATCATTAGCTGAGAGCCCCAAGCATAGCTTCAATCACAGACAGACCCAGAATTTCCCAGCAGCCACCCTCCCAAGCCGGGCGAAGTTTCCCCTGGCCTCAGCTGTGCTGCCCTGTAGCCTCCAATAGCTGAATTCCAGCAGCAAAGCAGTCTCCACCCACTGGAAAAATTCCTGATCCGCCCATCTCTCTCCTCCCAGGCTGTTGCTCCTGGCTCAGTTCTGCACTGACTTCCTGCCAGGCCCTGGGAAGTTGTGACCAGGGGGTCTCCCCAGGGATCTTTCTCATAGAGAATTGGCTGCTCGCCTCCCCCTTGTCCAGTCCCTGCCAAGGGGAAGGGGATGGTTGGAGTAGGCGGGGGGAGCGGGCTGGCCGTGGTCCAACTACTTTCGTAAGCGTATTTCAAATTGTCCTCAAGACCATTCGGACACATGGGCCAGCCCCGCGGTGCTCGGGATCTCCTTGCTGCCTTCTCACTTTGGAAGCCACTGGACTCGACTGAATTTGGACACCGCAAGGAAGCCCGGTCATCTGGTGAGTGCTTTCTCTTCCCTCGCCTTTTCTTCCCTCCCTCTCCTCTGCCTTTCTGATAGAGGAAGTTAGACCTCCCTAGGTTGGACAGTTTAGGAGAAAGGCTCTCCCCGCCCCACCCCCCCCTCCCCACACCGAGCCCCTCATCCTTACCCCCAAGCTTCTTCACCCCTCACCCCCAACCCACCACCTGAGCACCCGGGGACTCGACCAAAGAGGTAACAGGGTAATGTTCTGTCTCATTGCAGGGAGAATTAGTGATCACGCGGCTGGGATTATAAAAAAAACATTTTAATCTGGAGACATTTTCTGGCCTTTTGCCCCTACCCCGGAAATAGAGGGAGAGAACACCCTGTGGCAAAGTGAAGGACTTTGAATTTGAACACCGGGAAGCGCGGGCAGGCCGGAGATTTCGATCCCTTTTCCCCCCGCCCCCTTAGCAGCCCGCTAGATTGAACACCTGGACTGCTCCCTCTGCATTCAGGGCTGGTGCCTAGCGTCTCTGCCCACTGAAACCCAGAAGACAAGGTGAGTCCTCCTAACCCTGGATTTGCATTTCCAAACAATTTTAGGGAGATGGGCCTCTACTCCTCTAGACTCTGGCTGGTTTCTAAGGTTTCTTCTCCAATCCTAAAGGAGTTTCTGGGATTTTATTGTTGGGATTGAAGGGATTAGTATAGTTGGATGCCAGAGGCAAGAATTTTATTCCAATTGGGTTTCAGTTATAGTTCTGGGAAGAGTTTAAATTGAAACTGTTCCGTAGGGAGGGTTTGTAGAAGATGGGAAGGAATTTTCATCTGAAGCTTGGAGCCATTTAAAATGGGATAATGCCCACAAATGTCCCAAAATCCTTAAGTCTTGTTATGGAGGGAAAAGATGGGGAAGGGGGAATAAAATTCTGTCCTTCCTCCATCTCAAATACCAATTTTTAGAACAGTTCTGCTTTTTAGTTGGGGGGGGGGGCTCTAGCAGCCCAAGAAATCCTTCTTGGTTTTTGGGTCCCTCTTTCTTTTCTCCCTTCTCCCCACTAATATTTAGAAGAGGTGAGGATGAGTGGATCACAACCAAAATATTTTTTGGAATTGATTCTTTGGAACTGGGAACTTTAATGGTGGGAGAGCAGACTAGTAGAAAATGGGGGAATTAGGTGGTAAGGAAATCTCTTGAAAACTAGAAGAGATAAGTTGTAAGAAAAGAATAGGAGAGGTTGAGAAGTTTTATCCTTATAGCATTGTCAGTAGTGTGTTGATTCCCCACATTAAGTGCATCTTTAGGTAACCCAGGCCCAGTATAATAGGTATTGTGAGCCCTGGGGGCTGGGAGCTGTGTCTTTGCTTGTACTTTGCACATTGCTGTTGCTCAAGAAATAATAAGCAGTGAGAATAATGACAAGCCACAGAAAGTGGAGGGGGCTCTCTTCTAGGCAGCATTTTAGTCCTTTTTTTTTTCTCGTGCCTTGTTTTTTGCTATGTAAGGTGCCAGTTTAAAGTGGATCTGTGAGGGAATGATTCTACCATAATTGTTCCCAGTGGGATACCCAGCCAGCTGGGATAAAACAGAATTGGTCAAAAGAAACCTCTGCCCTCAGATGGGTTGTGGTTCCTGCCTGGCTTGCTTCTCAGCTTCATTAGGATTTGGCATCAGGGTTTCTCATGGCCTTAAATGTTTGGGGTGAAGTGTGACATGTGCTGCATCAGCATACTCATGGAGCCTTCCCTCAGTTCTACTTTTTTTTTGTTTGTTTTTGTGTTTCAATTTTTGTAAGGCAATGGGGTTAAATGACTTGTCCAAGGTCACACAGCTAAGTAATTATTAAGTGTCTGAGGCTGGATTTGAACTCAGGTCCTCCTGTCTCCAGGGCCAGTGCTCTATCCACTATACCACCTAGCTGCCCCCTCATTTCTACTTTCTGTGGTGATATTACATGCAGAATTGTTTCCTGGATGAATTCAATGTGGGGGAAATTGAAATTCCAAAGGATGAACTTAGTTTTGCTGAAGGGCTAAAGTTCAGGAAAAAGTACTCTGCTTATTCCTACCCCCTCCACCATCAGTTTTCCTGGTGATCCCATGTCTTTTTTCCTCCCCCCCCCCCCCCTGCAGTCAATGAAAGGGACCCCTCAATTCCCACTTGTTGAACCTGTCTTGAGCAGTCCTTGACAGATGATACCAGGAGCCAATCCCAGCCATTTACACCCACTGGTATACTACATTCCCCAGGGTCCTAGTTTCAGGGTAAATATTTGACTTGCCATATTCAGGGATTTCACCCAAGTCAGTTTGTTTATACAGCAGGAGACAATCTGAAGTAAGTAGAGGAATGGAATGGAAAGGGAAGTAGGCATCTCAGATTTGAGGATTATCTTCTTCCAGCCCACTTTAGTGACTGAACTACAGTGATTAGGGCAGGGATGGGAGGATTAATAGTAGAGATGGATGGTTTCTCTGCCTGGAGATTCCTAGAATTCAAGATGCAGTTTGGTCTTCATTTAGCTTCTTTGGCTTCCCCCCCATAGACCCCCCTCATCTGTTACTTTTCTCTGGTTAGTTGCTTCTCCAGATGCCTCTGTTTCATTACTAAAGGCACAGCTAATTCTTCCTTTCCCTCCAGGAGCCCTCAGTCAGGGGCCCAGGCAACTGGAAAAAAAGCTGCTGGAAACTGTTGTTCCTGGGATGATCTCAAATTTAGCCTCTCAAAGTTCCATCACAACCCAGAGACCCACCCTTTCACCCTTAGCCTTCTCTTAAAACTCCACTCAGTAGTCTCTCCTCTCCTTTGCTAATTAGTTCAAACTCTCCCTTTTCTTCTCTCCCTCTTTTTCTACCCCTCGGTTCTCTTGACCTCCCAGTCCTTCTATAGAACCAGAACTGCTCAGATTTAGCTAATTTCCATTTCTTGGTAACATTCATGCTTTTGATTCTTTAGCTGCCGCTCTGTGTGATGGGCAAGAGATTTAAATTTGTTTCTAGTCATTTGTGGCTTGTATAGTATAGGAGAAAGAGCTCTGTATTTTCCACAGGAAATACTGGAATCAGACAGATCCCAGTTCTCTAATCACTCTGGGCCTCAATTTCTTTTTTGTTTAAAGTGAGAGGGTGGTAGATTAGATTAGATGATCTCTAAAGTCCTTTCCAACCTTAAGTCTGTGACTTCCATGTCTAGAAGCAGTTCTGAATGACTTTGAACAAGCAGGTCCTCAGTTTTTCCAATAATCAATCAACATTTATTGTGTCCATCCTCTGCCAGACATGCTAATTTTGAGGTTACAAAAAAGAGGGAAGAGACAATTTTTGCCCTCAAGGAGCTCACAATCTAAGAGGAAGATAATAAACAAATTATACACACACACACATAGACACAGGTTATATACAGATTACATTTTTGTTGTTATTGGGGTAGCTCATTGGTACAATGAATAGATTACTGAGCTATGCAATAGACTCATCTTCCTTAGTTCAAATCTAGCCTCAGACATATCCTAGTTGTGTAACCCTGGACAAATCACTTAATCCTGTTTACCTCAGTTTCCTCATCTGTAAAATAAACTGGAGAAGGAAAAGGCAAACTACTCTAGTACTTTTACCAAGAAAACTTCAAATACAGTAAGGAAGAGTGGATACAACTGCAGCGACTAAACAACAACAAAATCCATAGGGGAAGACAACAAACAAATATGTACAGTCAAGCCATAAAATTAAATAGCAAGTAATTAACAGAGAGAAGGCACTAAAATCAAGAGGGGTTGGAATACTTTTCTGGACTCATTCTGTGAGGGGGTAGAATTTTATTGTTACAGATAAAGGGACTTCAGTTTTAATTCAATTTCAAATCCCGAAAGGTGTAACTCCACTTCTCATCCTTTTTTTGGGTGAGAAATATAACTATATTTTAAGTCTGGAGCAAGAGAGAAAGTTCAGTGGCCCTTCAAACACAAGGAAAGTCCTTGTAAATGGATGGGGATTTTCCACTGCTGTTGTGGAGCTTTATACTGGGACCTACATGCTCCAAAACAAAGCAAAAGATCTGATCTCTGACAGTCATCGATCTCACTCATTGGCTGCAGTCTTTCCTAGGAGGAATTCCCCCATTCCCTATGAACTGTGATGAATTAGACTTTCATCTTTGGCTCCCCTCCCCCACTCTGCAGCTGGAGAGATAGTTCAATGGTCAGACCTTATTCTTCCTAAAGGGAAAAGATCCATTATTAGTCACAGCAGGTATACCTATATAGGAAATGGAAGAAGACTGGGAAAGGAAAGATGAGAAATCACTAGAGAAATGTATACTCTTGGATTGATAATAGAAAGAACAGGCAAATTGTTTAATACAAGTAGAGACAATTTAGGGAATTTTGAAGTGAGTTGGGGAGGAGTTTATCAATGGAGGTGTGGATAACCTGAGTTTCAGAGATTAGGGTAGAGAGTTTTGCTTGTAAATGGGATCAGAGTTTGGAAAAGCATGGGGAAAAGTAATAATATAGTGAGAGCTCACTCAGCTTTGAAACCTGTATTTAACTAGTGGAAAGAGCACTGAATTTGGACAGGTCAGAGACCTAGGGTTTAAGTCTCAGCTTTGCTACTTACTACTACTAATCTCCTTGGGCAATAATTTTACTTCTCTGAGTCTCAGCTTCCTTCTCATCTGTAAAATGAAGGGTTTTTACTAAAATGATTCTAAGGTCCTTCCCAGTTCTAAAGCTGTCTTTTTATCCTATGACCTTCCAAAGCCAATCAGAAAAGCCTTCTCTACCCTATCTCATTAATTAGTTAATGGCTCTCCCTACTAACTTAAATAATCTATTTCAAAGGAGTCAAATCTCCCAAACTTAGTTTTATATATTATATATAATTTTATATATATAATTTTATATTATATTTGAACAATTTCTTGGACTGAGTCAGGAGGCATAATATATCATAGAATATTAGAATATCAGAATCTGAGCAAGTTCCTCTTTATAATATCCTTACCTAGAGATCATACAATCTCTTCTTGAAGACCCACCCAGGGAGGGGGGCTTTACTATTCTCCTCCTTTTCCATTGTCCCCTCACTTCCACTTTGGAATTTTTGAATTCCACTTTACTATAATCTGCCTCCTGGCAACTTCTGACTCACTAATTCCTAGTTCTGCCCTCCCAGTCCTAACAATATAAATCTAATCTCTTTTCCCCCTAGATTGCTTTCCTACTATTGGAAGACTACAAAGCAAAATTAGGGGTTCCTATATCCAGGGAAGTGGTGTTGGCTTTAGAACCCCTATTTCTATTGAACCTCTGCTTTACAGGCTTATCTGGTTAAGGGGTTCTTTACTGCCCAACCCCAACCTCTCCAATGGAGCTCAGTGATGAGGGTAAAGATAGATTTAATCATACTTCAGAGAGGAAGTTGCAGTAAGAAACCTCTAGGCACCGAACTACAGTGAGCATACAAGGTTCTTCCTTGACAGGATAAAGAAGGTTGAGTGATTTAATTTTAGAGGATAATGAGAGATGGAGGTTGGATAAAGCTTTGATCACAGGTGAAAGAAAATACAACCATAGGTATTGGCATTTTATTATATATGTTTTATAATGTGTGTAGAATATTTAGTATGGGTAGTGAGCTGTGATTGACTTATTGGGTGAAGAAAGTGTTGTCATTCTCTGCAGGATTGATGGCAATTGGATGTAAATCTGAGAGTGCTATGGCCCTCTAGTGGTCAGAGAGGTTTTGTGTGTGTTTGAGAGTCAGTCAATAAACATTAAGTGCCTTCTGTGTGTCAGGCTCACCTACAAGCACTCTCTCTCCTCCTCTCTTGTGTATGTGTATCTGTGTGTGTGTGTGTGTGTGTGTGTGTGCGTGCGTGCTTCTTGCTTTTGCTACTCATAAGATCTTGGTTGGAAAAAGAAAGATTCCTAGAGTCTTAGAATAGATCTGAAAGGAAGATCAGAAGCCATTTAAGTTAACCTCATTTTCAGTGTTTGCCACCATTAGCAATTTTCCCTTCTCCTTTCCATCTCCTGAAATCTATAACCCCAGGTGTAGGAGGAAGGATGTAGGTACTTCTATTGAGCAGAAGAGCAGATGTTTGGAGTGACTGTCATTTTTCAATCTTCTGGTATTCTACTAGTGGCAAAAAGAGGGTAAAGAGGTTCTTGAGAAGTCAATCAATAAAACCAGAAGAATTATTCTTACTATAGTCTTACCTGTATGACTTACCTGTACCTGTATGACTTCTAGCTGCAGTTTTCATGTGAGAGACTCTATGCGTGTGTGTGTGTGTGTGTATTCTTTTTGAAATCATAAAATCTCCAATTATTTTCCTTACTCTGATTTACACCGAAATGATAGGTATGTTTTAAATACTTCTCCCTCCCTAAAAGACCAAGGCTTGAGTTTGTGTTTACTTACCTCTATTTATTTACCACCTGGGTGACCATGTCATTTTCCTATTCAAAAATTTTTAGTAGTTCCATGATGCCTCTAGGATAAAAATTGTTGTCCCTCTAAAATTCTGCTACATTAATCCCCCCCCCATTTCACTTATAGAATTCCCAGCTTCCTTCAAGACATCTCCTACACAAAGACCTTTAGGATCCCCCTAGTTGTTGGTGTTTGCTTCCTTTTGAATTAACTTTATATAACTTTGCATATAATTTGTATTTATTTTATCTGTGTACATATTGTACCTCTCCAACTTACAATAGTAACTCCTGTAGTTCAGAAACTGTATCTTTTTTTTAGTCTTTTATCTATAGTACAGTGCCAAGGAGTTTAATAAATATTTGTTGAATTTAATTGACCTTGGGCAAATCTTTTTCCCCATTTCTTGGGACAAGTTTTTTCTTCTATGAAATGAAACAGTTGGATTGTCTTTTCTCTAAGCCTTATGACCCTCAGTTAGGCAGAATGGGCTGCTCTACCAGTATGTCTGGCTGGGGAAAACATATCGGTAAGTGTCTAAATGACTCTCAGGGAACAGTCTTATATCAAATGGATGGCTTAAGATATGCAAATATAACTGTTGGGGAGTTTGCCGTGGTACAAAGTGGGAGGAGATTGATAGTAGGGCTAGGGAATGGGGGAACAAGTAACTATCTAGAGTTATAACTTTAGTTATATTTGGTCTGCAGTGATAATATTCAAGGGTATTGTATTTCCAGTTATCTTTTGATATGTGTTAACCCAGATGTACTGGGCTATGAAAATGATAGGTTGTTACAATTCTAATCTGTTAGAAATTTTTATTTATAGTTTTTTTTTTTACATCATCAATTTTCCCCAGAATCTCTTTTCCTCTACTCCTCAGAGAGCCATATTAACAGTTTCTACTACCTTTCAAATGAGGTCGTTTTTTTTAATGCATTTAACCTATGAAAAGGGCTGACTGCCATTGTTTGTCCCTCAGATAGTACTCACATATGTAGGGCCAGCATTCTGTTCCTTCCCCCAACCGGGGGGCCAAAGGAACATCTCTTTTGCAAGCAGCAACCTTCTTGGATCTTTTGCCTTAACTCAATTCACTATTGACATCTGCAACCCCTTCCTTTCAGGGCTTATCTTAGACAAGTGAGGAAGGCCAAGCCAGTCAGGATTTGAAAAGGCCCATCTCAAATATTCAGTGTATGTAGCAATGACCTCCAGATCTTTTTGACTGCATATCCATGTCAGCAAAGCAATTTTTTTAGCTTGTATCCTCATTATATATGTATTTGAAAATTACATGCATATACTGCTATACTAATATATCAGAAAACTACTCAAAATGAAAATTAGAAAGGATGTAATTAATATGTAATAAGCAATTTTATCTATTAATTAAAAACCTTTGTTCTCTAAAATAAATCTTTGCTTAATACTATGATATAGCAATTAAAAATTTTTAAGTTCTCTGTATTTCAATATGTGGTTTTATTGACAGTCATAGATGGAAAAATTCCCAAAGATATGTAAATCCATATGGAGGAAGTACATTTCTGGCTGTACTTATTATATCATCATTTTATTTTTTGTATGCTATTCACCAATTATACAAGTTTGGCAAATAAAGTTTCATCTTCCCTGATGCCAATCAATTGTTTTTCAAATTAATTTGAAGGTGTTGCATTTCTAATATTTTTTTAAAATTCATGAGAACTCTGAACAATTTAGAAAATCAAAAGTTAGAAATGAGAAGGCTAGAAAATTCTGTTTCCAACTATTTTAAGTGTGCAAATCTAAACGTTTATGTAGGAGGCACACTTTTTTTTTTAGCAACAGAAGCTTAGTTTTTCAATTACTTGATAAACGGATGGCTTTATGCTATTATTAGCTAATAACTCAAGACATAATAAACACCTAGGGTAAGGTTCATCATTAATTGTAATGGATGTAAATCCATATTGCAAATCTTGCTGAAATTAAAAAAAAATTTTATCCAACTTCTCAGGTTTGATTAGATTGTCTTTGTTTTCAACTCAAAATGTGACTGGCCCATATTAGCCCTAGAAATGTCTGCTCCCTGGTATTGTTATTATTAGTAATTTTCTTCAGTTCTGAGATATTTGTCTGATTTAGAGGGATAGTTAAAACTTGAGAAATCCATTTATTTAGGTATGTGAAAGTTGTAGTCAGTCACTATTTTTCTGAAAGTTAAGGAACAAGTGATCCTACTGTCCTTCCATATTTTGGAATTCTCACTTTTCTTTAAGAATATCTTGTGTAGGGCAGCTAGGTGGCATAGTGGATAAAGCACTGGCCTTGGAGTCAGGAGTACCTGGGTTCAAATCCGGTGTCAGACACTTAATAATAACCTAGCTGTGTGGCCTTGGGCAAGCCACTTTAACCCTATTTGCCTTGTAAAAAAAAAAAAACCTAAAAAAATTTAAAAAAAGAATATCTTGTGTAATAGTGTTTGTCCTTCATTTTCAAAGATGATCACAACATCAGGGAGGTGATGCCATGACAAGCAGGTGAATTGCATTTGAGTGAGGGTATGCTAAACCAAGTTATTGGCCTCACTTTTTCCTCTAGAGTCATCTGGAACCAGTGGCCAGATACGAATTAGGACAACTGGAGATGGTCCTGGATTTGGGGCAGTCAGGGTTAAATTACTTGCCCAAGGTCACTAGTAAGTGTGTAAGGCAAGTGTCTGAGCTTGGACTCAAACTCTCATCCTCCTGAATCCATTATCAGTGCTCTATCCACTGTGCCACCTAGTGCCCTGGGTCTGACTTATGAACTGTAGTGAGGATATAAAGTATCAAATTGTATATTTAAATGTTACTAAGGCTTAGTTTTTTTCAAATATGACTGTCTGACTGGCTTATGAACTGTAGTGAGGATAAAAAATATCAGATTGTATATTTAAATGTTACTAAGGCTTAAGTTTTTTTTAAAACTTTAAAATATTGAGTACTAGTAATTTTTTTTCTTGAACCTAATAGATCTTTTTGAACAATTCCTGGAGGGTGTTCCACTTTGGAGCTCATTAGTTTGGAGGACTTGCTGAGTGGTCAAGGGACTCTCTGACTGATTGTTTTTAACTTGAGTTGGGACTGACCTGCCAACTGAAAGGAGGCAAAAATCTTGGTTCTCACAACACTTGGTCCCAAGTTTCAGATATTTTTATCTCCCACATAAGAAGAAACCTACATTGGGTAGTTGTGGTCAGGTTCTTTTGGTCTTTTCTTCCCCATTGTGGGAGGATCAGGGTTTCTGTAGTCTGAGAATTACTTTTATTTCAGGCCCGTTGTTTGGGAGGGTAAGAGACACAAAAGCAGTCGATTACCTCTGTTCTTGAGTTTGGAATCTAGCTGATACACATGAAAACAATTTAAGATTATTTCTACTGCTAAAAACAGCAAAGGTTTATAGATCCCCCCATTTTACAAATGAGGAAGTCAAAGTCTCAGAGAAGACTTGCCCAAGGTTGCACAGGTGAATACATATGCAGCAGAGTATTGAATGAAGATTAAAGTAACATAAATATGGGGGAAATTAATAACAAGATGTTTGTACCTATATCCTACTTATTAAAAATAATAATTGCTAACATTCATGTATCTATTTAAGGTTGGCAGAATCACTCTATATTTTATTTCATTGGACCTTCGCAGCAACCCTTTGAGGTAAGTATTTTTATTACCTCCATTTTGCAGATGAGGAAAATGAGATTGAGAAAACTCAAGTGATTTACCTCAGGTCATATAGCTAATGAGTGTCTAGTTCAAGATTTCAATTCAGATCTTCTTGACTTCATGTCCACCAAGTTCTCAATCCACTGTACCTAGCTTCCTAACCTCTCTACTTCCTGTCATTTCTTCAACTTCCCTCTCTTTCCACTTTTAAGTTATATAAGTACATCCTGGGGACTTTCATGCTTTTAATTATGAATTCACAGGCTTCATTTTGAAGATATACTCTTTAACTAAGAATATGGCATCAGGTCAGGTCAGAAAACAGGAGAAATGTCGTACCTCATATATGTCATTTATTAGGTATGTAATGCTTCTTGTCCTAAACTAATGGAGATATTCCATATGTAAAGGGGAAAGTGAGGACTGGCTAGAGGAGAAAAGTATTCTCTTTGTCCATCCATCCTTCGAATCTAGTCTCAGTGAAATTAAAACCAAAAAGTGACTTATCCGTGGAATGGGGTTATTGATAACCTGACTGCCCCTTATTCCTGGAATGTTCTCCTTCCTATGTCTATCTCCTAGTTTTTTGAACCCAGTTAAAATCCCATCTACCTTCCCCCCCTTAATTCTAGTGCCTTTCCTTTGTTGAGTTTTCATATTTATCCCGTCTAGAAATAGCTTATTTGTACATAGTTACTCACACAACCCTCCACCCATCTTTCTCCCTTTAAACTGTGAGTTACTTAACAATAGGGATGGTCTTTTAATCTTTTTTTTTTTTATCCCCTGCACTTACCAAAGACTCTGTTACTTAGGAGGTTCTTAAAAATGTTTAGTCAATGACTGACTTACTGTGACTGATTGACCTACTACCCCTTTGCCCCTAAGGTTGTTGTGAAGACTAATGGGTTAAAGTCCACTGAGGGTTTGAGAGCCTCGGATGAGGGAGGTGCTGTATAAATAGTGTTGTATTATTGAATGATCTAGCTTTGTTCCTATACCTTTGGTATTTGACTTCCGGTATTTAGCTTCTCACGTGTTCAATCTTTGGAGGTATTTGCATGTAAACAGCAGAGTTCTGCTCACCTACTCTATTGTAGGCAATCACCAAGTTCCGCGCTTCTGCGGATGGGAAGTCTCATTTCCTTCTTTAAAAAGCCCCCAGGAATCAGGAATGAGAGAAATGCTGAAAATATGCCCTACATGCGGAACTGTGCTTGAATAAGGCATTTATTGAAAAGGTTTTGCAGAAGGCGGCACTTGTTCTTTAATTTCAAAGTTATTTGTGTCTGCTTGCTGCTTATTTAAAGGAGTTTGTTAACTGCTTAAGTGCCAGGTCTCCTGGGGTATGAATGCAACTTCTCAGCCTCACATTACAAAGACACCAGGGAGCCCCCTGGAGGAATGGAGATTTCTTTATCTCTCTGCTCAGTTTAGAACCTTATTTCTTAGTGACTTCACCAGAAACCAAGGCATATTTCTTCTTTTTAATCATGTTTCTTGTAGACATCAGATTGTGTGGTTTTTAGGTTACCCTGGTTTTAAGATTGATTATTATGTTCACATTTAAAATGATTAATGTTACACTAATATTTTCTTCCATTTTTTTCTTCCTTATTGCCCTTGGTGGGGAGGTGGTTAATCTCTACTTTGTTCCTTTCCTTAGTTTTCATTAATCTTTAATCTCTAAAAGGTTGTGCCCATCTTCAACTAGGTGGTGCCTAGTTCTTTGAATCTGTCGAAATTGCTATTTTCTTTTCCTTTTATTTATTTAATTATTGCTCTCTTTTTTCTTTTTCTCTACTTTCTCTTGGTAGCTTTATTAGCTCCCATGAGCTTTAATTACCATTACTATGCAGATGACATATATATGCATGCATTTATATCTAGATAGATAGATAGATAGATAGATAGATAGATAGAGCCCATTCTCAAACATCTTCAATAGGCTATTGGACATTGCAACCTGGTTGTTCCAGAGACAACCCAAAATCTCTCCATATCCAAAACTAACCTCTTTCACTTTACCGTCTCACCTTTTCCAAACTTGCAGAATTTTGTCAATATCACTGCCATTTTCTAATCTCCTAGATAGAATTGTCTTCAACCCCTCCCACTCCCTTAATCCATAGATCTAATCAGTCATCAAATCTTATTGATTCTACTCATAACACAGCTGATCTCTTCTCTCTATTCACATCATAATACCTCCAGTTCAGGCCCTCATTCCTTCTAGCCTAGACTATTTCAATACCTCCCACCCCAGTTGGTTACCCTGCCTCCTCTTCCCACTCCATTCTTCCATACTGCTGATAGAGTGATTTTCTTTAAAAGCTTATTTACCTGTGTCACTCCCCTCCATAATTGCCTCCCATTGATATAAAATATAATCTCCTTTGATTAGCATTTAATCCTACCTTCAAGCCTTCTTGAATATGACTCTTTCCATCTTCAATTCAATTAACTTGCTTTCTCTTTCTATGTCTCCTGTCCATTTGCCTTTGCAGTTATTAGTGCACGCATTCTCATCTCATCTCTGCTTTATAGGATCTCTCTTTTCCTTCAGGATATCACCTAAGTATCACCCCATTATATGAAGTTTTTCCTGATTTTCTTCATAGACACTTATTTATTTTTTGCAAGGTATTGGGTTAAGTGACTTGCCCAAGGCCACACAGCTAGGTAATTATTAAGTGTCTGAGGCCACATTTGAGCTCAGGTACTCCTGACTCCAGGGCCTGTGCTCTATCCTGGCACCACCTAGCTGCCAACACTTATTTATTGTTTGTTGATTGCTTCTCTTTCCCCAATTATTATAGTAATTAGTTTAAAATCTCACCTTCCACTCCAACTTTTGCTTTGTTCTCATTATTTCTGCTCCCTTCCAGTCTGTTTGCATTTTTTCTGCTTTGTTAGATTTGAATTCTATCTATCTTTTATGCTATTATCTTTGTAGCAGAGGCAGTAGGTGTCGCAGTGGGTGCAGTAAGAGTGCCTAACTTGGAATCAGGAACACCAGAATTCAAATCAGAAATCAATTAAAGACTATATGCCTCAGTTTCTCCATCTGTAGAATGGGGACAATAATCACACCTACTTCACAGGGTTGTTGTGAAGATTAGTGAGATAACATACAGTTCTTTATAATCCTTAAAGAATTATATAAGTGAGTTATTATTTATTCTGTACTGGTCAAACCCACAGCAAATCCAACTAATGAGAAAACAGATGAATTTTCTTTTTGAGGAAGAGGGGAGAAAAAATGGAGAAACTTAATGATGTGCCAGTTCAGCAAGGGGAGAAACTCCTCTTTCCTCTCATAGCATCTCCCAGTACTAGTATTAAACAAGAATTGTCTTTGTTCTTTTCCTTAACCTCTTCACTGCCCTGTGTAGCTCCCCAGAGCAGACTGCATGTTGCTGTAGTATTCTTAGATCTTTTGAGGTGAGAGACTGGGTACTTGAAAGGATGGTCTCTAGAGGTCTGGTTCTTTGAGGTCTGGTGCTTTGTTGGCTTTCAGAAAAGCCCTGGTAAAGCATAGTTAACCTCCCTCACACCTGTTACTACAGCTTCTCTTTTCTCAGAAGCCCTGGAGAGTGCTTGTTTTGTTTTGTTTGATTTTGAAAAGTGTAGTGCTGAGAGGGCCAGTACAACAGGTGAGCATAGCCCTTCCCATTCAGTGTAATCTCAGCACTGGCCAGGGCCCAGATCCCACCACTTACTCAGAAGGCAGTGAATGGTGCCAAGGTGAGTGAAATAGCTGCCCACTGGTTCTTTTGGGCTTGGTGGGTATAATGAACAGGGTTGAAATATGGGGTGTGCAGCATAAACCCATGTGATCTGGATTTACAGCCACATTTTTTTATTGTTTTTTGAATTTTACAATTTTTCCCTCATCTCAATTGTCTCTGCCCCCCCCCAGAAGGCAGTCTAATAGTCTTTTACATTGTTTCTATGCTATACATTGATCAAAATTGAATTTGTTGAGAGAGAAGTCATAATCTTAAGGAAAAAATAAAAGATAACAAAATTACATAAGATACCTTTTTAAAAAAAAATTAAAGGTAATAGTCTTTGGTCTTTGTTTGTTTAAACTCCATAATTCTTTCTTTGGACATAGATGGTATTCTCCATCGCAGATACCCTAGAATTGCCCCTGATTGTTGCACTGATGAAATGAGCAAGTTCATTAAGGTTGATCATCACCCCCATGTTGAACAGTCACATCTTTCTAGGCAATTGGCTCTTCCTGTTTGATACCTCTGCCCCATGCAAATGTTCTTTCCCTTCCCCCTGCACCTTCACCTTCTTCCCAGGGCTTTAGGGTCTGTCTAACTATTGCCCAGCCTCAATTACATCCTGTCTAGTCCTTTTGTTTCAGAGTTGGGAAGAACATTTTTCTCCACCCACTTGGGAACTGGTTGGATGAGTTTCTTTGGCAGTTGGGTCTCTCTAGTTGAGGTCCCTTAGAAAACAAGAATGGGGGTGGGGTAGGGGGTTTTGTTGAATGGCCAGGAATACTTTAGCACTGAATTTATGAAGAAGTTACAGATGTGGTTTGTGGCTCTAGGTCTTTGATAGGGCTAGCTAGTTGTCTCTGAGATATTGTTATCCTATTGTATCCTAGTTATAGAGCTAAATATCATCCTCTCTCCTTTTACAAATGGGGAAAATGAGACTCATAAAATTTAAATGACTTTTCCAAAGTCACAGAGGTATAGTAGTAACTGTCAGAGGTGAAGCCACTAGGCTATCTCCCAAGGGTCAGGAATGATTTCTGGTAGACCAGAGGTAGAACATGTTGAATTAGTTTTTGATTTTTCTCTCAAAAGCAGGGTGGAGGTTAAGCCTGAGAGACTGGAGAGTTTCATTGAAAAAAGAAACAGAAGGGGACAAGTAGGTTAAAATTTTAAATGCTTTTTTCTGCAAGGTGAGAAGTAAGTTATTAGACTTGGAGTAAGGAAGAACTGAATTAAAATCCAATCTACATATGCTCATTAGTGAAGTAACCCTCTCTAAATCTCTCAATCTCTTTATGTTTTGATAACTCTCTAAGATTTATCTACTAAGTCATAGAAAGGTGTTGATTTGTGATCTGTGTTGGTAGGAGTTCCTCTTAATGAGAAAATCAAAATATCTCCTATAAGTTTGAACCAGATGGGTAGGGGCAGCTTGTTGGAGAATGAACTCACCATTTCTTGATACTCCCATATTTCATTCAAAACCCAGGTCTATTTCTATACTTCTGTTGTTGCTCTTTAGGGGTTTCAGCCATGTCCAACTCTTCATGATCTTTTTGGGGTTGTCTTGGCAATGATCCTGAAGTAGTTGCCATTTCCTTCTCCAGCTCATGTTACAGATGAGGAAACTGAGGCAAACAGGGCTTAAGTGATTTACTCAAGGTCACATAGCTAATAAGTATCTGAAGCTGGACTTGAACTCAGATTTTCCTGAGGCTGGCACTTTTTTTTAATAAGTTTTTTTGCAAGGCAAATAGGGTTAAGTGACTTGCCCAAGGCCACACAGCTAGGTAATTATTAAGTATCTGAGGTCAGATTTGAACTTAGGTACTCCTGACTCCAGGGCTGGTGTTCTATCCACTGCACCACCTAGCTGCCAAGAGGGGCCTGGAATTCTTAATCACTGTACTACCTAACTTCCTATTTCTTTTTTTTAATTTATTTTTATTAAAGATATTATTTGAGTTTTACAATTTTCCCCCAATCTTGCTTCCCTCCCCCACCCCCACCCCACAGATAGCACTCTGGCAGTCTTTACTTTGTTTCCATGTTGTACCTTGATCTAAATTGGATGTGATGAGAGAGAAATCATATCCTTAAAGAGAACAGAATTCTCAGAGGTAACAAGATCAGACAATAAGATATCTGTTTTTTTCCTAAATTAAAGGGAATAGTCCTTGCACTTTGTTCAAACTCCCCAACTCCTTATCTGGATACAGATGGTACTCTCCTTTGCAGACAGACCAAAATTGTTCCCAATTGTTGCACTGATGGAATGAGTAAGTCCTTCAAGGTTGAATATCACTCCCATGTTGCTGTTAGGGTGTACAGTGTTTTTCTGGTTCTGCTCATCTCACTCAGCATCAGTTCATGCAAATCCCTCCAGGTTTCCCTGAAATCCCGTCCCTCCTGGTTTCTAATAGAACAATAGTGTTCCATGACATACATATACCACAGTTTGCTAAGCCATTCCCCAGTTGAAGGACATTTACTGGATTTCCAATTCTTTGCCACCACAAACAGGGCTGCTATAAATATTTTTGTACAAGTAATGTTTTTACCCTTTTTCCTCATCTCTTCAGGGTATAGACCCAGTAGTGGTATTGCTGGGTCAAAGGGTATGCACATTTTTGTTGCCCTTTGGGCATAGTTCCAAATAGCTCTCCAGAAGGGTTAGATGAGTTCACAGCTCCACCAACAGTGTAATAGTGTTCCAGATTTCCCACATCCCTTCCAACAATGATTATTATCCTTCCTGGTCATACTGGCCAATCTGAGAGGTGTGAGGTGGTACCTCAGCGAAGCTTTAATTTGCATTTCTCTAATAATTAATGATTTAGAGCATTTTTTCATATGGCTATGGATTGCTTTGATCTCCTCATCTGTAAATTACCTTTGCATATCCTTTGACCATTTGTCAATTGGGGAATGGCTTTTTGTTTTAAAAATATGACTCAGTTCTCTGTATATTTTAGAAATGAGTCCTTTGTCAAAATCATTAGTTGTAAAGATTGTTTCCCAATTTACTACATTTCTTTTGATCTTCATTACATTGGTTTTATCTGTGCAAAAGCTTTTTAATGTAATGTAATCGAAATCATCTAAATGGTTTTTAGTGATGTTCTCCAACTCTTCCTTAGTCATAAACTGTTCCCCTTTCCATAGATCTGACAGGTAGACTAGTCCTGGATCTTCTAATTTGCTTATAGTATTGTTTTTTATGTCTATGTCCTGTAACCATTTGGATCTTATCTTGGTAAAGGGTGTGAGGTGTTGGTCTAATCTAAGTTTCTTCCATACTAACTTCCAATTATCCCAGCATTTTTTATCAAAGAGGGAGTTTTTATCCCAATGGCTGGACTCTTTGGGTTTATCAAACAGCAGATTACTATAATCCTCTCCTGCTTTTACACCTAGTCTATTCCACTGGTCCACCACTCTATTTCTTAGCCAATACCAAACAGTTTTGATGACTGATGCTTTATAATATAATTTTAGATCGGGTAGTGCTAAGCCACCTTAGTTTGCCCTTTTTTCATTAAGCTCCTGGCAATTCTTGACTTTTTATTTCTCCATATGAATTTACTTACAATTTTTTCTAACTCATTAAAGTAATTTTTTGGAATTTTGATTGGTAGGGCACTAAACAGATAGTTTAGTTTTGGTAGAATTGTCATTTTTATTATATTAGCTCTACCTATCCATGAGCAGTTGATATTTGCCCAGTTATTTAAATCTGATTTAATTTGTGTGAGAAGTGTTTTATAATTGTTTTCAAAAAGATTCTGAGTCTGTCTTGGTAAATAGACTCCCAAATATTTTACACTGTCTGAGGTTACTTTGAATGGGATTTCTCTTTCTAGCTCTTCCTGCTGTTTCTTGCTAGACATATATAGAAAAGTTGAGGATTCATGAGGGTTTATTTTATAACCTGCAACTTTGCCCGAATTGCTAATTGTTTCCAGTAGTTTTTTCGATGATTTCTTGGGATTCTCTAGGTAGACCATTATGTCGTCTGCGAAGAGTGAGAGTTTTGTCTCTTCCTTCCCAATCCTAATTCCTTCAATTTCTTTTTCTTCTCTAATTGCTGATGATAACATTTCTAATACAATATTGAATAGTAGTGGTGATAATGGGCACCCTTGTTTCACCCCTGATCTTATTGGGAATGCCTCTAGCCTCTCCCCATTGAATATAATGCTTGTTGATGGTTTCAGATAGATACTGCTAATTATTTTAAGGAACAGTCCATTTATTCCTACACTCTCTAGTGTTTTTAATAGGAATGGATGCTATATTTTGTCAAAAGCTTTTTCAGCATCTATTGATATGATCATATGATTTCTGATAGGTTTGTTGTTGATATAATTGAGTATACTAACAGTTTTCCTAATATTGAACCAACCCTGCATTCCTGAAATAAATCCTACTTGATGGTTTCAGATAGATACTGCTTATTATTCTGAGGAATAGTCCATTTATTCTTACACTCTCTAGTGTTTTTAATAGGAATGGATGCTGTATTTTGTCAAAAGCTTTTTCAGCATCTATTGATATGATCATATGATTTCTGATAGGTTTGTTGTTGATATAATTGAGTATACTAACACTAACTTCCTATTTCTAAACTTGGGAAATTCCATTTTTTTAAAAAATCTTTTATTCTTTCCAAATATATGTAAAGATAATTTTTATCATTTATTTTACAAAAAGGAAATCATTTCATTCCCGATTTTTGCTGATAATGTTTTGACACATCATAAAACCTTTCCAGGGTATTCCTAGTTGAGTCTTCACTAGAAACACTAAGTTAAGAAACATAAATGATTGCAATTGATCATACATATATCCTTACATTCTAGTAGACTGTTAAAATAAATGATGGTTGCATGTTTTATAAATAAGTACCTCAGAGGTCCTTTGTTTTTGATCTTATGTTTTATTCACAACTAAAACTGTCTTCAAGTAGGTGGAGTAATTGTGTATGTATTTTTTTGGTACTACTTTGTTTACTCAGCATCATATTATTTCCTGGTGCCATAAAACATGTTGGCTTTTGAGTCAAAGGCTTGAATTCTGATTGTACTGCTAACTAGCTTATCCTCCATAGTATATTGGATCTTGGGCAAATATCTGGATCCAGGTTTCCTTATCTGTAAAAGAAATGGATTGGATTAGATAGATGACCTATGAACTTTGTATTTTTCCATTTTTCATCAAATTTTATATATTTTTCTTATTATGTAGCAGTAATGTTGCATTACATATATAAAACATCATTTGTCCAGTCATTTCCTGGTCATTGGGCACATTAATTAATGAATTCAACAATTCAGTTGAACAAATAGAGGCATTAAATTTTTTTCTGTGACCATTTGTTTTTAATGGCACTTTCATTTCAGCATCCCTCTCTTTTGCCATGGCCAATAAACTATTGTAATACAGAAAGAAAATAAAGAAGAAAGAAAAGGAAAGAGAAAATTCAGTAAAATTAACCACATCAATTGGTATATCCCTTGAAAAGAAGGAATGGAGTTATATTTTCTTGTCTTCTCTTTATGGCTAAACTTGATCATTATAATTAGACAACTGAAAAAATACTTTAAAATTTTTTTTTATTTAAGGCAATGGGATTAAGTGACTTGCTGGAGGTCACACAGCTAGGCAATTATTAAATGTCTGAATCTAGATTTGAACTCTAGTCTTCTTGACTCCAGGCCTGGTGCTCTAATCCACTGCACCACCTAGCTGCCCCAACTGAACAAATATTAAATGTTTATTTGGTTCCAGATACTCTGTTAGGGCAATGAGGGAGCTGCAAAGGCAAAAACAAAATAGCCACTACCCTCAGGGAGTGAAGGGACATTACATTCCCACTCCTAATCTGGAGTGCCAGACAGAGAATACCCCATTCCATCATTAGTGCCATTGATGTCCCAAAACATTCTTCCTAGGCTATATCCCTTTCAGCCAAAAGGTGAATTTCTCAGGTTTCTCTGTTATTTCTCTGTTCAATAATTTTTTTACTTTCAATTTTATTAATTAATTTATTAAATTAATTTATTTGATTTTTCAGGATTTCCAATTTGGTGTTTACTTAGGGATTTTTGATGTTCTTTTATTTAGGCTTTTTGGTTGCATTCTCTTTGAAATTATTGTTTCTATGACATCATTCTTTGGGAGGTTTCTCCAGTACTATCAATAGAAAAGTAATTCAATTTAAAACCTGCTACCTATGTTTGCTTAAAGCAGAATGTGAATCTGATAAGTCCAAGTTCTTTGTACGGTACTTAGTTTTTGTACTAATATAGTTTCTTGGCAGTCAGTTGACAGAGTGGAGGAGAGCAAGATCTAGATTCAAATCTTGCTATGTGCCCTAAACCATTTTACTTAATCTCTCTCAAGCTTCAGTTTCCTCATCTAAAGGTGAAAAGAGGATAACCATAGTACCTACTTACTCATGGTTTTTTGTGAGAATCAAATGAATAGCAAATAAAATGCTTTGTAAACTGTAAAGTTTATCATTCTAGTATTATTTTTTTTTAATTTTAAAATTCCTCTGGACCTTATCCTCCTTCATAAGGGTTGATATATGCCTTTAGCATGCTTGGATTTTTGTTTTCAGAGTATAGTGTATAATTCCTTTTTTCCTAGTCAGTGATTCTCTTCTCTCTTTAGCTTGACTCACCTATAGAAAAAAGAGTTTCATAGGTATGATATTCTTTACTCTTCTTGGTGATGATTATGTTAATGAATAATAATATTATGTAGCTCTTTATAGTTTTTCAAAGTATTTTCACATTCATTATATCATTTTAAAATTTTAAGATCCCTTCTGATAAGGTGTTGTGTCCTAAATCATAATTCTGAAAGATGAAAGCAACTGAAATAGCTTTGTTCAGTGATTCTCTTAATAAACATCAGGAAGGTGTAAAACAGGGAAGCATCCCCTTCAATGAGGAGTTCACACTTAGCAAATTTTAAGCTCTGTACTAGGAGCTGAAGAACCCAACAAAAATAAGAAAGGCCCTGCTCTCAAGTAGCTTATAGTCCACTGAGGGGAAAGATCATGTAAGGTCAAACAACAGGAAAGAACAAATCAGTCTCTACAAAAGCTACAAAATATTTTTTCTTTTAGTGGGGAGCAAACCAGTAGCTGAGAGTCTCTGGCTTCATGTATAAAGTGAGATTGAAGGTTAAGCAGAGTTTTAGAAGGAAAAAAAAAGATTCTTTTTGGTTTTTCTTTTGTGGAATCACAGGATTTATTTTTTATTTTTTTCTTTTAGGTTTTTGCAAGGCAAATGGGGATAAGTGGTTTGCCCAAGGCCACACCGCTAGGCAATTATTAAGAGTCTGAGGCTGAATTTGAACTCAGGTACTCCTGACTCCAAGGCTGGTGCTCTATCCACTGCATCACCTAGCTGCCCCAGGATTTATTTTTAATAAATTTTTTCACATAAAATCTATCCCCACATTTCTCTCCCCTATTAAATAAATAAAAAATAAAGCTCTCCCCTTTTTATATTTTTATAACAAATATACACAATCAAGCAAAACAAATTTCCATATTGTCTATGTCCAAAAAATATATATATTTTTCAACCTTCAATCTGAGTCCGTGACTTCTCAGTGAGGAGGAGGAGGAGAAGGATAGTTTAACCAAGGATTCTAAAAGATGAAGTTAAAATGGAGGCATTATTCCAGGAATGGAATAATGACTAAGATGTCATGGGCAAGAAGCAGCAAGGAGGCTATTTAAGCTACATTCTATTGTAAAAAAAACAAGAAAGGATAAGAAGGTAAGGGCCAGCTTTAAAAAGTAATCAAAGAAGCTTCTATTTCATAATGAGTTTCATAGGGAGTCACTGATCTTTACTGAAAAGGGAAGTAACATGGATAGACCTTAACTTTGGGAAAATCAATTGGCAGCTGTGTCATAAACTGGAGAGGAGGCAGATAGAAAAAGAAAGGCATTTAGGAGACTATTGCAGGATCTGAACTAAGGTGATGAGTAAAAAGTAGATATATGAGAGATTTGTTAACTGATCCAATAGTTGGTGAAAGTGAGGAGTCAATAATACCAAGATTTTGAAACAGTGATTGAGATAATTGAGGTGCCCTCAACAGAAACAAAGAAGTTCAGAATGAAGGCTGGTTTGTGGTAAAAAGTAATGAATTCAGTTTTGGATTTGTTGAATTTGAGACATCTGTAGGACATTTAGTTTGCCAAATCCAATAGATTGTTAGAAATAGTGAACTGAAACTCAAGTAGCAGAATTCTCTGTGGATAGTGAAGTTCTTCTTTTGCAGATGTGCTGGTTGTATGAGGAACTTGCATAACTTCTTCGGAGAAAACTGTAACTACTTAAAACTTTTTTACTCTTCCACATAGGAAAAACAAAGTGGATGAAGAATATCTGTTGTCCATACAATGACATGTAGTAAAATGGACAGCCTACAGTCTACCTCTTTCTTTGTCCATCAGTATGTATATTTGGAACAGATGGTACAAAATAGGCCCAAAATGAACTGGAAATCAGACTACATCACTTTCTGGAAATTATCACATTTCTTTTAATGATCCTATGTTTTAGAGACATACATTAAAGTGAGAACAGGTTGCAATATATTACTAACGAGGAAGTTTGAAGAACTATAAAGGCTATTAGCAATATAAAAGGAAAAGATGGACAAAGAATGACAGGTGAAAAACTTGAGTGTTCCACTAGTGTCCTCTCAACATCAGGAGAAAAAGGAAGGTCCCAAGCACATTAGGTAGATATCTTATGGCAAATAAGATCATGGACAGAAGGTACATGGGCTTAAGTTGGGATTTGCCTCACTGGAGGGAATATTAGATTGAGAAGGTCACAGATCCATCTGAACTCTCCCATTTAGTCCTTGCCATAATTCCTTGCTATAAGAACTTGCCAAAAGTAGAGAGGACAGGTGGTTTTGAGTCCCTAGGATTTTAGGACTAGAGCTGGAGGGGACTTTGGAAGTCATCTAATCCAACTCCTTTATTTTATAGAAGAGAAAACTGAGGTCCAGAAAGAGTGATTTAGTGAAGGTCACAAAGGTAACAGGACTAGAATTTACATGCATTTTCTCTAATTTCAAACCTTAACTTCTTTTGTCTGTGCCATTCCAGCCTTGTGACTAATGAAAATGCTCAGTGTTTGTGACTTGTTCAGAAAGCACATTAGGTAAGGCCCAGGTTTTCCAGCTGTTAGTTCCTCATTCTTTGTACTGAGTCATGCTTTCTTCCCTTTTTTTTTTAATATTTTAATAGTATTTTTTCCAATTATATGTAGTTTTCAATATTCATTTTTGTAAAATTTTCTCCCACCTCAAGACAGCAAGCAATTTGATATATTAAACATATTTCTATATTACTCATTTTTTGAAAGAAGAATCAAAACAAAAGGGAAAAACTGTGAGAAAGATAAAAACACACATGATAAAAGTATGCTTTGATGTATATTCAGACTCCATAGCTCTTTCCTGGATGTGGCATTTTCCATCGCAAGTCTTTTAGAATTATTTTGGATCAAATCTATTATAGTTGGTCATCTCACAGTGTTGCTGTTACTCAGGACAATGTTTTCTTGGTTCTGCTCATTTCAGTCAGCATCAGGTCATGTAAATCTTTCCAGGTTTTTTGAAATTCGCCTGCTGAGACATGTCTTTAATCCCCATTGATATCTCTGCTAAGTTTTTGTTCTTATTTATGCTTTTGGAAATGAGGAATTTGTTGTATCCTCCATTCCCTCTTTGACATCACACATCTCTCTGGAAGCCTTAACTCTCTTCCATGCTCTTGGCTTACCCAGATTTCTCCTGGATAACTGGAACCATTGTTAATGCTGTATTTTGTTTATTTGCACCTTATTTATATGGGAAATAAAAAGTACATTTTATTTTTTGCAAGGCAATGGGGTTTAGTGGTTTATCCAAGGCCACACAGCTAGGTAATTATTAAGTGTCTGAGGTTGGATTTGAACTCAAGTATTCCTGACTCCAGGGCCAGTGCTCTATCCACTGCACCACCTAGCCACCTGATTATAGTAATCAAAGAAATAGGGACACATAAGCTAAATATAGAATAATTTTAAAATAGTTAATAAACAGAAAACACTAGAATTAAGAGGGATTGTGGGAAGAAAGACTTTCTCTGTGGGGTCAGTGTTGTATAAAGGGGATATGAAGCACAGGTGTTCTCTTTGTCAGGTAGTCTCAAGGTCTAGGAGAATGTAACAGGACCATTGCTAGCTACCTAAGTCATTCTGAGATTCAGCAAGTCCTTTGAACCTGATGCAATGGTAAATATTCTAAACTAGAACAGTCTGGTCCCTGTTTTCTCCATTTTTTTTTCAGTCTCCCCTCCCAACAGGTGGCCTTACAACAATTTACTGATGCAGTGAGCCAGACAAGGTCACCTTTGCAGTCACTAATTAGCCTTCTCTCCACCTCTCTGCTTCCCAGCAATAACTGGTTCTGAGAACCTCCTGGTAGCTCCAGAGGCTGAGGACCTTGCTAATAATAAGAAGGTTTCTTATCTGGGAAAGCTTTATCTTATTTACAGAGATGAAACTCTAAAGGACAGTGAAGTGGGACATCTAAGACTTTCCTTTTTTTTTCCTCTTTTTTTTTTTGCAAGGCAATGGGATTAAGTGGTTTGACTGAAGGAAGATTTGAACTCAGGTCCTACTGACTCCAGGTCCAGTGCTCTATCCACTGCACCACCTAGCTGCCCCACTTACCTTGGTTTTGTTAATATTTTCTAGGAAAAAATTAATTCCTCATCACTCATTCAGACCTGACTTTCATTCCCACTACTCCACTGAAATACCTTTCACCAAGGTCACAAATTGCTAACTCCAGTGACATTTTTTTCCTTTTTTCATTGTCCTTGGTCTCTATTTAGTCTTTAACATTGCAGGCTACTCTTTCCTTGGCTTTTTTTTTTTTTGCAAGGCAATGCGGTTAAGTGGCTTGCCCAAGGCCACACAGCTAAGTAATTATTAAGTGTCTGAGGCTGGATTTGAACTCAGGTACTCCTGACTCCAGGGCTGGTGCTCTATTCACTGTGCCATCTACCTTCCCCTTTCCTTGGCTTTTATGACAGTTATTATGCCTCGTTCTTCATGACCCCATGGACCATACTGTCAGTAGGTTTTCTTGGCAAAGGTAGTGGTTTGCCATTTCCCTCTCTAGTGAATTAAGGCAAACAGATTAAGTGATTTATCCATGGTCATGCAGCTAGTAAGGCCACATTTAAACTCAGGTCTTCCTAACCTCCAAGCTCAGCACTCATGTCTGCTGAGCCACCTAGCTGCCTCTTTATGAAAGTAAACTCTCCTAATCCTCCTGATTGGTGAATCTCTGGGCCAGACACAAATAATCTGTGAACTTTTCTACCTTCTCCTTTGCACCCCAGTCCCTCCTCTCTGCCCCTCAGTCCAGTTTCTTCTGATGGTTTTCACCATCAAAATATAAGTTCTTAGAGATGGGGGACTATCTTTTTTTTCCTTGTATTGTATCCTCAGTACATATCACCATGACTGGAACACAGTAAATAAACTAACCTCTCTTTCCTCCTCCATCCTTTCTCCCCCTCATCCTAGTCATCCAGACTTGTAACTTGGAAGTTATCATTGACTCATTCTTCTTGCCTCACATCTAATAAGTTGTCAAATGCTATTGACTTTACTTGCATAATATGATCAATTAATCTTCTCTTTTCTATTCTCAGTGATTTTGGCCCTAGTTCCTTCTTTCTTAGACTATTCTAACAGGAGGTCTCACAGATTTTTCTGCTTTCAAGTTGATCTCTTTTCCAGTCCAGTCTTCATTTTACTCTTCAAGTAATTTTCCTAATGAACCACATCTTGACTCAGAAATGAAGTCACTAATTAAAGCATAAACCTTTGATCTTGGCCTTCAAGGCCTTCCTTGATGATTCCTATCAGCTTTCCAGCCTTACCTCATAATACTCTCCATGTACACTACATTCCAAACTAGTTGTTGCTACTTGCTTGCCCCATTCTCATCCGACCCTTTCCCAGTAAAACTAAAACCTTGGTTTGAGATGTATGAAGGGAAGGCTAGAACAAAGACTTCATACTTCTTCCTCAGTTTTATTTCTTTCATAGTTTGTGTTTGTGTATTGTTTGTGTATTGTGTATAGTTTGTATGTTGTTTGCCCCTATTAGATCCTTGAAAGCAATGTCTGTCTTGTCCATCTTTTTAATCCTATACATTTTCAATGAATTGTACCAGAAAACTTGAAGGGATTTACTTGGTGTGTTTTGTGTGTGTGTGCTTTTGTTTCATCATCTGTGAAATATGGACATTCTTCTAATTCATTTGCATTTATTGAAGATCTCTTGACATGGGACCTGATAAGACTCTCCCCACTAGGTTGTGGAAGATATCTCCCAAGATCAAACTGGCCTGTTTCATTCATGGTTTGCCATGAAAGGAGAGAAGTTTCAGAGATAGAGTTCTGTCCTGAAACTCTAGACTTATTCTTTCCTGTTCCAGACTGGCTCCCTGTAGTTTTGCCTATATGGCTTCAGGCTAAATGATTAGTTGCTGGGGTGAATGCCTAGCCATTTCTCCTGGGCCCTTTCTGGACCGTTCAAAGTTCACTAGCATTGACTAATGACACTACAGTGGAAATTCATTTCCTGGCTAGGGGAAATGAAGTGGATTCCAAGTGGTATTTTGAACCCTCATTTCACTTATTTCTTTGATCACAAGGGTGATAAGAGGACTACAGTTCATTCCACAGGTATTATATTGTACAAGGTTTGAGGAAGATATAAAGGAAACTTTAAGTAGCAGAGATTCACTTCTTAGAGAACTAGAAATAAGGAAAATAAGATATGAGGGAGAAGGAAGTTTTCTGAATTTGTAGTGGGTAGAAGAATTTTGTAGGTACTCTTCCTAAGCATTGGATGATCATCTCTGGTGAATGTTATCATCTAGTGGCAAAGTTGATCAGGTTGCCTTGGCAACCACACAGCATTCTCTTCCCAGTTCCCCTTCCCTACAGTTTAAGTCCTAGGGAGATGGTCCCCTTCTCCCAAATTCTTCTTCTTGCTGCCCTAGTGTGGGAGGGGAAATATTTCCACAGGATGGGGGTATTTATTTTTCAGTAAATTTGAGATGGCTTGGGTTTGCCTATCACAAAAATTCTGCCTGGTCACACACTCCTATGGTGACAGTCACATTGCTCAAACTGAGCCTCAAAGTAACTTTCCCAGGGAACATTCACACCCTTTTTTGAGTGTCAGTCCCTGTGAAAATCAGGTGGAAAATGGATGCCTTACCATGAAGAAACTCTATTAAAGTAAAAGAGCCCAAAACCCAGTAATAAGAAACCTGTCCAGATAAACCTGTCCTTTTGCTGTAAGAAAGACTCCAATTACATACTTAAATTTGTGCTGGTTATGCGTCACTGTTTCTTAATTTTAAGTGGCCCCTTTTTGGTCACTGGTTAAAGATGGGATAAAGAGAGTTGTGGGAGAAAAATAGGGGATGGTGGTGAACAGATGCTGGGCAGATGAGAGAATGGGGCACTTGAACAGGCTGTGAGTTGTGAGAAGGAACACAAAGTGGGGAGCAGTATTGGAGATCAGAGGAGAGGAAGTGATTTTTCAGTAACTCACTTGGGGATCTCCATGTTGAAGTCAGCCTGCTGCTCCACCCTTTTTTTTTTTAACCCATTTCTTCTGCCTTACTCCATGCCAACTGGCATTCATTCCTAAGGAGAATTCAAAAGTGTAGAAAGGGAAATGGCTGAGGGGAAGAACTTCTCAGAGTTCTTAGAATATCACTTCAACATGAGAATGGGGAAGTTTGGAATGAAGCCTGCTAAAGTCCACAGAGGAAGAAATTGGTTGAGTTTATGGAAGTTGATTTAAATTTTCCATTGGGGAATATGGCTAATGGCACTTGGAGTCTGGGGGGTGGGAGATTCTTCCCCTTTCTCCCTTCTTGTTTCTAGAGAGCAGACAACAGGGTGTGGCGCTGATTTCCAGTGCTTGGGTGTGGGGTTGAGTGGCTTGTAGGTGAAAGGATGATGTCAGTCTCCTCAGCACTTTACATGTTTGTGCTGAGCCAAAGGATTTTCTAGGGAATCCTTGGAGATCTTCATGCTACTGGCACAGAGGTCAGTAGAGAGCCATTCCCATCCCCTTGCTACCTTCACTATTCCCACCATCCCTTACTTCTTTCTTGAACCCAAAGTGCTTATGACTCTTGAAACTTCATCTGATTTTACTGACTCTAGAGTTTAGTAAGTTTGCTGCTGGTTAGGCATAGTCCTAGGGTATTTTGTTTTACAGCTTTTTGCCTTGATACTAGGGGGTTCCAAGCCTAGTTGGCTAAGAAAACCAATATTCATGGGATGGGGAGGGAAAGGAGAAACAGGGAAGAGGAGAGGGGAGATAATTTGAGGAATATATTACTTTGTATATTTTCCATTTATTATATATAATAATCAGAGTTAATAACTAGGATTTATATAGTACTTTAAGGTTAGCAAATTATCTCACTTGGTACTCACAACAACCTGTGAGAGGTAGTTGTTCTTATCCTCATTTTACAGAGGAGGAAACTGAATGCCACAGAAGTGTCCAACGCTACCCACCTAGTAAGTTTGTGAAGAAGGATTTGAACTCAGATCTTCCTCACCCTGAGATCAACACTCCATCCACAGAACTTTCCAGTTGACTCTATGATGAGATATTTTCACAACTAGAATAATAAGCTCTTTGAAGGCAGGGACTATTTATTTTTGATTCTATATTCCCAGCACCTAGTGACCAATGCTTGGTATACATTAAGTGCTAATAAATGATTGTTGACTGAAGGAATGAAAACTTGGCCTTAGCACTAAGGCTAGATGTTGATTCTAGTAAGAACCTATATGCTATATATGTTTATATGTATGTATATGTAGATCAATAGAAGTATGTGTACATATGTGTGTGTGTGTGTGTATATATATATACACATATCCACAAATACTTAGATGTCTATAGCTATCTATCTAATTATCTACTTTATTCACACACATAAACACATACTACAGGCCATTCTGTGAGAGTACATATAAAGCTTTAACCTTAGTAAAATAGGAAGAGTTAGACGTCATCAGATCTCAGTGCTAAAGGACTAAGATTTTAATGATTTCAACTCCCAAAGAAATAAAGGATACTAGGTTCCATTCTCCCCCTCAGTTATAAGGCATATTTCTCAGTTCCTTCTCTGTTGTCATCAAAGAAGAGATATTAAACCCCAAATGTGTACAGTGTAAACTCTAAAAAAATGATTATTGGGTTTCACAAATAAATAGTTTGGAGATGGTGGCTTTCCAGAGGCAAGCAGCTAGATGACTGGTCTTAAACATTTCCTAGCTCTGTGACCATGGTCAGATCATTTAACCCTGTTTTCCCCAGTTTCCTCATCAGTAAAATGAGCTGGAGAAAGAAATAGCAAACCATTGCAGTGTCTTTCTCAAGAAAATCCCACATTGGGGTCACAAAGAATTGGACATGACTGAAATGACCAAACAACCATAATGCCTGGTATCACTATTGACAGGTTGAGTTTCTGATTGTCATCCTTTTGCTGTGTCTCAATCTGACACATAGTAGGCACTTTGTTCCTTCTCTGTTCCCCTTGGGCAAAGAAATATATTCCAAGGTAACTGATAAGACTATAGGCCTGAGAGATTAAGGACTTGAGTCCTTCACTGTGAGCCTGACCAGATAAATGACCAACTCCTTTGACTGATGATGATGAAATGACCTTGATTCTCCTTGGAGGGCTAGCATTTGGAAGACTTAGATACAGACCTAAATTCCATTTTCACCTCTAACTTTACCTGTGTGATCTTGGGTAAGTCATAACAACTCTGAGACTCACTTTCCTCATCTGTAAAGTGTATGAACTAGCTAGATGACTTCTAAAGTTCCATAACTTTGATCCTAAGAGATTTCAACAAGGGACTTGGAAATTCTTATAGAAAGTGACTGTTCTTATATAATAAGATGCTTGTCACATGAGAAAAAGTATGGCTACTCCTCCCAGGGAGGGAATACTTAGGGTTTCTCCAGTGGAGGTTTGGTGATGAGAATTATGAAAAAGAAATCAAAATTTATACCACCTTTAGAGATTTCAAAAATATTTTACATACAAAGGCTCATTTGATTCTTCCAACAATCCAATGTGATTTCAAGTGAAGAAGTCAAGATAGGTTAAGTGACTCAATGAGAGTCACACAGCTGGTTAAAGTGTCTGTAAGCCCCAGGTCTTCCTGATTCTTACCACTATGTGGATACCTAGGTGGTATAGTAGTGGTGGACTGCTAGTCCAGAAGATGATCAGCTACTATCAGCTATGTGATTGAGGGTTAAGTAAGTTTACCTTGCTCAGCCTCACTTTTTTTATCAATTAAATGGGGATGATAAAAAGCATAATACCTACTTAACTGGGCTATTGTAAGGATCAAATGAAATAAGATACATAAAGTGCTTTGTAAACTTTAAGGTGTTATATAAATTCTAGCTAGGCCATCCCTATTCATCTTAATCCATATATAGCCACTGAACCCAGATGGTTTCTGAGGGAGAAAGTGAGGCATCACTTTCCTGATGTCATAGTCTCTTCCAAGAATTTAAAGTCAACCAACAATAGTAATAGTTCTGATTAAAGTCTTTGGGGGTCCAGATGTCATTGAACTTGAATCCTAACAGTTTTTTTAATGGAATTTATTGACTTTTTTCTCTAATCCTCATTTGATCTTTATCCTTTCTTGATACATAAGATCTTATAACATCTTTGGGTTTTTTTTTGTAAATATGATTTTATTTTTTCCAATTTACAATATTAATTTTTTGATGGAGTTCCAAATTTTTCTCCCTCCTTTAAGTTCCCACTTCCCCAACAGTAACAATCTGATATAAACCTATAACATTTTATACACTAAAATAGTGTCATCATGGAATATTGATTATATTTTGATTTTATATATATATATATATATAATAATTTTGATTATATTTTTACTATATTTTACCTAGTAAAGTGACTGATAAGTTCCAAGGTCATTCTTCAGGAGACAATTTTAATTATCAGTCTTAGTTCTTGCTCCTTTGTGAGATAAGATTCATCAGCTAGTAACTTAAGCACTTATTAAGACCTATGTGACAGGCACTGTCTTAGGTGTTCAGAACACATATAAAGGCAACACATAAAAAGGAACCTGAATTTCCAATGGAGAAGACAACATGCAAACAGTTATCTAGGAACAAGATATTTACAAAAATAATTTGGAGATGTATCAGAGGGAAGGCACTAAGATTAAGGAGGACAGGAAAATGCTTCTTGCAGAAATTGGGATTTTAACTGAGTTTTGAAGGCAGTTAGAAAAGCCAGGAGATGACAATGAGAAGGGAAAGAATTTCAGACAATGTAGAATAGTCAATGAAAGTACTCAGAGAAGAGAGATGACATGTCTGGGGAAAAGATGACATGTCTGGGGGAGAGCAATGCAAGGTGACCTGAACTGTAGAGCACATGGATGAGAGTAAGACTAGAAGAGAGTTCTGTTAAAAGCCCCAACCTTTATTGTTAAATCATGGGTAGTAAACTGGGTAGTTTGGTCTTATCTTGGTATATGGTGTGAGAAGTTGGACTCATGATAAAGCATGTTATCAGCCTCTAGACAAAGAACTGATACTGTCTGAATATAGACTGAAGCAGGCACTTTCTCCCTCTTCCTCTTTCCTTCCCTCCCTCCTTCCTTCCTTCCTTTTCCAAAATGACTAATATGGAATTTTTTTTACATGATTGCACATGTATAAGCTATATGGGATTGTTTATCATCTCAGGGAGGAGGGAAGGGAGGGAGGAACACAATATGGAACTCAAAAACTTTTTTAAAATGTTTTAAAGAATTGTCTTAATATGTAATTGGGGAAAATAAGTATTATTTTTAAAAAGTTCCCATCTCTCAGGGGTCTCAGAATTCCCACTAAGCCCAAGATATTGGGGCTCATTGGGAATGAAAGGAAACCTTTCAGGTTCTCTCTTCCTCTAACATCTTCCCAGGAATTGCAATGGACATTGCTGTCAAAATTGAATTTGGTCTTCATGGAGGAAAGCAGCTATATTGGACCGGGGCGGGGGGCGGGGTACCACCTCTGATGAGGAAAATAGATTTTTCCTACACCTAGGCTCCTCATGCGCCTACTTGAAGCAGGTTGGCTAAAGATTAACTCTGAGAAGATCCTCTAGAGGATCAGTCTGCACATCACTGGGCCCTAATTGTGAGAGTTATAGCTGTTTTGATTCTTTTGTTTAAAAGATTGCCACATAAGTTTCTAAGGGATCCTTTATAAACTCTTGCCTTTTTCTTTTAGCTGTCCTTTAGGACTTGACTGTCTCTAGGTGCAATCTGGAGGTCATCCATGAGGCCTTTTTTGGGAGAAGGATTTTTGGGGTTGTGGATTTCTCTACCTCTATTATTCTGGATAGGTCCTTATATGGGAATAAGCAGGAAGTGATACCAGATTCTGGACAGTGAGCTCTGAACCAAAGCAAAGATCCATTCTCCCTGGGTCAAGGGTTAAGGGCAGGGAAGGATCTTGTGTTTTTGTCTTGCTTTGTGCTCGATGACACAGTATTAAGTTGCTAGCAGACTCTTTAGAAATGCAAGGCAAAGTTAATTTAATGGCTCCTTTGAGAATGGAATCAAATGTAGCACTATTACATTTATCAATGGAAATTCTTCTGGGGAGCTCAGAGTGCTGTCACTGAAATCATTTTATTGATCTTCTCAGGGGTCTCTTATGAGGCAGCAAGCTGTCATGAACAGTCTAGAAGACCTAGTTACATACAGTCTTCACTGCTAATTTGGGGAGAGAAATGTTTTATTGATGGTCTTTTTCTTGGGAGGGGTCATTTCCAATTTGTCATTTCCAATTATTTTTACCCTCTCATTAAAAAAAAAGCACAGTACTTTGATAATCAATAAGCACATAACAGTTTTTTATTTGTTCATTCATTCTTAGAAGTAGACTTAAGCCAAACAACTTAATACCCTGACCATTGTTTTTTAAAGTCCTTCATAACCTGGTCCTTTCCTACCTTTCACCTCCATGAATCTTACAATCCAGTGACTGACTTCCTTTACTGTTCTCCCACAAGATACTCTTATCTCCTGACCACACTTTCATTGACTGTCCCATAACTCTATTGTTCCTTTTATCTCTTTATCTTCTTGGCTTTCCTGGTTTTCTTCCAGTCTCAACTAAAATCCTGCCTCCCGAAAGAACCTTTTCCTAGCGTCTTTTTTTTTTTTTTAGGTTTTTGCATCACTCAGATGTCACCCCTTTCATGAAACCTTTTTCATTTTTTTATGTATTACACATTACTGTGACAGGTACTAAGCAAGTTCTGGGAACATAAAGAAAAGCTAAACAAATAAATGAACAAATAAATAAAAAGACCCTTCCCTCGAAGAGGGATTACAGATCAGGACCTCAGATAGGAATTCTCTCTATAGCATTCCTAGCAAGGGATTATCCACTATCAATCTCATCCTGAGGCATACCATCCCACTTTTAGATAGTTCTCTTTGCTAGGAGGAGGGCTCAGTGGTTAGAACACTAGGCCAGAACTCAATTCCTGCCTCAGACACTCACTAGCTATATGATCCTGGGCAAGTCATTTAACCTCTGTTATGAAGCCTTTCTTGACTCCCATACAAATTATTAATCCCCTCCCTCCCTCTTGAAATAAATGGCTTTATTTTTTTATTTTATTTAAGGCAATGGGATTAAGTGACTTACCCAGGGTCACACAGCTAGTAAATATCTGAAGCCAGCTTTGACCTCATGAAGATAAGTTTTCCTGATTCCAAGCCTGGCATTTTGTCCACTGTACCATTTGGCATAGTGGATAAAGTATAGGCCCTGGAATTAGGAAGACCCAAGCACATAGTTAGTATTTAATAAATTTGTGTATAATTGAATGAAAGATTAACTGTGTAATCAGTTTTTAGGGCACTGCATCAGATGCTCTAGTCCAATGGTTCTTAAACTTTTTGCATTCAGGAACCCTTTCTACTCTGAAAAATCAAAGACCCCTCCAAAGAGCTTTTGTTTATATGTCATCTATGGCTATTTACCATATAAGATCTCTTTAAGAATTATTACTCTTTAAACTTTATAGAACTTAGTCATAGTGGTGAGAGAGTCAAGTTAACCATGACTTTGATATAGTACTTTTATATGCCCCCAAATCATCAGATCCTCTCATCCAACAGGAAGGAGTATGTAGGGAAGTTTGTTGTCTTATTTTATAAATGCAAAATTGAGATGGTAAGGCCTTAATCAATGACTCAATGTCACATTGAAAACAAAGCTAGGATTAGATTCCAGTTCTCCTAAGTCCTAGTTCCAAGTTCCTTCTGTTATACCATAATAATAGAGCTTTTCCCTTCAAAGAATAAATAATCCAGGGAGTTTAATGGTTCTAAATCTTTAGTTTATAAACTATGTATATGATACAACTGAAGATGACAGATACCAATCCAGCATTCTGGGAGGAGATGGAGTTCCAGATAAATTCTCAGGGCAAGGTGTGTCAATGCTGATAGAGATCTATCTTCTATCTAATATCTTCTATCATCAGTGTTTGATTAATTCACCCTGCATAGCACAGAGTATAATATGCTATTAGAGTGAGCTTCCAATAAGTAGCTTTTGATAACCATCTTTTGTTTAGGAAAGTTTTCATAAATCACTTGATTAACTTGGGCTCCTTCTATTGCCTTCTGAAATGCAGTTATCCCTTCACATCTTGGGTTAGGGGTATGGCATCACTGTGATCAGGAAAATTCATGTAAAATTTTTTGACCTTTCCTTCATACCAGAGTAGTTTTTGTTTCATTTTTCTTTTATGTGGTATTTATAATACCTTATTGTAAAATTTGGGTTAAGTAATTTGGTTATAGACTCTGTGTTGTCTGCTAGTCTTCATGTGTTGTCTGCAAATTTCACAAAATTTCCCCAAATTCCCATTTAATTTCTTATGCCAACCTGCAATAATATTGAAACTATCATGTGGAAGGGATAACTGAAGATGAAAATTCAATCCCTTGGGGACTTCCCCTGGCATAGTCCATCAAGTAAACACTAACTTGTCAGTCTTGTTATTCATCCATCATCAGTATCCTCTGCCCTTGTGATTGGAGGATGGAGCTATGAACTTCGCTAATGAAAAGAACAGGACTGATATCTCATTTCTTCGTTCATCTTCTTTCATTTGGGAGATGGAGTATAAGGGGATAGTGTAAGGTCTAAGACTACTTCTCTGCTTGTGTCTCAGGAGCCAGCAACCACTGGGATCTAGGAAGACTTTTATTCTGGGGTCCCTGGAGACATTCAAGTATCTTTCTAGGAGAAGTCTCTCCTATTTGGAGGCCCTTTTTCTAGGTTCTAGCTGGAGATCTGTTATGCTTTCAAGCCTTAAATTTTCTTCCTTTGTCCTTTTAGAATGACCCAAAAGTTCCTTCACTAAGCAGCAATGCCAGGATGCCTGTCTCAGTCTCCTTACATCAAGATGCGACCCAAGAGCGTCCAGTGAGCTTGGCCTCTACCATCTCTTCTTCAGGCTCATCCCGGGACAGTCAGACCATGGAAGAGCACAATGGAACTGGTCCTGTAACTGAGGGAGAGTCTGGCTCCATCCATGCCTGCTATATTCCTAATAACCATAACAATTCCAGTAGCTGGCTGAATCTGAGAGGATCCCTAAAAGGTTCCCCATTTAGCTCCCGGTCTACACCTGGGCCTGGACATCACAAGTTGAGTTACCTAGGCCGAGTGGTGCGAGAGCTTGTAGAGACAGAGCGCATGTATGTACAGGATCTCCGAAGCATTGTTGAGGTGAGCCACTCCCCCATAGGCAAGGTCTCCTTGCCTATGCAATCATTTTTTCCCCCAGACCATGGTGGTATGAAGGGTGGAACTTGGAGCACATGTCTCCAAAATAGGTCAAGGAGATTTGGATTCTACAGTAGCCAATTTATTAGCTGATTTCTCCACTAGAAAGGAAAAACTTTCTTGAAGATTTAGTTTCAGGGGAGGTGGCTAGGTGGCACAGTGAATAGAGCACTGACCTTGGAGTCAGGAGTACCTGGGTTCAAATCCGACCTCAGACACTTAATAATTACCTAGCCATGTGGCCTTGGGCAAGCCACTTAACCCCATTGCCTTGAAAAATCTAAAAAAGATTTAGTCTCAGTAATTTCATATCCCAAAACTAAAATTTAGAAAGAGAGCTTGACTCTCAGATGCCTTGTTTATCTGAATTTACTGAGACCACAGATTTTCAGTTTTGCCCCGTTGTTTCTTTGACTAGTCAGACCAGGAAACTAAGTCACTGGAATGTAGACTCCTGGGAGCATCAATATCTGAAAGGCAGGAGGAAAGGGAGAAGGGTGAGGGACTGAAAGGGATATAGTCATCAGATTCACTACCCTTAGAGTTGACATGGTGGCAATGAGTATTCTCATGGAGTTCCCAAGGAATAAAGCTGGGAAGGGGCTCTATCAAAATAGTAAAAAGGAATAGGAATGAGTGATACCAGAGTATGCTGTACAGTGGGAATGGTATCATGTTGTCCTCAACTGACTTCTCCCATGACAGGATTACCTTTTGAAGATCATCGATACACCAGGGCTGCTGAAACCTGAACAAGTCAGTGCACTTTTTGGAAACATAGAAAACATCTATGCATTAAACAGGTGAGTGAAAACTCAAGAGCTTCTCTTGTTGGGATAGGGGTAAGGGGCACAATGCTGAATGAAGAGTCTGCTTTCACTCCTGCCTTCCCTCATTAGTACCCCTTCCTTTCTACTCTGGGATGGACCTAGTTCTGCCAATACAACCTCCTTTAGAAGCCAGAACTACTGGATACTTGGAAGTACCTCCTTCTTTGGATAGAAATATTAGTGTAATTTTTGGTTTACCTCCATAGATTGGGGCTTCTTGAAAGTCCCCTAGACTATAGGTTGTTACTGCCATTTCTTCTTTAAGGATAACTCTTTTTCTTTCCTCTATCTTTCTCCCCTTACTTTTGTGTCAGTAATTCCTCTACATCTTCCACTGGCTTCTAGACAAGCTAAATGATCCTGGTGACTTGAAATGGTTAAGAATTCTTTTGGTTTGTCTGTGATCTCTTCTATGAAATAACATGATTAGAAGAGGGGGGAAAATAGGGATAATAATAATAATACCTTGTGTCTAAATAGGTGAGAACAGGCAGGATAATAATTCTCCCTAGGAGGAACTCAATGAAAGGGTCCTAGAGAGCAGAAATTAGATGAACTTTAGAAATTAGATGAAAAATACAGGTAGAATTTTTTTCTGGGTTATGTAGGAGGACGAGTTATTATGGTTCTGGGGGAAAGGAACTTTCTTGAGGGCAGGAAAAAGATTGGAAGAATGTAGGACCAAATGAAGAGGGAGACATTTAAGGGAAACACAGGAAAAAATGTCCCTGGGGTCACTTGCAGTTTTCCTTTGACTTGTGATAACTGCATCTGAGCTTGTATATAGAGAATCTCACCTTGGTTCATGTCCTGAAATACTTAATCCAGGAACTTTAATGTCTATCCCAGAGAGACTCTCTTTTTCCTTTCCTTTAATCTTTCCCTTTGTGTGTTTGACTCCCTCTGCCAGCGCTGGAGCAGTACTCCCTCCTAAAGGTGGGTAATAATATCCCTCCCCTTTACCCATCCCATTCAATGAAAATAATTTTCCCTCCCTCACCTTCTCTGGTTGTGCAGTGTTGGCTGAGCTTTGTGGTTCTTGGTTGTATAACATTCAATGCGGTTGGTTGAAAGGCCTCCAGACCACACAGCATGACTTAACTTACAGGGCTGGATGTTTTTCTGGAGCATGTTAGTGACTGGGGAAGGCAATTGGATAAAGCTTGTGGCAGCTGCAAAGAAGTGAGTCCCAAATCTGATGATTTTTCTTTCTCCTCACTCAGTCAACTCTTGAAAGACTTGGACAGCTGTAATAATGATCCAGTGGCTGTGGCTAATTGTTTTGTAGAAAGGGTAAGAACATAAGATACATAAAGTTCTTTGCAGACTTTAAAATGTCATGTTAATGTTGATGATGATGATGCTGTTGATGATAGTGATGGTGGTGATAATTTCAGCTAGTTTCAGCTAGGGTGGTACAGTGAGAGAGTGCTGGACCTGGAGTCATGAAAACCTGAGTTCAGATTTGACCTCAGACATTTACTAATTCTGGGCAAGTCTTTAACCTTATTGTACCTTGGTTTCCTCATTTATAAAATGAGGATAAAATGATATTTGCAAAGATTTTTGCAAAATTTAAAGTGTTATATAAATATTACTATCATTATTATAGCTATTACACTTATTACTTGAACAATTCTACTGACGATCTGAGAGTGACCATAAATCTTTGTAATAGGCTACTATAGGTGATCTGAGAGAAAAATAATAGTCTTCAATGAAGAAGAAAGGCATAGTACAGTTGAATTGGGAATAGGGACCAAAGACTTGGAAACTGAATGGGGCAAAGTACACTGGGAGGGTCTCAGAGGTATGACTTGGGTAAGTCTATGTTTACAGCCATAATAGAAAATCCTCTTTTCCCTTTTTCCTTAGAGCCAAGAATTTGACATTTACACCCAATACTGCAACAACTACCCAAAGTAAGTAACTCCAGGACGGAAAGGGGAGGGAGATTTGAGGAATAACCAAACTAGTACCATTTTGCTTTCTACCATTACCATTTCTTCCCAACGATTTCATTTCTTCCTTTTCCCTATAGTTCAGTGGCAGCCTTAACTGAATGTATGAGAGACAAACACCAGGCCAAGTTCTTCCGGGACAGACAAGAGGTCTTGCAACATTCTCTGCCCCTGGGCTCTTTTCTGCTGAAGCCTGTCCAAAGAATTCTCAAGTACCACCTCCTTCTTCAGGTAAACTGCATTTGGACTTCATCTCTGAGATCTGGTTGGGGTTTGATCTCTGGGGTCTGATCAGGATTGGGGAAGGCAACACTTGGGTAGGCAGCCAGGGTCTCAAAAGAGAGATCAGAAACTTAATATTCTCTGTCTCCTGTGTAGGAAATTGCCAAGCATTTTGATGAGGAGGAGGATGGCTTTGAGATGGTTGAGGATGCAATCGATACCATGACTTGTGTGGCTTGGTACATCAATGACATGAAGAGGAAGCATGAGCATGCTGTCCGACTACAGGTACTTGGGGAACTGGAAGGGAGGAAGGGAGGTCAAAAGGGTGAAAGGACAAAAACTATCATGAAGTAAGTCAATGCAGTTGATCCTCTTAGGGGAGGAAAGCAGATGAAACCTTCAGAAATGACCTAAGAAGACAAGCAGATTACATGCTGGTTCTGAGGTGGAGGTGTATCAATAACTTTGTCATATTCGTCATGAAAAATCACATGGTAGTGACAGAACAAGGTAACATAATAGAGTACTGGACTGAGACAAGAAAACCAGAATTTGAATCCTGAATAAGAAACTAACTTTCTGATCCTAGGCAAATCACTTCATTTTATTTGGCCTCAGTTTATCTGCAAAGTAGGGATAATAATAGCTCCTATTTCTGAGGGTTGCAGTGAGGATCAAATGAGATAACAGGTATAGAATGTTTTACAAACTTTAAAAATATAGAAATACTAGTAATTATTAGTATTGTGCTATTATTGTTAATATGATAGACTACACCTAGTTATTTCCTCTACCCTAGAGTCACACTGTGGCTCCTGAATTTTGCCAGAAGGGGAGAGCTGAACTCCTTAATCCTGGCTTGATCCTTTTTTGCAGCTCTTTCCTATCTGTTGGAAATAAAAGAATCTTTAGAATCTGATGTGGGACATATTTCTCATCTGCAGGAAATCCAGTCCCTTCTGATCAACTGGAAAGGACCAGACTTGACGACCTATGGAGAGCTGGTGTTGGAAGGCACTTTCCGAGTCCATCGAGTTCGAAATGAGAGAACTTTCTTTCTCTTTGACAAGGCATTGTTCATTACTAAAAAGCGAGGAGACCACTTTGTCTACAAAGGTCACATCCCGGTAACCAGGCATTTCCTTTCCTCCCAACCTAGACTAGAACTTCTACTCTGTCTTCTTGTGGGAAAGCTGCCTGTTCCTTTTCTTGTTTCAGAGTCCAGTTTGGAGCCACCTCTGTTGTGGTTCTGATTCTTTTCATTTCTGTCCCTCCCAGTCTTTGCCTTAGGAATATAGAATAGATTTCCCCATAGTTTATGAGAATTTTGCATTCTGGATTGATCTTCTAGAAAGTGTCTAACATTTTTTCCTCTTTCTCCTTCCCTGGATCTTTGATAGTGTTCCTCCTTGATGTTAATCGAGAGCACAAGAGACTCTTTGTGTTTCACAGTCACTCACTATAAGCACAGCAAACAACAGTATAGTATCCAGGTAAGGAATGCAGTATTGTGTAATACAGGGGCCGTGTTAAAGCAGAGGAATGGGAGAGGTTATCTTTTTTTTTTTAAAGAAAGATTTTATTTATTTTGAGTTTTACAATTTTTCCCCTATTCTTGCTTCCCCCCACCAAGGCAGTCTGTCAGTCTTTACATTGTTTTCATGCTATACATTGATCTAAGTTGAATGTGATGAGAGAGAAATCATATCCCTAAAGAAGAAAAGTAAAGTATAAGAGATAGCAAAATTACATAGTAAGATAATGGGTTTTTTTTTCCCTAAATTGAAGGTTTTTTTCCATTTGGTCTTTGTTCAAACTCCACGATTCTTTCTCTGGATACAGATGGTAGTCTCCATTGCAGACAGCCCAAAATTGTGCCTGATTGTTGCACTGATGGAATGAGCAAGTCCATTAAGGTTGATCACCACCCCCATGTTGCTGTTAGGGTGTACAGTGTTTTTCTGGTTCTGCTCATCTTGCTCAGCATCAGTTCATGCAAATCCTTCCAGGCTTCCCTGAATTCCCATCCCTCCATGGAACAATAGTGTTTCATGACATACATACCACAGTTTGCTAAGCCATTCCCCAATTGAAGGACATTCACTTAATTTCCAGTTCTTTGCCACCACAAACAGGGCTGCTATGAATATTTTTGTACAAGTGATGTTTTTACTCTTTTTCATAATCTCTTCAGGGCATAGACCCAGTAGTGGTATTTTTTTTAGGGTTTTTTTTTTACAAGGCAAATGGGGTTAAGTGGCTTGCCCAAGGCCACACAGCTAGGTAATTATTAAGTGTCTGAGACCGGATTTGAACCCAGGTACTCCTGACTCCAAGGCCGGTGCTTTATCCACTACGCCACCTAGCTGCCCCCCCAGTAGTGGTATTGCTGGATCAAAGGGTATGCCCATTTTTGTTGCCCTTTGGGCATAATTCCAAATTGCTCTCTAGAAAGATTGGATGAGTTCACAGCTCCACTAACAATGCATTAGTGTACCAGATTTCCCACATCCCTTCCAACATTGATCATTGTCCTTTCTGTTCATATTGGCCAGTCTGAGAGGTGTGAGGTGATATCTCAGAGATGCTTTAATTTGCATTGGGAGAGGTTATCTTTACAGGAATCAGAAGGGTACTGTGCATTTTGGGGTTAATCCCTTGCCTCTTGGCACAATTTCCCAATTGCTCTTTCCTCCTGAATTTTTTTCCAGGCCAAATCTGTAGAAGAGAAGCGTTCATGGACCCATCACATCAAAAGACTGATCCTAGAGAATCATCATGCCACTATTCCCCAAAAGGTGAGGGGAACAGAGGAGCCTTGGGCTTCCTGGCTTTCTGTGGGAAGGAAACATTGTGATCACTGCCTCAAGAAGTCACTATATCTTTCTTATGGTAAAAGATGACTGATGAATACAGTTATCCTTCTATATCATGGAATCTGAAAATCTGGAAAATTTGTGTAAAATCTTTCGACCATCCCTTTGTACTGGAAAAGTCTGAATATTTTCTTTTACGGGGTATTTAAAATATTTTATTGTAAAATTTGTGTCAAGTATTTGGTCATAATTTATACATTTCTAAGTTTTCAAACTTTTTCATGTCATCTGTAGCTTTTGCAAAATCCCCCTAAATGGGAGGATTATAGTTATTTCTTATGCCAACCTGTGGTATGTTGAAATTGCATTAGGGAAAGTCAGAATGTAGAAGGGATTCCTGTAGATGACATGAGTCCTCAGCAAAGTTCTGAGCAGTCCTTTAGGAGTCATTAAAGTTATACCAGATGTTTGGAAATAATTTATTCCTTTTTCTTTTATCCCAGGCTAAGGAAGCCATCTTGGAAATGGATTCTTATTGTAAGTTCTCCCTGCTTGCCTGTCTTGTTTCTGAATGTATATGTAGTTATATCAGCATTTCCTATGGGCAATCTTTATCTTCACTTTCTGTTCCCTGGCTTGATTTTTGGCTTCCTGTATCCAGGGAGCTTAGAGGACAGAAGAGCAGCAACCTTAGAGATGAGAATGGAACATACTGACAATGGCAGCCTGTTGTTGGGAATGGGTGGATAGCATTGCCAGTCTTCTACTTTCTTAAAGACACTGATTTTAGCAAATGAGAACGGGCATTAGAAGTATCTAAGGTACTGAAACTGAAGGAAAAGGGAGACTGGATGTGTGAAGATTTTAGAATACAGAATTAACAGATAAAAAAATGAAATGTTTTATAATTTGTTTGTAGACCCCAACCGATACCGCTACAGCCCAGAAAGGCTAAAAAAGGCTTGGTCTTCCCAAGATGACATGCCCACTCAAGTGCGTCAGTGTCGGAGACAATCTGGTAAGGACAAAGATGATATGTGAAATTCTACTGTCAGCCAAGTAGGCCAAAAGTTGGATGGATGGATGGATGGATGGATGGATGGATGGATGGATGGATGGGTGAATGAATGAATGAATGAATGCATGAATGAAATTAAAAGGTATTTATTCAGCACCTGCTATATTAGGTGCAGTGCTAAGTGATGGTGTCACAAATAGGAAAAAGGGAGTCAACTTATCCTATTATTTGAAAGAACACATAAAAGAAAGTTCACCCACAAGACACAGATAAAAAGATCAGAGGTTAACATGACAACTATCTTAACTCCTGACCTACTCCAACCTTGAATATGGCTCCTGGAATCTCTGTAACTAAATATTTAGAGTTGTTGTTCTATCTTCTTTCCATTGAAATAAAATATGATTATGTGGACAGCTGGGAATATCTTTTCCCTGCATGGTATCTTTGCTCATATAGCTCAGGGGAAAAAAAATGGGAATAAATAAACTAAAATTAGGAGATCTGAGTTCTAGTTCTGTTCCTACCACTTACTGTGTACAAGTTCCTTATCTATAAAATGAGCAGGTTGGTGCAGCTTTAATACTCTATGATCCTAATTTATCTCTTGTTCTTTCTCTCCTCATGGAGCTGGGAAAGCTACATTATTTACTCTTTCTGAACTTAGCACTCCTATATTTCTGGGCCCCTTTTTAGCTAACTTGCAAGCTAAGGTATCTCCAGGACAAGGGAGGACTAGCTCTTCTGACATCACTGTTGGTCCCTAGCCCACTTCTGGAATGGCAGAGCAGTTAAGAGGAACTGGGAAAAACAAGTCAGATTTCCTAAAGTGGCACCAAATTGAGACTAGAAATATTTACTTTGGGTCTTGGGAGGAAATTCCATTATCCCTTCAGATCATTCTCTGCCTGGGACTATACTCCATTGGTTTATTTGAATTAAATGTTCTTTTTGAGAAAAGTTGCATCTGCTGTTACTGCATCTTTTCATACTATTCCATCCAACCACACCCTCCTCCAAAAAATCACTCTGATAATGTTGGGTCAGGAATGGATTTGACAGTATCTCATTCTGTCTTGGTGAGCTGACTTCCTGGCTATGTGTATATATGAGAGAGACAAAGAGTAAGAGACAGACACTGTCAGAGAGAGAACCTGTTCACACTTCTTTTTTTCTTTCTCTCAGTTTCTACTCTCAACTGTCCTTAGCCGGAACTCAGGGACAGATGTGGTTAGGGTAGGGGCTCCACTAGATTTTTCCACTTGATGGCAGATCAGACATTAGCTTGTCTGACTTAAAAGATAATTGTATTCAAAATTTCTTGAATGATCTGGAGTCAGAACTTGACTTCACTTTCAACAAATATTTACCAGGTTCTGGTTAGCCTCTGCACAATCCACAAGCCCTCACATATCTGCTTGAGAATGTCTATATTTGACCCTTGGGCTTTATTCTCTTTGGAACCCAATTGTTCTTGACAATTTTTTTTTTCTTTTCATTGAGGCTCTACAGTAGAAATCTACTCTGAATCTCAGATTACTTTTGCTTAGCCTCTGGAGCAAGTGCCAAGTGCTAAAGTGCTAGTCTTGGAATTGGGAAGAACTGAGTTCCAATCCTCCCTTAACCATATTGAGTTGCTAAACCTTTCTCAGTCTTAGTTTTCCTCCTCTGAAAAATGGGGATAATTCTAGGACCTCATTGACAGGGATGAGAATCAGATGAAATAGCTTATGCTCTTTGCAAATCTTAGAACATTAGAAATTAGATATTTTTATCATTATTATCTATCCAAAAGCAAGATTTTCATTTATGCAAAAAAAACCTAAATCTCGAGTCTTTTAATAGCATTTTCTAAAAGGTCACAAATTGTGTGTTACTCTCTGTGTCATTCACTCATAGTGCTTCTGTATTTATACTTCTGCATTTAATTTTCTCCCTTTCCTTTCTAGAAATCTACCATGCTTAATATCCTTTTTTCTTTTAGTATCTTTTCAACCCTGCTTTCTATCTTATCTCTTCTTCCTTGATATTGTCCTCTTAACATGCATTGTGCATATCAACAGAATTTTCTTTAATTGACTTTTCTGCAGTTTTTCTACTATGGATCAGATATACATTGGCTGTTTTTGGCAATAAAATGGTAATACTTGGGGACCATCATAGCCAAAGAAAAGACTCATGTACAGGAAAATATTAGCTATCCTGAAATTTTTGGAGATGGTTTCCTGATATTTTAGGATTTCCTTCTTTCAATCCATTGGATTTAGAGTGTGTGTGTGTGTGTGTGTGTGTGTGTGTGTGTGTGTGCGCTTTTATACATATTATAAATTGCCCCTGTGAGGCAAATGGGGTTAAGTGACTTGCTCAGAGTCACACAGTTAGTATGTATCAAGTATCTGAGATTGGATTTGAACTCAGTTCCTCCTGATTCTATGGCCAGTGCTCTATCCACTGTATGATGTAGCTGCCCCCCCCATACTCTAAAAAAAATTTTTTTTCTGTTTCTTCATGTCCTCTGCTATCAAGTTATTTGCTACCAGTCCCATTGAGTATGTGGTCTTTATAACATCTACTTTGCCTACTTTGAGGCCATTTTAAAGAGCCTTTTTTTGTTCCCAATGGAGGAAGTCCCTTGACAACTTGTTTGTTAGATTTTACTCTTCATTTTTAAATTGTTTGTCATAATTGTTGAATGCTTTTCTATTTTTTATTCTTAATTTTAAAAACAGATGAGTTGTAATTTAAAATAATTACAAAGAAACTTAAGTTTCTGTTTGGTCTTTGCTTATACAGTAATTAGTTTTATTTTTTTCCTTTGGGTCAATGACCTTCAACAGATAAGTTCTCTACCTTAGCTCAATAACCTTGGGAATGGCTGTTATGTAGAAAATTAATGATCAGTAACTTGTATCTCCTACTTATTCCAATTGGGCAAGGTTGAGAGTTGAGTTAAGGAGTCAACTAAGTAATAAATTGCTCCAGAAAGTGATTAGTTGTCTAGTAAATAATCCTTGAAGTTCAAGGGAAGACATTTTTTGTTTTGTTTTGTTTTTGCAATGCAAGGGGGTTAAGGTCACACAGCTAGGTAATTATTAAGTGTCTGAGGCCAAATTTCAACTCAGGTTCTCCTGACTCCAGGTTCAGTGCTCTATCCACTGCATCACCTAGTTGTTCTTCAAGGGATGACATTCGTATCCTACACCATCTCTTCCCACTAATTTTATTCTTATGTTTCTTTTCATTAAATTCACTAAACCTTTATTGGCTTCATAGAAAAGGTATTCAGGCTTTGAGGAGATGCCTTTTAAAAATTATTCAAACATTTTTTGGTCCTGGAAGCATTTGTAGTAATCAGCAAGGGGTGGAATCACCTAATGTATTTTTTTATCCTGTCCCTAGAGCCTGGTCACCCTCAGTACAATCAGGAGATACTCCCCAACAGGCTGCACAGCTCCATGATGCTGGACCTTAAGGGTTGCAGAAAGTCCGGTGCGAGTTCTGCTCTCCAGCTTGGGGCTCTGTGGCGGGTGTTCTGGGAGCTAGGGGTGTGGAAAATGGGACTGTACTAACAGTTTTCACTAAAATAGACCCTGGAATTGAAGGAGGTAGTGATTTTGAGGTAAAGTGAGGAATTTATTTGGCTGGAACAGTTATCTAACTAGTCAGTTCACTTAGGGAGGAATGGACCTTGGTTTCTATTCCTGCTGCCCTAGCAGCATCAACATTTTAAAAATTGAGCTGAGTGCCAAAGATTCCTTCTGTATACTGTGTAGGGAAAGTTTCACCATGATCTCCACTTTTCTAGTCATAATCAGTGATCTATAGGACTGACCTTCCTATTCTCCAATAAGTACATGTCCAGATGAGATATAGAAGGCGAAGGGTCTGGAACCCTGTTTTGCTGAACTCTATAGGAATAGATTGAGAATTCTACAGAAGCTAATTTTTTTGTTTGTTTTTTTGTTTTGCTGTTGTGGAAAACTTGTTCAACCAATAAGGATTCTGGGAGAAAAGGGAGGGTGTCGACTCGAAGTTGCTGAGAGGGCCTAGTGGCATTGTAAGCTTGGGGCTAAGACCGGGCAGAATTCATTTCCTTGGGTCATGGCTGACTTTACCAAATATACTTAACTCTCCAGAGCCAACTAAACAGCTTCTCAGGCAGTTAAATGACAAAGGTGAGTATTCATCCCTACTGGGATCTTGGGGGTGATATGGGGGGGGGGGGGCGGGAGGAAGGGAGGTAGAGAAGCCTCTGCTCCAGACACAGTACCAATGAATGGGAATTAGGCACAGATACTATCATTATCCTCTAGCAGACCAGTAGGAGCATAGATTGATAAGAGGGTAGGTTTATGAGTTAGAAGCTTTCAGCTTTTAGTTTTTGCTTTTTCACTGTAACCCTGAACAGATTCCCAGTTATGGATTTCATCTATGTAATGAATCAAATGAGTTGTTAGCAAGGAACTATCCTTACTTCCTCATTAATGAGGAGTCAGGGTGGCTTATGCTTTGATCCTGATGTGACAAATCCTTGAGGTGAGAAGAGTGGCCAACCTGAACTGCCTGGCTATAGCATATAGCTATATAGTTGTATTCCTATCACTTTGATCCTATTTCCTATCAATAGTTTCTTAGAAATCCTAGAAGTTGGAATAAGGATCCCAAAGATGGCACCCAAATCATACCCTCAGTTGCTATAGTCTTCCTGGCTTCTGTAGGGAGGTCATTTATTTGATTTACATTCTCTTTTTTTCATGTGATGGGGATCTGATGATGGTGGTAGCATCAAAGGCATCGGGTCTTAAGGTAAGACCAGTGAGCGGCCTGGAGATGGGATACAGGATGGAACAGGGAAGTGGTTTTCAGGTGGGTAAGGGTATCCAAGCTGAGTCAATCCCTTCTCCCATGAAGCTGTCATTTCTTTTATTTTCCCACCATGTTTTCTCCTATCCATGAATTGTACCAGGGAGGAATATTTTCCATGCTCTGATTCTGTTCTGTTTCCTATCTCAGTCCTCGCCTGAGGCCGTGCCATTGTAGGCTATGCTTGGGACTAATGCTCCCAAGTAACATGCTTCCTAAAAATCTTTCCTAGGTTGCCTCTACCCTGTGCCTCAGTTTCTCTCAACTGTTTCTCCTCTACCTATCCCCAGCCTTATATTGAGTCCCTGGTTGGTACAGTGGAATAGACCTGTTACTACCACTTGCTTGAACCTATCAGAAGTTGAAAGGTTGGGAGGTAGTTGAGATTCCCAGGTTACAAGAAGGCCATGTTTGTACCTTAAACAGCATGCAGGTAGCGCTGAAGCCCTCTTGGACTTTGGGCAACTGCCCCTTACAGGGGAGCAGCAGTCTGAAGCTGAAGGAGCTGCTCAGGAGGAAGTGGTGGAGGAGCAGGTCCTTGAGAAGGCCTCTCCAGAGGATCTGGCTGTGAGCACTGGCAGCAAGAAGGGGGCCAGGGCTGAGTCCCAAGGTTCAGAGGAGGAGGAGGAGGAGGAGGAGGAGGAGAGTCTGGTGGTAGCTGAGCAGGTAGCCGACTTTGCCAGCTCCCTGCTGGCTGCCCTCCACTGCTGGCACTATCGAGCCAACGCTTTACTTTTCTCCCGGGGCGCTATGGTGAGGTGGTCTTTTTGATCTCCCTTCCTCTGCATGTTCCCCGTGCACAGTGAATGTCTGGCTCAGAATTCCTACCCTTCACCTTCCTTTCTCCCCTCCCCCTTAAGCTTGGGTTCTTTCTATATCTCAATAATCAGTATATCCATCTCCTTAATAGCTCTTTTACCCTGGTGAGCCCCCAGCATGCTCTGCTTTGCCATCTGGGTTAACCTCATGCACTATTTGGTGAACAAAACTAACAGGCAATGGGGTGGTCTGGGTTGAAATGGGGAGAGAGGGAGATACAGATTGCAGGATGACCTTAAGACGGTTGATTTTCTTTTCTCTTATTTTAAAAGACAAATTTTCTGGAGCAAAAAGGGGCTCTGTTGACTTTTGTCTCCAGGTTTTCTTGTTTAGTTCAACTCTAGAACAATCGATTCCTGAAGCTGAAATTTCCAGATTAGCCCAGCAGCCATTCAGTAATTCAGAAAGGTGCCTGCAGATATAAGGGTCCCCCAAAAACCACCTAAGTTGGGTCTCTAATTTCTCTCCATGTTTTCCAGGGCTGGGTGTTGATTTCTTCTCTTTTGGGTACAGGTCAAAGGGCATGATGAATATGAAATAGCCAAAAGCTATAAAAGGCCCAGTGGCCAGTCTCTAATGAGTCCTGAGAAGTGCAAGAGCTTTGAGTCTGTCTCTTCCCTTCCAGAGGTAAGTACTGGGTGATCAAAGGGCAAGCTGGACCCTTAAGGGGGGTACTGTATTGTCAGAAATGTACCTCGGACTCCTTGGAGTTGCAATCACTAGGAAGCACAGTATCTTTTCATCCTCATCCTTGAGGCTTCATCAACCTTGGAAAATTATTGAGGCTCCCCAGCTTTTTTATTTCAATTCAACAAATATGTATTAAATGTGTGGTCTGCAAGACACTGCTCAGATGATTTTTATGAATACAGGTTGACCTCTTACCCCTTGTCCACTCAGAAGGAATGGATGCTCAGAGGTTGTTGCCAAATCTCCAACTTATACATTTGATAGGACTCTAAGTGTGGGACTTTGTTACTATTTTGGAGCCACAGAGGAGGTTGATGAAACTTTTTGTATCCCCTCCACAGCTTTGAGTAGCAGTTGAGTCCCTGTTCCAAGCCCCAAATCTACAAAACCCCAGTAGTAAAAATGCATATTGGTGAAGGCTTTAGTGAACCATGAATGAATGAAAAGCCTTAAAAATTGACTAGGAAATCCCCTCACCTTCTACTGCAAGACTATCAAGGCTTTAGCCTGGAGATTAGAACTGGAGTTACCTACTGCATGTTGAGACTAATAGATGAGGGTGGAATGCCATTTACGGCCCTCACTTTCCCATTTAATAGTTTTTCCAGGAAGTTTGGAAACATGTTCAGGCTCCTAGCTGTTACTCGTGTCTATCTCACCCAGCCCCTTTTCCCTGTCATTTGCTCTAAGTAAGGTCTGTTGCTGGGCTGTCAGGAAGCCAGGTTATTTTTCCCTGGGTGTTCTCTGAAAAAGAGCTTTTATAATTTTGTAATTGCGTGTTTCAGGCTGAACCTGATACAGAGCCTGAAGTCAGGCAAGGGCTGTTTCCAGTCATAGAAGGTCATAGCGGAGAAGTGATGCAGTCTTGCATCCTGAAACAGCACCATCAAGAGGTGCTACGGCCTGACCATCCAGTCAAAATCGTTGACCATGCAGTTGCTGAGAGTCCAGAGGATCTTAAAAACCTCAGCAGTGAGGAAGAGGAGGAAGTGACAGTGTCAGTGCCAGACAGTATTCTGCCAACATCTGTACTGGACCAGGCTAGCATCATTGCTGAAAGGTTTGTCAGCACCTACTCCCGCCGCAATAGCCTGGCTCTGGAGGATGGCAAAGCCAGTGGTTTGTTGACTCCTAGACTGGTCAGTCGGAGTAGCAGTGTCCGGAGTCTTGATGGTATTGAGAAGGGGTCAGCCACCTACTGCAGCACCATAGACTCATTCAGCTCCTTGTTGCCCCTAGAAGCAGACCCTAATGCTGGAGTGGCCTCAGAAACCAGCTCTACCCTCAATGGGACTGTACCTTCAAGCCCTAGCTGCTCAGTAGAATCTGAAAGGTTGCTTAACAAGAAGGAGGATATGCTTTCGACTCGAGACCGACTGTTACTTGACAAGATCAAGAGTTACTATGAGAATGCAGAACATCATGATGCAGGCTTTAGTATTCGGCGCCGGGAGAGTCTTTCCTATATTCCTAAGGGCTTGGTAAGAAACTCTGTGTTCAGATTCAATAGCCTTCCCAGGCAAGAACCTAAACCAGTGATCCCTGGGCGCAAAAGACTAGAAAGTTCCCGACCTGCCTCTTGGACTCTTTTTGATCTCACTGGGCCAGGCCAGGCTAGTTCCAGGAATCCTCCCCCCATCACTGATGTTGAATTTCGCCCATCAGCAGAAGTAGTGAAGATGTGGGAAGGAATGGAGTCCTCTGGGGATATCTGTAAGAGCCCAGTCACGAGGAACAAGATAGAATCAGGCCTGAGCCAAGAGAATGGTTTTGACTTGCATGAGCCGCTATTCATTCTGGAGGAGCATGAGCTGAGTGCTATCAGTGAGGAGGCAGTTGGGTCCTCCCTAGAGGTCCAGAGCCGTGCCCAGCTGGCCAGGGAGCTAAAGGAGCTAGTAAAGGAGTTGAGTGACAAAGATGAAAAGCTATCAACTCCCCTGCACCCTCACATCATGCAGTTCTCCCACATGATGGACAGGGAGTTGACTGAACGTGTCAAGAACAAGGTCTACCAGCTAGCCCGTCAGTACAGTCTCAGGATCAAGAGCCACAAGCCTACAATGTCAGAGCAAAAAAAGATGGATCCAGAGCAAGAAAAGAATCTGACCTTGCCCCACCTGCAGGAGGAGATCCGAGAGCTACCTTGCAAAGGTACAGCAATGGGTGTTGACAGGAGGGACATTTTTCTGCCAGCTGATAGGGAGCCAGTTGGCTCCTGAAAGTATGAACTTTTATATATAAAAGTTTTGTTATTATGAGTATTTGCTCAGTAATATGGACCAGCAGTCCCTGGTCATAACTAGTGAATAAAGAGATATTGGTGGGTGGGGGTGGGGATGATATTTATAATCTCTGGGAAAAAGTTCTTACAGCAACTTAGTTCCTAAAGTTTTTTGTATTGCATTTCTCTTTTCCCCTCTCCTCAATTCATTATCATCTTAGATCTCTTCCTTTTGCCCTGTCAAAAATGATATGGGAATGAAAACAAGAACAAAATGAGACATTAAAACGACTAGTCAACATGTTTTTGACAACCACCAATCAGATCATCTCCTTAATAGCTAGCAATGAAAACCTAATTTTCCTACTTCTCCTTATCTTTCTTGGGACTCATTTTGCTATTCTTTTCCCCCACAGGTAAAGTGAGACCATTACTGTCCCTCTCAAATAATGAACAAGTAATGGACTTAGAACATGGTCCCTCCAAGTCCACCTCAGCAAGGGAGAAGTCACCTCGATGCTTCTACAGTCCTGCTGGCTCAAAGGCCATCTCTCCTGGAGGCTGGACATCTAACCGCACTCCCCTTAGTCCTGTTGACACAGAAACTTTTCACTGGCCAGATGTTCGTGAACTCTGTTCGAAGTATGCTTTCCACGATGAGGGTACGCAAGCTGGACAAAGTCAGCGCCATGGTCAACCTGTCAACCGGAGCCTCTCAGTACCAGAGAATATCATGGAGGCACACCCAGTGGGGAAAGTGAGTCGCTGCTGCAGTCTCAACACCAAACCAGGCAGAGGAACCCAAGAGATTACCCAGCTTCAGCCTCGTAAGGATCTATTTTTACTTCGCTCCTCCCAAACCACAGGACGGGATGTAGATGAAGCCTTGTACCTCACAGCTGACTTGACCTTGGAGAATAACCGACGAGTCATTATCTTGGAGAAGGGACCACCCCAACCACTGGTAGGTGAGGAAGAACAAGACAACTTCACACAAATCCAGTCACCCACCTCCCAAGAAAAAATCTACTTGAAAGCAGTGGTTAAACAATGCAAAGCTCACCAAGAATCAGAAGAGAGGCAAGAAGAGGGGGACCAGGACCCTCAAGTAGGACAAGGGGATATAGCTGATATGGGCCAACAGGGTCGAGTGAGAAACCTAAGGGAAAAATTTCAGATCTTGAACTCAAATGGTTGAATTTGGTTTCTTGGAAAAGAGAAAGGGAACAGCTGGGATGAGGGAACAGCTGTTCCTGTGTCTGGACCTTCTTAGACTTCCCTACCTGCATCCCAATTCCTCATAAGCCCTGACTTCCCAAATTTGCCTGATATCATTCTGTGTGGAGTAAATCTTTAGATGTTGTATCCTCCCTTCCTCCTCTAAGTTGACACTTGGTGCTGATGGCACCTTTAGCACACACTATGACCTGTTGCCTTGAGCTGCTGACTCAAAAGCTCCCTGGGGATTGAGACTATTGTAGGACCAGACTGTATTTCAGCCTTTTTGGGCTATTTCCCTTTTATGTTTTTCTCTTTTGGTAATAGACCAAATATTTAAGCTTACTTCTCTCTAGGGAGTGGTACCCACAGGTAGTGGTTTGCATCTTGCCAGGCTGAAGAGCATACTCAGAAGAAAAATGTGAGAAGATTTCCTTTATTAAATGTTCCCATTCCAACAATTCAAGCAGAAAAGAGAAGTCTGGGACTTGAACAATTATTTATTACTTTCCAGTCTGTGGGGTGTGTGTGTGTGTGTGTGTGTGTTTGTATGTATGGTTTTTTTTGTTTATTTCCTTCTTCCCCTTTCCTATTTTTAAAGAATGTACAGGTACTCAGACCCATTTTCTCCCTTGCCAATGGTGCAATAACCACTGCTGAGCAGCCAATTCTGTCTCTTGCCTCATTGTTAGGAATTAGAAGATAGGGCAGTCAAAGATTGGAATTATTGCTTCAGGCTGGTGTTTCCTTACCTTTGGGACCATGCCCTTCTATTCTCTCGGGAAGGAAATGTTCTGGAGAACTGAGAGCACTGAAATGAAAAGAGAATTTATTCTCTGTAATACTTTACTCCTAAGCTCAGTTTCCCCTATGAATAGATGGGGTTCACATAGTGGGTCCCCCTTCCTTCTCCCTCACCCTGATACTAGGACTTAGAGTTCTGCAGGGAAAGCAGAACATATAAGAACTAACCTTGAGAAAACAAGTAGTGTAATGTTTACTGTGAAAAGATGTCTTAACATATAGGTGAGGATCTATGGTGCCAAATACCTTTTCCCCTTCTGGGTCCTTCCTTCCCTGCTTCCTGCCTCCATCATCACCAACCTGGTGAGCCAATGGCACTTTTCACATTGTCAGTATTATTCTTGCCTCATGAGTGTCATAGCTGGTAGGGAGAGGTCCAATAGATACTGTGTATCATTTTATAGTTATGCAAGTGATAAGAAAGATATCAAGTGCTACGTGAGATGTGGGCAAGGAGGTGAGACAATGATTAGTGACGAGATCAGGAGAACAGCCAATATGAATTGAACATCAAAAGACAAGTGGAGTTGACATTTCAAACACAGGAGCATGGGGAGATCATAAGCCAAGGCATTAGGAATCACAGTGGGTAAATGCCTGGGACAATTGAGAATATGTAGCAAGAAAAGTCATGAGAGAAGACAGGAAAGGCTTCAGATTGCTGAAGAATTTTAAGGAGGGAAGGGACATGCCTATATCTATGCTTCAGAAAGATTAATCTGAAAGCAGTATGTGAGTGAACTGGAAGAGATGAGAGTGCCATTTGAGAGGCAATTCAAGAGTATGGTATTATAGGTCTGTCCTAGAGAGAAAAGATTACAAAAAAATCATAGAAATAGAATAAATAGGATCTTTTTGTAGATTGGTAGTGGCAAAGTGAGAGAGGGAAAATACCAAGCTTTTTTTCCTTGGAAGACTCATCTTTCATGGTGCTTCCACATCTGGAATTAGGGAAATTGGAGATTTGAGGGAAAAATTTTTGTGCATGTGTTTGGGGCTATTAACACATCTACCTGGTGATCATAGGTCTAGAATTGAAGAAAGTTTTAGAGATCACTTATTTTAAAGATATAATTGAAGTTAAGGGAAATTAATGATATGCCAAAGTTACAGAGGTGGTATCAGAAGTAGGATCTGAACTCCAATTCTTATGAACTCCATGCTCTTTCCCTTTGGTGTAGGAACTGTATAATGGAGCTTGGAAGAGGTACAGGTCTGGATTAGAAGTGAGACCATAAGATTGAGTGACAATGTCACAACATCATAAAAGGAATATGAGGAGTGAAAACAAAGTCTTGGGGGATAAATCATCTTAAGGGAGGGGAGAGGGGGAATGAACTAGCATAAGAGACATTGAAGGAGTGGTTAAATAGAACAAGTAGCAGACGGCATCTCTGAAACCAAGAGAAGAGTTCCTTGGTGATATGTGAAAGAACAGTTTCAGATGAGTGGTGGAACAAGAAGACTTATTTGACTGTGGTTTGGGATTAAAGTGTGTGTATGTTAAGAAAATAAGTATATTAGGAAGAGATGCTTTTCCAAGAAATTTGGCCATAAAAGGAAGGAAAGAGATAAGAGTAGAAGTAGCTAAAGTTGTTTAAAGACAAAAAAAAGGAAACCTTTTTTACACTGGAGGAGATATATAGGCAGGTGAAAAGTGACATTGGAGGAAAGATTGATAAGTGATTACTGGAGCAAGGTCTTCGAGGTGAAACTGAATGGAATTAAAAATGAAGATGGGGCAGGTAGGTGGTACAGTGGATAGAATACAGGACCTGAGTTCAAAGCAGACCTCAGACATATAATTACCTAGCTGTGTGACCTTGAGCAAGTCACTTAACCCCATTGGCTTGTAACCCCCCCCCAAAAAAGAATGAAGGTAATTTGTGTGTTTGGAAACTGGAGAGCTTTAGCTATTTGAGGAAATAATGAGGAAAGCATTTGTATATGATAGTATGGGAGATAAATTGGATAGATAGGGAGGGAGCAAGATAGAGAGGACAGAAAAGTTTGGACCTTTTCCTACAAAGAATGGGAAATACAGATTTTTGAATAGGGAGGTTTTATGGCAAAATTGCTTAGGGTGGTAAGGCAGTTAGGTGATGCATCAGATACAGCTTTGAAGTTGGAGTCAAGAAGACCCAAGTTCAGATTCTAACTGCTGTTCCAATCTCAGATATTTATGAACAATATTTATGAACAGAGATGGTATCAGTAGGATCTGAACTCCAGTTCTTATCAACTCCATGCTCTTTCCCTTTGGTGTAGGAACTGTATGATGGAGCTTGGAAGAGGTACAGGTCTGGATTAGTTTTCCTCATCTATAAAATATAGTTTCCTCATCTATAAAATAGGGATGATAATCACACCTACTTCTTAGTTATGAAGATAAAATACATTAAAAATGTCAAAGAGCCATGTACATACTATAATACTATTATTATTACCTAGATCAGAGTGACATGAGACCTGGACTAGGGTACCAGTGGCATAGAGAGGAAAGGACAGCAGTTATCAGTATTGTGTAGTGGGAAAGGACTGGATTATAAGTCATGTCTGGGTTCAGGTTTTCTGAACCTGGCTCCCCTTATGTATCCTCTAGTAAAATGAGATTAAATGAGGTGCTCTCCAAGGCTTTTTGCAGTCTTAAATCCTTTGTGTCTCCAAAGTGTTGCCTTCCTGATAAACACATGCATATTTCCCTCAACCACAAACCAGCCTCACCTTGTCTAATTTTCCCTGATGCAAAGCATCTGTGGATATAGGAAGCAGGTGAAAAAACTGGGTGATTTGAGGTTGCAGTCATAATAAGGGTGTAGAGTAAGGCCTTTCCCATAAAACTTTTCCTACTGGGTAACATCTTTCAGAACTTGTGTTTTATCGATATATCATGTATGTATGTAATATCGATATATCAAGAATCCAGGAGCACCAGTTCCAATGTCATCCCCATCTTCAGAGTGAAACTTGGCCTTCTAGTAAGGCTTTCCCTTAGGGAATGAGTTATTTGAAGAACTTTCTAATTAGCTAAAAATGTTTTTAAAGATCAAATTTTTTTTTGATTTGGATAATTTTGAGTAGAAATTTTTCAAAATTGTATGCCTACTTCACAGTACACTGAACATAATTTTTCTGAATAATTGAGGATCACCATCATGAACACTAATTATTGTACTATTTAATACTGTAGGTGCTCTTTGAACCAACTGTACAGGGATGTCTTTTCCATACTGAATGACTTCAGATTGCTATAAGTGTTTTCAAAAAAAAAAATGTATCTTCTCTATTTGTCAGCAGTCTGTCAGTTTTTTCTTCTCACTGTTCTTAATCATCTCATTACAGCAGCCCTTCTCCTGGTTTCTAATTTATTGCTAATTTGATGTAGCCTTAGAATCCAGATAAACAAGTAATGTTAAAACTGTTCAAAGAAAGAAGAGTGAATTGAATCTGGATAAAACTCTGAGAGGCTCTCCTGTGGATAAAGGATATTAACTATAGGTGGGCTTGACACCTTACTTTAGCTGCCCAGAGGTCAGCTCTTCCTTTCAGTTTCCCCCATGACATTGAGGATACACTGTATTACTAGAGAAAGACCTGACCATTAGGAGAACCTCCTGGAAATGTGGGCTCCACATAACCTCTGATGCTAAGTCATTTGTCATTCCCCTATATGAAAATTTTTTAACTTGCCTCAGGAAGCACCACAGGATTAGAATGTGTCTAACCTGTTGGGAGGGGAGAAGAGAGAAGGAGTACTTACCCCTGCATTTATTATTGAGCTTCCATTAGTTTAGAGGCCTTTGATATTGCCACCACTACCTTTCAGACTCCATCAGTTGCAGTACAGAACGTTGAATTTTTCCTTCTTACTGACTGACTTGACTCTCATACCTGACCAATTCCTTTTCCCAAATCAAAAGGGCAGCATTCAAGCACGTGAAACAATAGAGTTCAGGGAGTTATTAGTTTATTAGAAAAACTATTAAATGAGTTGGGAAGCTCTTCCCAAGCAAAAACTTGGGTTTGATTTTCCTCTCTGGATAGTGGAAGCACATTTGAGCAAATGGTATTCAGCGCCCAACTGGGTGGAGGGTCTGTGCTCACTGGACTCTGTTATTCTCAGGGCTCCCCCTCAAGCTACTCCCACCCTCCCTGAGTTCTCTTGTCCATGGTATAAAGTTGTATGATGAGCTGACATAATTTCCCTTCTCTTCCTTGTTCCTGTAATCTTTTCCAGGAATTCTTGAACCTAGTATCAACTTCATCACAGACCTCTTTTGATAAGAATATCAAATAGGGAATTGGAGGCCCTGTCCTGCAGCACACTGGTCCAGCCCAGAGCCAACATCTAGATGAGGGGAACAAGGGATAAGTGGGTAAATGAGAATCAACTGAGCCACTCCCTCAGAAAACCATTTTGGAGAGAAGAAAAGCATGTTGGGCTAGTAGGGACAGGGTGTGAACTTGATACAGGAAAAGAATGAAAGAAAAAGACTATAAAGTAGAAAATATAAGGAAAAAACTGGAGCTCCCCTGGAGCTCAGTTCTCATGCATGACAGCCCATGAGTAAATTTTCCTGCAGTTTCAGCCTAGTTCTGTCTCCTGCCCTAGGTGGTGGTCAGGATGATAGAGATAGAAAGGATCAAAAGACAGTATTTCCATTAAGTGAAGGGGCTGTCCTTATGAACTCTCCCAGGGATGTGGGGTGGGATATTTCTCTCTTCTGAATGTGCCCTTTGTTTAGACTAGCATGGGATGGGGAAAATAATATGACATTCTCTCCATCTCAGGTAACACCTTAAGAATTCCCCCCACAGAGATGTCACGGAAAGCTGCTCTCTTAAATTAGGGTCAGTTTTTGTAGATGCCAAATGCTGCTTCACCTATTTTGGGGGTAGGGGGTGCAGGGGAGGGCACAAGCAGTTACCCTTCCACTTCATAGTTACCTGAATGCAGTGGAATGCTACAGTACTAGAGTGGCCTACAGAGAGTTGGAATTAGGTAAGAGATCTGATATCAACTAAAGGTTATGTCATGGATCTAGGACCCAAAGAAGATTCATAGTTCCTGAAATGTTAAGACTCACTATGGGAAAGCTAGGCTCTATCAAACAACTTCCCATGATCTTTGTTCAATATAGCATGTTCCACACATGAAATCTGCCTTGAGGTAATGCCAGACAAAAGGACAAAAACCATACAGTCTTCCTATATGACTTTCTTCAATCATCAATAGCTAGGGGTTAATATGAGAAGGGAGAACTTGGGAGGTGTGGGCCAAATGGATGCCTCTATAGGCTTCTGGCTACCAGTAGATACAGCTTGAGCTGTTGTTGCTCAATATTTATCCACAGTGCTGCCCCAGCAAAGCCCTGACCTTTTCAAAAGGAATTTCAAGTTACTTCAGTTCCCTTTCTTCTGTAAGACATAGAGATAGACTGCAGATCCTTTCATTGGACCTGTGAGAATGAAGATACCTTCCTCTTGAAAGTTCTGGTCCTTAATCCATTTACTCTTTCCCCTTGGGGAAATGTCATGTCTACTTTTGCTTGTTCCTGGAGTCTCCAACCTCCGCCTCATCACTGGCCCCATCCTTCCTGACAAAGACATCACTTGAGTTCATGTTACTCTCAGACTGGAGCATTGGAAGAGAAGACTTGTAAAATATAGTCTCTGACCTCTGGGGATGGCCCTGGTCCTGGATGTACAGATCTCAAGTTTATCTGTGAGCAGAGGGGGGGAGTGGATCTCTGCAGCTATCTACCCCCTTTAGGACACAAGGCCTTGCCCTTCTCAAAGATATTCCTCTTTGAAACCCCAAGGATAGATGAACACACCATTACTGTGTGGTCACATCTGAACAGGCTCCAGTTCTAGAATGAGGTGGTATTCTACCTACATGTATTGACTACTTGCTTCTCATGGTTAGGGACACCCTTCATTCCCCAGGCAACCTCTGTCTCAGTGGAGTGAGATAACTCTGGGCTTTCTCCTAATCTGGTACCCTTTAAGGGTACCAACTGGAAAGGAAGACAGAGTGTAATGGGTTCTTCAGCTTTGGAGCATTATTCTCAAGATCCCCTTAGCTGCTGTCCTTCTGGAGTGTGGAAAACCTGCACTGTTACTCCCTCAAGTGCCACAGACCAGCAAGGAAGGAAAAAAGGTCCTGAATCTGATTTTATATATATATATATATATATATATATACATATATATATATATATATATATATATGTATATATATCAGTCTCTTCTCTCAGGGCTTGGGAGTCAGGAGCTCTAACCATTTTTAAAGAGCTCTCTTGGTCCCCTCTTCCTATCACCCAAGTAATAATGATTTAGGCAAATTGCTGGCAATATACACAAAGGACTCCCAGGAGACTGGCCTTAGGAGTAAGGAGTAATAGCATTGGGAAGTTAGAAGTGTATGGCATTGGAAATTAAAGTTCCATTTCTTGGGAAAGCCTGGGGAACTGCACAGTAATCCATGGTTCTGTATTCATTCTTTAGCCTGTCACCCACTGTCCGAATGCTAAGATTCCGGATGTCCTTAGCTACAGGGTGCTTATACAGGGACAGAGAGGCTCCTGACTGTGTAGGAGCTGGGCAGCTTGTCTCTTCTCTTCTCCTAAGGCCACCCCATTGAAAGGGTGAATGAGTGTGAGAAAGCAGTCAAAACCAAAGGTTGCTTGGATGCAAAGAGGAAGAAGTCATGTGTGAAGTCTAATAAAAGGGCTTTCATCCTAGGGGAGAGGGTGGGACTGGTGAATCTATACACAGCTCAAGGACACAGGATATATAGGTGTCTGATTAATATGTAGAAAAGGACTTCCTCCTTAATTGGCAGAAACCTGGAAAGAGAATGGTGTCTACACAGGATCCCTTTACACTCTATGGGCATGTCTCAAATCAAAGAAACTCCTACCTCAATGATTTTCCAAGCTGGACAGGGCAGTGATATTGAGAAAAGTGGAAAGTAGGCCCATCCTAAATTGGAAGAGGGGGAAAGTGATAGTGGTCAGGGAGTCCCCAGTGTAATGCCCTCAAAAGTCAGCCATACCTTAAGGCCTTGGCATGGGATGAGATGAAAGCTCCTTGTGTAATTCAGTGTTAGTGCTGAAAGGGAATGGAAGTTACCCTCCAGATGGTTCTGATTCAGTCCAACTTTTTCCCCAGACCTGGGCCGAGTCTGATCCTTATACCCTATGAGCACATAGGGATGGAGTGGGCTACAGACAAAGGCTGGGTCTATGAGGCTAGGGGGAAGTATGGGGAAGGGGAAGAAGGGATTGGCTGGGTAGTGGTCAGTGGGTTGTGCCTGAGGTAAGCTGTAAGGTAAAAGCATCCTGCCTGGACAGTGTGGGGTGAAGGGCTGAGGAAGGGAATGATGGTTGGCCTGGGCTGGGGGCCTATGCATTGAACATCCTGAGCAGAATCAATGTTGTCCAGTGGAGTGAGGGTCCAAGGCAGACCTTTCACCTCTCTTTCACCTGCCCCCATCCCATGAAGGAGCAGAGGAAGGAACTATTTCTTTTTGGGGAAGAAGCTAAATCTTTTCTCCTTGTCTTTCTTTCCGAAGCTGGTGTCTGTGCTGGCGATGGAGGGGAGAGGGAGGCTCTGAGCCTTAACTTGAATGCTTTGGGACTCGGTGATAGCTGTGCTCACACCCTGAAGCCAAGAAAGCATCTCTTCCTGTGTAAGAGGAGAAGAAAAAAGGGGAAAAAAAGGGAGAGATGAGTGAGGGAGGGAGCAGGAGTTAAGTATCCACTACATCTTGGAAAGAGGGTATGTTATGAATCATTACTTTCAGCTGCATTGATCACAGACCCAGTCATCACTATGATTATTTGAATATATGTGTAAACATGTATATGAAATGTACATACAAAATTGCCTGAAGACAAAAGTCTATTGTGTATTCCATAGGATGTTTGGGCTAAGATAAGACCAGATGTGTTCTAAGAAGGACAAGCATAACCTGCCCCTCTTCTTAAAGGAGTTTGACCACATATTCCTCCACCTTGCCTCCCACCCATGGGGTCCTGCATAATGCTACCTTCTCTGGAAATATCTGTGCTTTTTCTATTCTGAACTTACCTCATCCTTGCCATGGAAAAGCCATTCACTGCCATTACTCAACCTGGAATAAGAAAGAGTTTCTTGTTCTGTGGTGACCCCTTTAAGCCCCAACAGAGATTAAGCAAGAAGCTAATTCATATTTTTTAAGAATTCTGTAACCCCATTTTCCACCCCTCAACAGCTCCTATCTCTGGCCAAAGTATAATACAGAACCATTTGACCCTAGGACCTTTTGAATTTTGAGGGATCTTTGAGTATTGGGCTGATCTTGATACTATTCCATCCTTGAGTAGACTACAGTTCAAGTTAGGAAATTTGAGGTCTCATCAGACTTAACTAAAAGTAAACTAAAGCCCTCCTTGGAGGTTCCAACATCTGCCTGGCTGAATCTGAATGGGAGTCAATTACTCCAAGAAGTCATGAACCCAGTCCAAATTTCACAGTATTACTTAGTCTCCTTAGAAGTCGTGGTGGGAGGGGGCAGGCTTCTTGGGGAATAAGGGTTGACTTAATTCCCCTCCCCATTGTTCTAGAAGGAGCTGAGAGCGCAGATAAACTCTATGCTCTTTGGCCCTAGATAAGGGTCCTCACATGTGGCCATGTCCCTTTCAGCTAGCACTTTGTTTAATTTACCAACTGCTTCTATCCATATGAATGTCACACTACTTTGAAGAGATGTTCTAAATTCTTGATGCTCAGAGTAGAAGAATGGATGGTCCCTGTCCCAGCTTCCCATATAACTTCACCTCAACTTGAAGACATGCTTCTTCTTCTTATAGTCAGCAGCAACTTCACAAATGGCATGCCTCAGACCCAAAGGCTCTTCCCCATGGTATGGCACCCCCATGGCCAAATTCTTAGCATCCTTGTAGAATGTCAACTCATTATTTCTGAGCACACAGTATAGATTGTTCCAGGACCTGAAAACGAGAAGAGTAAAATTTCTCATCATTCCTAGGCCCAGATGCAAGTTCTTAATATTTTTTATACTGATATAACATTTTAAAAATAATCTCAATTCAGTCTCACAACAACACTGCAAAGTAGGGAGATTATGCTCACTAAAGCATAGAGGTGAAAAGTCTCACTCAAGACCTAGAACTTGGGGCTCACAATTATATAATACTTTACAATTTTTTGCAGTTTTCAGAGGCTTTCCCATATCTCATCTCTGATGATCTTCACATTTTTCCTGTGCTCAGGAGAGATATGTTATCTCCATTTGATAGATGAGAAAACTGAGGTTTAAAGTTATAAATGATTTACTCAAGGTCACAAAGTAATTGTGTAATTCTAAAGACCTCCACCTGTACATCTACTACCTTCAGATCTGGTCCCATTGCTCATTTCACTATCACCCAGAATTATAATGCCTTTAAGAAGCTCTGAAATTCTTCTGTCCCACCACAACATCCTGTTCTTTCATCTCTCATATGAGCTGGTGTTACACATCAGATCTTTAGACTTCCTATTGTGAAAGTCATCTATGCTGACTTTCTTGAGTCAGCCAGACTTCTACCACCACACCATGAGGCCTGCTATCTTACTGCATCTCAGTTACTCCCTGCAGAGGCCAAGTCCTCAACTGAGTGAGGATAATATGGAATAGACCCAAAACTCATCTGGCAAGGGTTCATCTGATTCAAAATGCTTCTTTATAGCGAGCTGTACCAAGCTAAATTGGCTCCAGGTCAATATGAATCAGACCAGGGAAGTTTTTGCTCCCTTGGTCTTAGAAGATTCATTTTACTATTTATTAGGTTTGAGAATATGGCAAACTTCAGGTCTTTGGGATGAATAATTACAACCCTTTGAAATCAAAACTAAGGACTCTTGGGTCTCTATATGGCTACTGTCCATTGGAAGGACTTTTGAAGAGCATCATTACTGGAGTTGACTGGAGTTGGTCCTGGAAAACAAGGTAAAGAGATTCATAACGTTCTATACCATGGTCCATAGCATTCTGGTGAAACCTATGGGTCCCTTCTCAATACTATCTTAAAATATATAAAACAAACAAGTTCACAGACCTCTGCTAGGGGAATAAGCCTAAGGAATCTGACCAGGATGTGGGTGGGCCCCAGTATCTGCAAGTAAAATGAAGCCCACAAGGTTTCCCTAGGTGGGTCCTCAGGCTGTGGGAGTTGGGTACATAATAATTACTGGGGCTGCCTTAGGTCTCATCCCCTGTTGCTCCAGAGAAGCCCCTGGAATGAAACACTAGGAGCAGGTGAAGGCCATGGGGAGCTTCAGTGACCATGGAGGGTCCACTCCACAGGTCACTTAATCACTATCATGCTTTATGTTTTTGGATAGGCCAGTAGTGATCTACTTGTGTGAAGATTTGTACAACCCATCCTAGCAGTAGCCTCTTCATTAACCCAGTATCAGGGGAACCCCTGCCATACTTGAGGTATATATGGCATCTCTTATCGCTCAGAGATCAGAAAGCAGGGTAGGTGTTTTTGTGCTATCCTCATCCCCTCCCTTTCTCTGACCCCAGCTTTTCACTGATCTAATCTCCAGTTGATGGTGAAAGATGATGTCTATAATCTGATGGGGAGGAGGAAGGGAGAGGAGGATGTCATGCCCGAAGTCAAGCCTCATAATCAACCCTTAACAAAACCAATTTTGCTCTTTCTCCATTCTCATATACCAAGGAAAGGACCACTATGAAGTTCTTTGATCACTGAGATCATGTAATCAGAGGATTTAACGGCATGAAAGACAGAGTTCACACCAATCTTTTCATTTTATAACTAAAGAAACTGAGGCTAAAGTACTAAATGACTCATTCAAGGTCACAAAGACAATAAATAGCATAAGAGGAATTCAAACCCAGATCTTGTGAGCCCAGGTGCAATTATCTATAGCTACATTAATGCTCTTTGAGGTATTTTCATTTTCAAAGGAAGGAAGCTTTTCGACAAATTAATGCTGTGGAATAGATAGCTAAGGGAGGGAAAATAACTCCTTAAATCATCCAATGTATGAGGCTGCCTCTTCTGCTACCTGCTCAGCCTATAAATAAGGCTGTCCCTGTGTTGTCCTTCCTGTCCCTTGTTGATCCCCACCTATTGGATGCCTTCTTATTGGGTCCCTCCAGGTCATGCTTGCGGCCCAGATATCCCTCCATCTGCATGCTGTAGGATCGGTCCAGCTGGGCAGGTAGGGTGGTCGCTGTTTCCTCATTCTCACTCATAGGTGTGTCCAGAGCTTTGAAAAGCGGTTCCAGGGTCAACTTCCCTTCTCTGCCTGTCCTCGCCTCCTGTTGCTGGTGACTTGGCTTGTCTTCTTTTTGTGTCTGGTGACAAATAGGAGAGTCATACCTCACTGAATGTGACTAAGATTCTATGGATGATAACAGTGGTTCAAGCATGTCAGAGGGGCTGAAAGGGTCATTAAACATGGGTTCTTTACTCTCCTCCTTTACAGGCAGGTCTGGAAAGAGAGATCCAGGTCCTGAGTGTATTTCCACTCAAACCCTCCCTGCCTCAACTTCTAGCACCTCAGAGTAGTAGATGTCCAATATTCCAATACCTCAGAGCAGTAAATGTCCATGGACTTAAGAGGAGGGAACAGGAGCTTGGTCTTCCCCTCTTCCTGCCAGGTATCCTTTGCCAACTCTTGGCTATCTTGGGTCCCTCACTTCGTCATCTCAATCATGCCTGACCATCCAGACAGTTCCCCATCAATGTTACTAAATTCCACCACCATCTCCCCAACCCTAGTCAATGCAATGTGGACATCAAATACTTCCACAGAATTATAGATTTAGCACTGTTAAGGGACATTTTACAGTAGAAGAAAATGAGACCCAGCATGTGTGTTTGTGCAGAGGAGAAAGTATACACATGGCTTGGGGGATGGTTTTATAATTTATGTCCTTTTGACACCTCCTAAATGCCTTTTTGTAAAAGCTAATTGATGTCACTGGTTGGTCAATATTGGAGAGCTCATGAATGATAGAGCTAGAAACTCCTAGGATGCTCTAGGAAGCATGAATCAGTCACCCTTTGGGAAGGGAGTAACTATTACAGAAAGGATTCAATTACTAGTCCTCTGGTGGAGACTTTTTAGATGGGGGAAGCTAGATGGGTAAGTGAATAGAGAATCCCAGAACTCAAGTCAAGAAGACCTGAGTTCAAATCAAAATTTATTAACTGATACTGGGCAAGTCTACCTCAGTTTCATCAAAATGAGAACTTGGCATAAAGTAGGTGCTTAATAAATGCTCCCTCTTCCTTCTGACTTCAAATCTAACACTCTGTCCACTGAGCCATAATGCCTCTACCTTCAACAATGTTAACATGTGTTTCAACCTTTCTCTTCAATTCATCTCCTGCCATTATCCTCAGAGAAGTCAATAGCCAGGGATAATCCTTCAAACTCCCATTTCTTGGTTTCATATTCTACTTCACCTACATCCTTATCCTTCACTTCACATCTTTGACCTTTAGTCATTTGCTTCTTTGTTCACCTTCAACCATAAGCAACCTCCACCACTTTCCTCTAATTTTGATTTTGGCTATGAGTAACTGGGTTGACTATTTGCCTTATATTCTTTTTCAATTTGACCTTAATTTGGTCCTTATTACCACATTGCCTTCCTTATTTTTCCTATTTATATTAATTTTCTGTTACATTCCTGACAGATCTTTTCCATTTTCCTCAAATTTTGAACCCTATCTCTTTCTTTCAGCTTGTCAGAGGATAACTTTAATTCCCATTGTAATGCAAAGATTAAGATCATCTTTGCTGAGCTTCCCTAAGTCACTGCTGCCTATTTAAGAACTTCTATAAGACCACTTATCCTTTTTTCTTTATTTCTTTCAGTGATGCTAGAGTCCTCTATCCCGCTTCTTCCAAACTCTTCATTTGTACCCTTGATTCCATTGTCTCCCTATTCCTATGTGATCTTATTCCTTGGAGCATTTCTTCTGACAATTTCAATTTCACTTATCTAGGGGTTTTTCTTAGCAAAAATGCTCAGTTCTCCTTTCCCTTGATATTCTGCATCCTTATGTCCCATGACTAGTAATATCAACAGGTTGATATGAGATGCAGGTTATTAAGAATCTCCCTGATAAAAAGAAAAAATATTATTCTCCCAGAAACATCTCGAAAAATGCTTCTCTATTGTTCTGATTATCAGGAAGAAGGAAATGTTCCTAGAGAATGGAAAAAATAAAGAAAAAGTATCTGATAAGGAAGGAAAGATTTCTGCTCTGTGATAGGAAATTTGTGAGGAGAAGAATGTGACAGAAAAAGGAAGGAGAGGCTCTAAATCATTATTGATTAGAGAAATGCAAATTAAAGCCTCTCAGACTGGCCAGTATGACCAGAAAGGACAATGATCAACATTGGAAGGGATGCAGGAAATCTGGGACACTAATGCACTGTTGGTGGAGCTGTGAATTCATCCAGCCTTTCTAGAGAGCAATCTAGAATTGCATCCAAAGGGTAATAAAAATGTACATATCCTTTGATCCAGCAATAAATTACTGGGTCTATACCCTGAAGAGATGATGAAAAAGGGTAAAAACATCACTATTGTTCTATTAGGAACCAGGAGGGATGGGATTTCAGAGAAGCCTGGAAGGATTTGCATGAACTGATGCTGAGTAAGATGAGCAGAACCAGAAGTACATTGTACACCTAACAACAGCAACATGGGGGGGATGATGATCAACCTTAATAGATTTGTTCATTTCATCAGTGATACCATCTATATCCAAAGAAAGAATTGTGGAGTATAAACAAAGACCAAAGACTATTACCTTTAATTTAATTTTTTAAAGGTATCTTATGTAATTTTGCTATCTCATATATACATATATATATATATATATATATATATATATATATATATATATATATATTCTTAAGGATATGACCTCTCTCTCAACACATTCAATTTTGATCAATGTATAGCATGGAAACAATGTAAAGACTATCAGACTGCCTTTTGTGGGGAGTTGGGGGAGGGAAGAGAGATTGGGGGGGGAAACTGTAAAATTAAAAAAACATTTAAAAAAAGAAAAAGGAAGAAGGAAGACTAATGAAGTTTTTTAAACAAGTATCAGGGACAGAGCTGGATTATTCAAGAAAGCAGAAATTTTTTGCAATCATTAACATTTATTAAGCGTCTATTTGCTAGGCACTGTGCTAAGCCCTGTGACAAATTAGCTAAAAGGGGCAATGGACTCGCACCATATATTTTAAAACATGTAAATAAAATATTCATAAGACCAGAGGAAAGAAGGATAGTGGAGAGCATTTGGAAGGAGAAGCAAAGGCTACTTTGGTAGAAGAATGATACTTCCCACTGAACCAGAAAGAAGAAATGAATAATGCATTCAAGAAAGGGGTCACAAACTTGCCACAGAGAAATCATAACGTAGTAATGGGGGAATTCAATTATCTGAACATATGATGGAATTCCTGGCTTTCTTCAAATCCTAGATAAAAGCTAGCCTTCTATAGGAAATCTTTCTTGATCCTCCTTAATTCTAGTGCCTTCTGCTTATATAAATTGAAATAGAGCAGGTGAACAGAACCAGTAGGTTATACACAAATACTGTTAAAGACTTATCTTCTCTGATCAAGACAATGAAGAAAAAATGCTATCCACCTCCAGACAGAGAACTGATGAACTCTAAGTAAAAATTGAAGTACGCTTTTCCCACTTCCTTAATTTTTATTTTCATGTTTTTTTAACATGGCTAACATGGAAATGTTTTATATGACTTTGAATGTAAAACTGATTTTAAATCATTTGCCTTCTCAATAGGTAGGAAAGGGACAGAAGGGAGAAAATCTGGAACACAAAATTTTGAAAAAATGGTGGGGCAGCTAGGTGGCGCAGTGAATAGAGCACCAGCCCTGGAGTCAGGAGTACCTGGGTTCAAATCCTGCCTCAGACACTTAAATTACCCAGCTGTGTGGCCTTGGGCAAGCCACTTAACCTCATTGCCTTGCAAAAAAAAAAAAGTAAATTTTTAAAAGATGTGATTGAGAAATACTTAATGAAATAAAAATACAATTTAAAAATAAAAAAATTTCAGTTTGTCTTATCATGTATACATTTATCTCTCATATATATATGTATCTCCATATATATAGATACATCTATCTATCTATATAATATATATGTATATGTATACATATACATATATACATATATATATATATATATATATATATATATATATACATCTTGCTAGTAATTGATTGTCTCTATTAGATTTTTAGTTTCTGGAGAGTAGGAGCTGTTATTTGGCTTTCTTTGTATTACCACTCTGTGGCACAGTGCTGGAACATATAAACATTTAATAAGTGTTTATCGACTAACTGGAATTCTCTCTTGTTGAAAGAAGAACAGGTATTATATTCTTGATTTGTCTTAATGAGGTGGACAAAGTCATGAGATAAAATGCGATTTTGGATTTGATTTAGACTTTTTCATCCTCAAGCCTTGCTGTTCCCCCAGCTCTTTATCCTGAAGCCTCTTTCCCCAAAGTGTATCCCTGCCTTTTCAACTTTCTTTTATATTTTGTCTTTCTCCATCAGAATGGAGGAAACCCCTTGAGGGTAAGGACTATTTCTCTTTCTGCTGGTATTTGTTTTTCCAAAGCTTAGTATGGTATCTGGCACTTAGTAAAGACTTAATAAATGCTAGTTGAGTGATAAAGTTCATTCAACTTTTATTCAATATTTATTAAGCACCAACTGAACTGGCAGTATAAAGACAAAAGCAAATGAATTCTTGCCTTCAAAGAACTTTCATCCTACCGAAAGAGAAAATATGTACACAAATAAATACAAAAAAATATATAAAATAATGTTCACAGAGAGAAAGGGCTACTTGGGGGGGGGGATAAAAGAAGGAATCATTAAAAACTTCATATAAGTATAAGGTCCCTTGGCTTCATTTTTTAAAAAGTTATGGATTGGATTTTAGGAGGTGGAGGCAAGGAAGGAGTACTTTTCAAGTATGTTGTTCCATATCTTGTTGAATGACAGGAAAAGAGAACAATTATTAGGTTGGTTTGATTGGTGAGTGCACAAATGGGAATAATATGAAATAAATAATTCGTTTGTTGTTCAGTTGTTTCAGTCATGTCCAACTCTTTGTGATCTCATTTGGGATTTTCTTGGCAAAGATGATAGAGTGGTTTGCCATTTCCTATTCCAGTTCATTTTGCAGGTGAGGAAATTGAGGCCAATAGGGGAAACTGAGGCCAACAGGTTAAGTGATTTGCCAAGGGTCACACAGCCAGCCTGAGGCTGGATCTGAACTTCCAGACTCCAGGGCCAACACTGTACCTTAACTGTAATGTAATAATGATATTGGAAGAAAGTGATCATTCCATTTCAGAGTCCATGATAGTTAAAGATGAGAAAGCTATGCATAACTTCTTTCACAACCCAGATTTTAAGAAAATGAATTTTAAAGCGTTCAAAGAAGTCCTACAAAATACGTCAGCCCCAAAGGGATGGGCTAGTTTCAAGAACAAAATTCAAGTGATACAAACGGAAATTATTCCACTGAAGAATGCAATGGAAAACTGCTTAAGGAGTCTCACATGGATGTACAATGAATTAATCCATCAACTTCGAGAGAGGAAAGGGAGACACCAAAATCTCCCATGGATGTACGATGAATTCATCCACCAACTTGGAGGGAAGAAAGGGAGGCACCAAAATCTCACATGGATGTACAATGAATTCATCCACCAACTTGGAGAGAGGGAAGGGAGACACCAAAATTTGGCACCATCATGTAAAATCAGTGGAAGAAGGGTGAAAGCCCAGAATGAGCTGAGTCTGAAGATAAATGCCAAAGAAAACAAAAGGGGATATTATGCTAAGGAAAAAAGAAGGATCAGATAATGGAGAAGATGGTAAGGACAAAAGTAAAAGCAAGATAACAAAACAACTTGCCTCATTTTGCATTTTTTCTTCTGGAAAGAATGATCTTTGGATGGAAAGAACAGGATAAAAACGGCTAACTAGAAATTGAAATCTATCATAAATAAGGAAATGATAAGAGTACCTAGCTGCCTTTATTGAGTTGACATAATCTGATCCAGACAAACTATATAACATGATATTGAAAGAAACCAGCAATGTGACTATTCAGATTATTATCAGTGATCTTTGAAAATTTTTAAAAAATTAAAAAGTTGTTGCAGGAAAGGAGACAGGCAAATATTATCCCAATTTTCAAAAAAGGAAGGAAAAAGCAAATTTCTTGAAATAATGGGCTTAATTTCACTATAGGAGTGATTCTTGAAAGTTAAAGTGCTGATTACCAAGAGCCAAAATGGATTCTTTAATTTGAGAGACTTCAGAAGTTCGCTAAGCTCTGCCCTCACACATTTTATATTCTATTGTGAGAAAGCAATATTTATACAGATAAGAAAATACTTAGAAATATTAGTTATTATATCTTAAAGGATAACTGAGACTTTTGGGAAACCCTGTATAAAATACATACAAAGTAGTTTGATGGAGAGAGGAGAACCCGAGTGAGAGAGGAGATCAAGAAAGATCTTTTAAAAGAAATGTCACTTGATCTCACTTCCTTTGTTTTATCTTAAACTAAAAATTCCAAGAGCCAGAGATGACCAACAGTATCCCTCTAGGATTCTTCTCCTTCAATACTATCTCACTCAATAATCTCACCAGCTTTCAGGTGTTCAATTAGTTTCACGAACGTGATTTCTTGATCTATATAGCTAATCTAATCTTTCTCTTGGGAGTAGTTAGGTGGCACAGTGGATAGAGTGCTGGCCCTGGAGTCAGGAGGACCTGAATTCAAATCCAGTCTCAGAAACTTAGTAGACACATGACCCTGGGCAAGTCACTTAACCCTGTTTCTCTCAGTTTCCTTATCTGTAAAATGAGTTGGAGAAGGACATGACAAACCAGGATCTTTACTAAAGAAAACCCCAAGTTTTCTTGGAGAGCTGGTCATGACTGAAACAACTCAACAACAATAACAAATCTTTCTCTTGAGCACTAGTTTTAAAGTCACAACTCAAATTGGATGTCCCTAAAGCTTCTACCTCAAAAAATCCCCCTCAAGATATGCCCCCTTCTGTCCTCTCCCTTAGCTGCTCCACTGGTGCAACCCCCATCTTCTAATGCCTAGACTATTAAAACAAACTCGTTAGTCTCACTGTTGTTCCAAGTCCATTCTACCCACCATTCAGCTACCAAAATCATTTTCCTAAAGCACATTGATCTATACCACCTCCTCCCTACTCCCAATCAAGGGAGCAATGGCTACCCATTCAATCTAAGAAAAAAAAATATAAGATTGTCATTTAAAGTACTTTATGGGAGGCTAGGCAGCTAGGTAGAGTACCAGCCCTGGAGTCAAGAGTACCTGAGTTCAAATCTGGCTTCAGACAATAATTACCTGTGTGGCCTTGGGCAAGTCACTTAACCCTACTGCCTTGCAAAAACCTAAAAAAACCCCATAAAAATAAAAAAAAAATACAGTACTTTACAACTTGGCTTCTTTCTGTGTTTCCAGTCTTATACTTTATTTCCCTCTATGTATTCTATGATCTAGGAAAACTGGCTTCTTTGTCTGCTCTTCCAGAAACAGAAAATTCCATCTCCTCTGGCTTTTTCACTGGCTGTCCCTCATGCCTGGGATGCTCTCTTTCTTTACTGGTGCTTTTTTGTTTTTCTGAGTTTCTTTAAAACTCATCTCAAATTCTAACTTCAGCAGGAGGAACTACCAATGACTTCCCAGTTGTTGGTTCCCTCTAAGATTATCTTTCATTTAAATTATATTTATCTTATATGTATATAAATATTCACATTTTGTATCCCCTCTTAGAACCTGAGACATAACTGTTCCCATCTTCCCACACTCACCTAACACTTATTACAAACTTATCCTTCTTTTTTGTTGTTGTGCAGTTGTGTTGGAGTCTTTGGGACCCCCTTTTATGATTTCCTTGGCAAAGATACTGGAGTGGTTTGCTATTTCATTCTAAGGTTTATTATACAGATGAGTAGGGTCTAAATCTTCCTGATTCAAAGTTTAGTGCTCTATACTCTTTGCTACCTAGTTCCCCCTTCTTCTTAGGCATATAATATTTCATTTCATGATAATTCTTTGTGTACCATCCTTATCTTCCTTATTAGATAGAAAGGATCATGGGGACAGAGATCATGCCTTCTTTATTTTTTTAAAGATCTTTCTCAGTTCCTTTCACAATAATCAGCAAAATATTGGTTTAATAAATTTTTAAAATGGCATTGTATTCTCCAAGCTTTTCTTACTCTATGCATTCCACCACATGAAAATATGCTTTCTCGTATTTTTAATTCTAATGTAATTTTAGAAATTAATGATCAGATCTCCCATTAAAGAAAAAGACCATTTTATCTCTCTCCCCACCCCAATCAATAAAACTCAAAGGGCTCTCCATTTCTCAGGTATCAAATCTAAAATGGTCTGGGTTTTAAAAAATCTTCACATCCTATCCCTTTCCTACTTTTCCATTCTTTTTACCCTTTGCCCCCATCAGGACCACACAGGCCTGCTAGCTGTTACACACAAAACTCTTTCTTCTCAATAAAATCTTTTCCCAGGCTCTCTGGTATGCCTAGAATTCTTTCCCTCTTGACCTTTGGCTTTGCTCAACTCAAATCCTACCTTTTGCAAGAGGCCTTCCTTGGATCTCTTCCTTCCCACACCCCATTACCTTCCCTATACAGGATATATTTTGGGGGTGTGTATAGTTGTTTGCATTTTGTACAGCAGAATCAGAGCTCCTTGAAGGTAGTCCCTACTTTACACAGCTCCTGTGTTTTAGTCTTAATTTTTGTGTCCTCGATGCCTGCATAATATCATAATATAGTGCCTGGCCCATAATAATGCCTCTTTTAAGGCTAAAAGTTATTTAGCACTTAGGGCAGCTGGGTGGTGCAGTGGGTATAGAACTGGCTCTAGAGTAAGGAGAATAGAGTTAAATCCATCCTCACACACTTACTAGCTATGTGACCCTGGGCAAGTCTCAGTTTCCTCATCCATAAAATGAGTTGAAGAAGAAAACGTCAAACCACTCTTTGCCAAGAAAACTTGAAATGGGGTCACAAAAAGTCATATATGACTGAAATGTCTGAACAAAAGCAACATAAAACAAACTTAGCAGGTACAAGGTGGTACAGTGGATAGAGTACTATGCCTGGAGTCTGAAAGATCTGAGTTCAAATCCAGCCTCAGATGCTTGCTATTTCTGACTCTGGACAAATCACTTTACTTCCATTTGCCTCAATTCTTTATCCATAAAATAGGGACATACTGGAGAAGGAAATGTTGAACCATTCTAGTATCTTTGCCAAGAAAACTCCAAGGACAAAGCCTATGGGGAGGCTCACATAGAGTCAAAAACAATTGAAAGAGTGAGCAACATGTGATCAGGATGTGCTTAGGCACTGTGTTTTACAGTTAACACATTTGATCCTTACAACAACTCTGGGAGGTTGCTATTATTGGCCCCATTTTTCAGATGAGAAAATTCAGGCAAGGAAAGGTTAAATGACTTGCCTAGAGTCACACAGTAACTGTCTGAAGCTTGCTTTGAACTCCAGGTCCAGCAGTCTATCCACATTGCCACCTAGCTGCCCCTAGGCATAGTAAGAGCTTAATAAATGTTGGAGTCCTATTCTGAGGCTTGTAACTTCCTGAAGGCTATTTTTAGCTAAACACAAGATCTGGTAAAGTTAGGTTTTTGAATGTAGGCAGTAAGCTTCAAGCTTGTCATGTGAAAACTGAATTAATGGAGTTCAGAAAAATTCACGACTAATGATACTGACTACATAGTGAGCTTTTGTGACTATAGCAAGTCATGAAGACCATGTACTAAGGCGGGGAGGCATTTCAATCTGACCTGCAGGAAATAAAAATAACAAAAAAAATGGAACTTTGAATAACTCAAGTATGAAAAATCATCAAATCATAAAATATTAGAGGGAGAAAGGACTTTAAAGATCATTTAATCTGATCCTCTCATTTGTAATATTAGCATACTTGAATCCAGAGAAATGTACTGATTGGCCAGATGATTCAAAGCTGGTTCAAGGCATATTTAAGTCTAGAACTTGGTCCACATACTCTGAGGGCACTGTTTTTTGATGCACAATGTGAATAGTTTAATGGATTCAATGAATTCTTGGAGTTTACTTGTCTTTTAGGAGGGCTTTCTGAAGATTCATGCTTTTGCCCAAAAGAATCATTACATTAATGAGGATTTTATTGTTATGGGGTGATAAAGGGAATGTCTGGAAACAGCAGTTGATGGAACTAAGAACAGCTAACTTCTCTGCCTATAGGAAGAGCTGATCCTGATTAGATCCTACATACAATTTCCTTTCTTGAGTGAAAACTAGATATTGTGGAGATTCCTTACTGGAATTTAAGAATTGAAAGAGACATGAGAGATCATTTAGTCCAAACTAAGTTAAAAAAAAAAACCTATAAAATTCTTTTGATCTGATATTGATCTGAGATGAGGGGTGATTTTACTTTTACTTTAAGATCCCTAAATGACCTATTTCTTTTGGAAGTGTTCTTTTAATAATTAGGCAGTTATTTTTTGTACATTTAATAGAAATCTGCCTTTGTATACTACCACCCACTCACCAATCAATTAACATTAATTCAGTGAGAGATACCAACAGAAGGCAAAATACAGTCCCTGACATCAAGGAGCTTCCAATCTATTGGCCCTTTGGGGGTACAAAACAAATGAAATCCTTCCACATGACAGAATTTCAAATATTTGAAGACAGCAATTTGTGTAACACCTAAGTCTTCACTTCTCCAGGATAATTAGCTCCAATTTTATCATTAGCTCTTCTTATGCACTTAAGTTATTTCTAATGACCTAAGTCATACCCATTCTAGTTTTCTTGTAGACAAGTCCTATTTTTCCAATGTCCTTCCTTCAAAATGATGCCCAGAAATGAAAACAATACAGATTTTTGACTAGGGCAGTGTGAACAAGACTCTTCAGCAATGAGTATTTCTTAAATACCTTTGTGCCAAACATTCTTCTAGAAACTGGGGATATAAATACCTTATAATGCTAACATTTTCTATAATGAAATTAGCTTTGGGTTGTTTTTTGTTTTGTCATGTCACACTGTTGATCTATATTAAGCCTTCAGTCAACTAAAATATCTAGATCTTTTTTCAAATAAGCTTTTGTGATTTCTTTAACCTACAAAATTTATCCCTGTTTAATTTCACCTTAGCAATTTTAGCCTTTTAAGATATTTTTGTATCTTGACCATTACCCAGTGTATTAGCTATTTTCTCCAGCTTTTTCTATGTAAATTTGACAATTATGCCATCTATGCATTTATAGGCAAAAATGGAAAAAGATGTTTAGCAGCACAGGATCAGAGACTGACCCCTCTGGTATCCATATAAGCCTACTCCAAGGAGGAAACAATCTGTTCTCTGGATTCATTTGTTCAGCTAGTATTTGGCATTTTCTCACTTTGTCCAAAAGGATAGCATATGAAACTTTGTTGAAAAATGCAAAAGTTTGAAGGATATGGCTGACTCCATTTAGAGAAAAAATGGCAAGTAAGGTAGCAGACATTTTAATCTGCATCCAAAGGTGTGAATTTGGGGCCTAGACAAGAAAAGATCCTATTTTTCTCAGTGTTTAGGAGTGCTGGAAGCCATCAATAAATATCTTATTTAATGGGAATAAACTCAGAGCATTTCCAATAAATTCAGGGGTGAAACAAGGATGCCCATTATCACCATTACTATTCAATATAGTATTGGAAACACTAGCAGTAGCAATAAGAGAAGAAAAAGAAACTGAAGGCATCAGAACTGGCAATGAGGAAGAAAAACTTTCACTCTTTGCAGATGATATGATGGTATACTTAGAGAACTGGAGAAAATCATCTAAAAACTCCTTGAAACAATTAAGAAATTCAGCAAATTAGTATGATATAAAATAAACCCACATAAATCATCAGCATTTCTATATATGAACAACAAAACCCAAGAACAAGGGATAGAAAGAGAAATTCCATTTAAAATAATTGTAGACAACATTAAATACTTGGGAATCTACCTCCCAAGATAAACCCAGAAACTGTATGCACACAATTATAAGGCTTTCCTCACCCAAATAGTCAGATCTAAATAATTGGAAAAATGTCCAATACTCATGGTTAGGTCAAGCTAATATAATAAATAATAATATAATATAATTAATTAATTAATATAATATATTAATTATATTATATTATAAATAATATAAAGAAATAATATAATAAAAATGACAATTCTACCCAAATTAAATTACTTATTCAGTACCATACCAAACTACCAAATAACTACTTTACCAAGGTAGAAAAAATAATAATAAAATTCATCTGGAGCAACAAAAGGGCAAGAATAGCAAAGGAACTGATGGGGGAAAAAAGTAAAGGAATATAGCCTAGCTCTACCAGATCTAAAACTATACTGTAAATCAGCAGTCATCAAAACTGCTTGGTACTGGTTAAGAAACAGAGTAATGGATCAGTGGATTAGGATAAGTTCAAAAGAAACTGTAGTAAATGACTACAGCAATTTACTACTTGAAAAACCCAAAGACATCAGCCTCTGGGATAAGAACTCACTATTTGACAAAAATTGTTGGGAAAACTAGAAAATAGTATGGTAAAAACTAGGCATAGATCCATATCTCACACCCTATACCAAAATAAGGTCAAAATGGGTACAGAATTTAGACATAAAGAGTGATACCATAGATAAATTAATAGACCAAAAAATTATCTATCTGGTCTTATGGAAAAGGAATAAATTTATGACCAAACAGGAATTAGAGCACATTATAAACTGCAAAATAAATGATTTTTGACTATAGTAAATTAAAAAGTTTTTGCACTAATAAAATCAATGCTGCCAAAATTAGAAGAAAAGCAGAAAGCTGGGAAACAATCTTCATAACCAGGAGTTCTGATAAAGGTCTCATTTCTAAAATATATAGAGAATTGCGTCAAATTTCTAAGATCACAAGTCATTCCCCAATTGATAAATGGTCAAAGGATATGAATAGATACTTTTCAAATGAATAAATTAAAACTATATCATAAGCATATAAAAATGCTCCAAATCACTGTTGATTAGAGAAATGCAAATTAAAACAGCAATGAGATATCATCTCACACCTATTACATTAGCCCAGATAAGAAAAAGGTAAGATGATCAATGTTGGAGGGGTTGTGGGAGGATTGGGACATTGATGCATTGCTGGTGGAGTTGAGAACGATCCACCCTTTCTGGAGAGCAATATGGAACTATGCCAATAAAATTGTTCATACCCTTTGGCCCAGCAATTCCAATTCTAGGACTATATCCAAAAGAAATTGTAAAAAATGGGAAAAGTCCTACATGTGCCAAAATATTCATAGCAGCTCTTTTTGTAGTGGCAAAGAATTGGAAATTAAGGGGATGCCCATCAATTGGGAAATACTAAACAAGTTATGGTACATGAATACTATGGAATATTATTGTTCTATAAGAAACCACAAACGGTTGGACTCTAGAGAATTAAGGAATGACTTATGGGATCTAATGCTGAGTGAAGGAAATAGAGTCAAGAGAACAATGTACACATCAACATTATGAGATGAACAACTCTGATGGAAACAACTTCTTTTGACAGTCCAGAGAGCTAAGACAACTGCATTAGACTGGTTTGGGGACTATATTATCCCCAACAAGAGGAAGAAAAAGAAAACAAAACAAAACACACAGAAAAAAACACCATCCCTACCAAATCTGATGAACCCTTTGTAAAAATTATCTCTTATGTATCGCTTTCCCTTAATCCTAATTCCTCATGCCAAAAATTACTAATTTGTAAATATGTTTTTACAAAATATATATGTAAAATGCTAACCCAACTATTCCCTATTAAGGGAAGGGTGGAGGGAAATTTTGTAACTTGGAAATATGCATATACAACTGGATGAAAATTTAAAAAAAATTAAAATTTTAAAAAAAGGAGGCTGGAAGAAAATCCAATGTAATATAGGGGATAAGGAATAAGATAAAACAAAGCAGCTAGGTAGTGCAGTGGATAGAGCACCACGACTGCAGTCAGGAAGACTAATCTTCCTTAGTTCAGAGAGGCTCAGACACTTACTAGCTGTGTGAACCTGAGCAAAGTCACTTAACCATGTTCTCCTCAAATTCCTCATCTATAAAATGGGCTGGTGAAGAAAATAACAAACCACTCCAGTATCTTTGCCAAAAAAAAAATCCCATATGGGGTCACAAAGAGTCAGGCATGACTGAAAAATGATGTTTTAAAAGAACAATGACAACTCTTCTCCCACCCCTTCAGAGTCCCAAAATGGGAGCCTACAGACTAGGAGAGTGGTAACTGTGAGAAGGCTAATTTCACCTCACCAAGTAATGATATAATGAACTTGAAGTTTATCTCATCTCTAGTTTTTAGTCTTAAAGTCTCTCATGTTGCCTTAGAAAGAACAACTGTGTCCTTAAATAAATTTTGTGTTCTGGACCACAGTAATAAGGATAAGGAAAAGAGAGGTAATAGGAAAGAGAACTGGGAAAAAATAAACCCAGAGTTGAGGGTCTGTGGAAAATGAATCTATTCTTTTTTAATCCTTTATTAGTGCCAGCTAATCACATAATAACTAATAATCTAATGCTTCTTCTTTTGCATAGCAGGGAGGGGAAAAGAGGAGGTTACTCTTTGTTCTCAATTCTATCCAATTTCATCCTCCTCCTACCCAAACCATCATCTCCTTCACCTGAAAATATTTTCCACTCCCAAGTCTTCAGTGCTTAGCACCTAAATATATCTCTATACTTACTCTGCCTTCCTCAATATAGGTTCCCAGTCATCCTTCTCTCACAGGCTTGTTTTGAATAAATAGGCACTGCAGTTTTTACCATAAAGTCCAGGTTAGCAGCTGGAGGATAGACTGTGAGGATTGGGTCCTTCACCACTCCAGAGACATATTCAATGATTTCTTCCAAATTGTACTCAGATGAAGGCATTATTTAAATGACTTTTGTTCTGAAGGCAAAGATAAGTAAGACTTGAGAATGAGGTCAAGTAAGAGCATTAGTGGAAATGAGTTTATGGGATATCAGCAATAGGGTACTGTCACCGGTCAGGAATATCCTTATTCACTTTGTGCTAGGGAAATTGGTAGTTTCTATTTGGAGGGGTAGGAAGAAAGAAGACTAAGAAAAGGAAAGTGTCTTCTATAGCCCTAACCCCTAAGGGGCCATGGTATGCTTACAAGGGAAAGTAGTGATGGGGGCACCATGAGACAAGCCCTATCCATTTTCTTTTATGTCTTCAAGAACATATCCTCTCCTGCTTTCCCAAATCGAAGACCTTCACTTCCAGTTTTAAAAAAAAGGACACACAGAAGGATTCCTAAGAATTTATAGATTATTCCCCTTCTCTTCTTTGGTTTTGCCAAAGTTTTAGTCAATGTGTATTGGGTATAAGGTGACTAGACCTGTGCATTCATATAAAGAACTCCCAGCAGAGAAAACGCCCTTTGCTAGTATAGGCTGGCATCTTCTCTGTAATATTGTGGGGTTTTGTTTTTTTTTTTTGGTTTTTATTAGTCAATGGGGCTAAGTGGCTTGCCCAAGATCACACAGCTAGGTAATTATTAAAGTGACCGAAGCTGATTTTGCACTCAGGTCCTCCTGACTCCAGGGTTGGTGTTCTATCCACTGTGCCACCTAGCTGCCCCTCTGCAAAATATTGTTTTAGCAAGTTGTCTGGGCAGTGCAAGGTTCAGAGATTTGTCTAATGTCTCAGTCAGTACAAAGCAGAGATGGGATTCAAATCCATTTCTGTGTCTGAGGTCAGTTCTGTATCTACTATTCTTTTAGTACTTCTTGGTCAAAGTGACTATTTTAACATGCTCACTGAAGGAAGAGTGATAGAGGAGAGTCAAGAGAGAAAGGGGAGGGGCAGCTAGGTGGCACAGCAGGTATGCCCAAGATGTGGAGATTAGATCCGAAGTTCATAAATTGGGGGAGGTGGGAAGAAGTCTTTTTTCAGACTGGTTTGCATTTCTCTTTGAGGTACTCATAAGAGAAATTAAGTGGTTAAAAGACTCCTTAGGAAGTCAGAGAAAGAAGCAAAAACAAGCCTAGATTCGAGGTGTGGCATGCATCTCCTGCTTCTAATTTATTTTTTGAAATTCTTCTCTTCCTTCCAGGCTAAGCTTAGGTGTGACATCCTTGATATATTCCCTGTTCTCTCTCCTCATATTTTTCTTAATCACTTTAAATGTCTCTTTTCTTTATTACATTTTTTTCTTGTCCATGTACCCCCAACATGGTATAAGTTTTTTAAGAGCAGAGAATGATCTGCTTTTTTCCTCTATATATTTTCTGCTCCCTGGCTTTATAAGTTGTTGTAGGGAGATGTTAAGTGCAGAATAAATATTTGTGGAGTGGAAGGTAAATTAAAGTGATTTGTACAAGAGCCTTGCAACAAGAAGTCAATCCGGCTGTCACAGATTCAGTATAAATCAATAAAAGAGGCTACAAAGTTCTATGACTTTGCAAGGGATTGTCATTGAGTACTATTAGACACTTCACAGCTATTTCCATGATCCCAAACTACTTTATGAAACAAAATTCCATCTTTTAAAAATACTTATTTTCTCCAAGGATGATTGCAAATTTCTGAAGACTACGGTCTCCAAGGATGCAAAGTTGCAGGTCAATCAATGGAAAGATTAATGGTGGATGAAAAGAAGCTATAGCACATGAATAATGATGTTGTCTGCTCAAGAAGAGGTGAGATACCAAGGAAATGGGATGGTGGGAAATTGGATGATTGGGGAAAAAATAGGTGAGCTGGCTACAAGAAGGAATAGAGTTCATGCTGAACTAGTACCAATAACATGTTAACAAACCTCAACAATGACTCTAATACATTGACTTGATTCTCTATTCAGTTCGATTCAACAATTGGTTATTAAGTACCCAATCTGCAAAAGAACTGGGCTAAGCCTATGGATGTAGATAAAAAAAACCCAAAATCAAAACCCTTTAGGAACTGAAATTCAAAGGGAGAGAATAAAATACATATAAGATCAGCAAATACTATGTAATTTGCATAATTTATATGCTTAACTATGTATTTTTTTGGTTATTTGTGTTGTGGATCTGCTATTGAGGAATTATGGGAAGACAAGGATGCACAAGATAAGAAAACAAGTGGATGAGAGATAATCTAAATGGGTGAAAGATAATCTCATAAGGATGCTATCTCAAATCCATTATTTTTTCTTTTTTTTTTTTGCAAAGCAATGAGTTAAGTGACTTGCCCAAAGTCACACAGCTGGATAATTATTAATTGTCTGGGTCACATTTGAACTCAGGTCCCTCTGAATCCAGGGCTGGTGTTTATCCACTGCACCACCTAACTGCCACTAAAGTATCTTTTTACACTCTGCAGATCTCCCAAGCACTATGTTTATATTCAATATCTACTTCAGCCAATTCAATGAGGTACCCATTAACTGATGTATAATTATTCACCTGTTTAGAGTTGATTACTCCTGCATCTAGCTTGCAGTTAAGGTGCTAATGGCCAAAGGGAAGAAACAAGCTAGTCAGAGAAAAAATTGAAGCTTGAGAAAGGTTAAGTGGTGACCAACATTACACAAGTAGCATGGGAGAGATTTCTGCTTAACTTGATTGCAGTTTATCAGCTGCCTACCATGATGAAGTGATCAGACAAGCTGGGATAAGGGTGGAGTCTATGGTCACAGAGTAAAGGTAATGACCAGTCCAAGTGAGCAAAAGGTCTTGACCCACTCATGTGAGAGGTGGGAGTTACTGCTAAATTAATCCTGAAACTATTCTTGCCATGATATGTAGACTGTTTTGCTACATGGTACACCTAACTTATAAGGCCCAAGAGAAAAGACAGCAAGGTTGAACTACTTCAAGGGCCCTTGGATATTTTCCTCATGATTTAGAATAAACAAACTCTTCTATATATTCTCTTAAAAAGAACTTGGAGGCTCACAGGGGAAGCAGTAGTTATTTACCAATGCCATTTTAAATGTTATATAGACATTTAATATTGAGATTTGGGCAAAGAATTCCTGGAAAGTAAAAAGATCCAGAGATAGGCAAACAGAAAACCTACACTGTAGCTGAATCAACAGTGTAAAGAGAGTGACCTGAAGAATAATTTCAGCCAGGAGAGCACTCTAGTTTCTTGATTGGGATATATTATATAGCTAGAGTGTGCATAAGAGATAATGGGCAGCTAGGTGGCACAGTGGATAGAGTACTGGCCCCAAAATCAGGAAGCCCAGAGTTCAAATCTCTAATACTAGCTTTGTGACCTTAGGTAAGTCACATAATCCTGTTTGCCTTAGTTCCTCATCTGTAAAAAGAGCTGGACAAGAAAATGGCAAAACCAACCCAGAATCTATGCCAAGAAAACTCCAAATGGGATCATGAAGAAGAGTCAGATACAACTGAAATGGATGAATGAACAAAAACAGATAATACTATCCCATATTTATTTAAAACTTTTTGCAGTATCTATGAGTAAGGAAGTACAAATGTATTATCCCATTTTTACAGATGTTCAACCAGGCTCGGATAGATTAAGCTAATTGCCCATAGTTGTCACATAACTAATAAATATTACAGATGAGTTTTGAACCCAGGTCTTCTAACTCTTCATAAAGCAATTTTCCCATAAAACTATGTGTTTTCTCTCTTGTAGTTCGCTTAACTGGAGTGTAAAAAGTAGTACAGATAGTATGACAAGTTTCCCCATGGCTAGAGGAAATTCAAGTTTCCCAAAGAAGCAGGAAAAAAAAATATGAATTTAAGATGTGCCTAAGGGATAACAGAAGAGTAAGGCTAGCAATGGGTGGGCAATCTAGAGAGGTGAGTTAGCAGGGGAAGTCCTGAGGTCATTCAGCAGAAATTTGTAGGGATCATAGTTGGAATTAAGCAGAACAAGGTAGATACGATTGTCCCAGGGAGAGACATTATAATTTAAAATAGGAAGGGAATTTAATGATAATGTAGTCCAACCTCCTTGTTTTACAGATGAAAGCAGTAAGGTCTAGAGCAGTTGGATGACTTGCCTAAGGTTAAACAGAGTCAATATTTAAAACCAGGTCCTTTGACTTCAAATCCAACATTTTTTTCCATTACACTGGGAATACTCTGCCAAGCTTGCCAATTTTGTGTTGTCCTATTCCAGTAGATTTTTGCTTCAGCCGGGTATAGTATTCCTCCTGCACAGTGGTGAGGAAAGAAGTAAAAGACAGTGGGAAGCAGTGGTGCATGTAGGAAAAGATCCATTTTTTCCCCCAGGATCTTATAGAATAACAGCAATGCATACTGTGCCTAAGTGCATGGAACTGATTGCAGATTTGGGATGACTCTCAGAAAATCAGAGACCTGAAAAGATTAGGAGTTTGGTTTTTCTTCCAGCAATGAGACACAGTTCAGGTATGACAGTAAGAGTGGTAAGAAGGGGAATGATTGAACATGAAACAAAGTAGAAAAACAGGAAAAGAAAAAACCTAGAAGGCATCAAAAAAATCAACTTTTAGTACAAGAATAAACATAAGAAAAAAAGTCTGTTCTGACACTAAAAGTTGGTGCTTTATTACCTAATTCTTTATTTTACAAATGATCACTGAAGTAAACTAACTGCTTTAGGCATTTATTCAAGGTCACACTGACTTTGTCAGTGGGCAAAGTCAGGGTAGAACCCTATTCTTGTCAGGTTACAGTAGTTTTAGTACAGAGCAGCAAATGAGACAGAGGCCTGGGATGAGAGGGACTCTGGGTAGGTGGCTCCAGGTAGAACTGATCCCACCCAGTATTTGGGGGTACAAGAGTGTTGTTAATGGCAACATTACATTTCATAACTGGCATTCATCAGAGTTGAGAGGATCATACTTTCTATCTCAGGTGTGAGAAAGAATAAACTAGTCTGTATAAATGAAAGTATGGTAAGAAATTCCATAAGGAAAGCAAAGTCCCCTTCCAAGAGACTCCAAATTTAAAAAGGATGTTTAAGTAATTCCTATGAATAAACAATGTTTATGTAATTCCTGTGGATAAACAATGTTGGTGACAGGTAACATGGTTGCATTGTAAGAGGTAGATAGAAGGGCAAGCTGCTAGAGAAGACACACTCCTAGGTATATGATTAGACAATGGAATAGCTCTTGGGTGGTTCAGATTCCTGAGAAAGGCCGGTCATGACTTGCAGCTGAGAGCTTCTGAGGTTGGTGACTTAACACAGCACCCCTTCACTCAAATCCAATTCATGTGCTCATCATGGTATCACCTCTCCTAATTCTATAGTTTTCTTCAAGAATGAAGGACAAACATTTATTATTATTATTATTATTACATGGATTTCAGCTCAATTTCTATCTACTAAGAGAGGATTTCCATCACGGTTTGTGACTGATAGTGATGCTAAGTAGAATGTTTCACTCTGAGGAGTAGGACAAAGATATACTTTAGCAAAGAAGATGAAATTGAAAGCAACAAAAAAAGATAAAATCAGTCAATCAACCAGAGTGAGAAACTGAAATAAACAGGAGACTAAAGATGATTTAAAAGCTAAAATATGAGACAGCAAAGAAAGACCCTGGCATTATAATCCAAAGGTAAGAGTGTTATGGGACCAAAGTAGAAAGACAAAGATCATTTTGGTAATGCAGCAGCTAAGTCAGCTATCTATCATATAGTAGAAATGGAGACTTAAGAGTAAGTTTTTAAAAAAAGATTAAAGACTCCACATATATTATAATTGAGGTGAAAAAAGACTGAGAAAGGGCCAGATTCTCTTTAGAGTAGGGATTTTTAAAAATCCAAGAAATTAGTAATTTCAATGAGAGGATAATAACCATTTTTTCTTATGAACTTGCCTTCATTATTATCATTAGCATTATTATTCAGTACTCCTAGATTCTAGGTATTATTTAGTAATGGGTTCTTTATATTACTGATGAAAACAATTCCTGACTTCAAAAATCTCACACCCTTGACCTCCCAACCACAGAAATTATCATGAGAACAATAGAGATTTTAGAGAAAAAAAAAAGGATGACTTTAAACCCCCCCCAGGATGCTGTACTATGATGACTTCCATCTTCACATCCCATTTTTGATCTTTCTATATGTAAGTCTTATTGTCATCTACTCTGCTAACACAAATCTAGAAAAGAAATTTTGATAAAAGGACCTGAAGATAATCTGGAGATCTAGAGAGAGACACAAAGCAATTCTCAGGTGTCTTCCACTGAGTGAAAATAAGGGAAAGAGCAGTGGACAGATGCAGGAAAGAATCCAAGTTTTCGTTCTGGAAGTAGGAGCAATGAGACTCCACCTTAGAAATGTAGACATATGAACTCTTATACACATTAACTTAATTATTCCAGTGGTCAGGGAGAGGACAGACCATCCCATGTTTGAGGGGAAATTATTATTTACTTGCCATGCCTACCTCTAATGAACAAGTGATTTTCATGTCTTGTCTGTGTCTTGGAATGGGGTGGAGGTGGTTATGCTAAGGGAAGAGGAGTAAAGCTTGTGAAGGCAAGAAAGAAACAATGGCTTTTTTTTCATCTAAGACTGATAATGCATACTATTCTAGTAGTTTGTTAAAAACTCCCAGTCAACTACATGAGTGCTAACAAGAAGAGGAAAACCTCTGAAGCCAGCTGAAACTAGGACTAGAAGAAATGTTGAAAGCAGGTCTGCCATCATTGTTCCAAATTCACCCACTCTTAGAACCTGGCTAGTAGTTTCAGTGAAACCAAATCAAAGAGAACTGGTCACTTTGTCATTCACCCAAAATTAGTCTGTGATAGAGGAATTAAGATAAGGAACCCAGTACTCCAAGTTAAACTCAAGGGATTATTGAATTCCAGATATGAAAGGAACTTCAATAGCCACCAATTTCAACTCATAACCTACCAAAAAAAAGGACCCACTACAATAAACCTTAAAAAGCTGATAATCTTTGAAGACTTCTAATTGAAAGGAAACCCACAGGACTTTCTCCTGAGACAGCTTAATTCAAATTTGGAATGGCTCCTAATTTTAGGAAAATTTCCTTTACCTTGAGTCTAAATTTTCAGGACCAGTGTTTCAAGATTAAGGGACAGAGGGGCAGCTAGGTGGTGCAGTGGATAGAGCACCAGCCCTGAAGTCAGGAGGACCTGAGTTCAAATGTGACCTCAGATACTTAAAAATTACCTAGCTGTGTGATTGTAGGCAAGCCATTTCACCCCACTGCCTTCCAAAAACCACAAAAAAATTTTTAAAAAAAGATTAAGGTTTAGAGATTAAGAGTGGGATTTGAGGCTTCAGTGCTTTGCCCCAGATTAAAGGGTCTCCACAAAACAAGAATTGTGGCTAGAAATTATTTCTGTCAAACTGCAGGGAGTGACTTTCTGTATTTTTCTCCTCTCTTCAATTAAGATAGGACCTGTGTTTTACAGGCCTTTTATTACTGTTAAGTTGTGGATTTTAAAAAAATAGAGAAAAAATGAATTCCAAATTTTGCATTTTAATAATAATAGCCTTATATTCATTTAACATAATAAAAATTTGTGAAATGCCTCCTATTCATTATCTTCACAATCTGCTTGGGAGGGAGGTACTACAATTGTCCTCACCCTCTGAGAGGTTAGCACTGTGAGCTGAAGCCAAGTCTTGTCACATATAAGATAGATTAGATTTGTTTTATTTGGTTCCAAAGTACAGAGTCAGGAACAATGTATGGAAGATGAAATGAATCAAATTTAGGTTCAATCAGGGGAACAAAAAGTTTCTAATTAGTTTGACAAAAAGTGGAATGGACTTTGATGAGAGGTGGTGGGCTCCTTTTTCTTGGAGGACAAGAAGCAGAAACTGGACAACCACCCACTGGCTATATTGTAGTGGGATTCCTTTTTTTGTGTTGAACCAAACAACTACTGAGGTCCCTTATGATGCTCACATTCAATGATTCCATGCTCACCACTCCTTCCAGTAGGCCATGTGCCCTTAATAAAAATGGACATTTTTCACTTTTCATAGAAAAGAAGACCAGAAACTCCTTTACACAGATGTTAATTAACAGCTCTGGGGAGGCAGGTTTTAAGGCTTTACTTGTTTCATAGCAAAGACAGGAAAATGGAGGTATACACTTGCCTAGGGGTTAATTCCATCAAGGGAAAGGGTTGGGGGAGATTCAGGTCTACTAGATATTGGACCTCTTAGGAAAATACAGTCCTGGGGGTGGGAGGGAAGAATCTGACAGATCAGAGCCCATACCTACTGTTGTATTCAGGGCTCTACTCTATGGAAAGAACATTAGATCCAATCATCCATATAACTCATGAGTATTATATCTTAAAGAGGCCCTAGACTTAACTTAGTTCAAGTCCTTGGTTTTATGAATGAGAAAACTGAGACTTAGAAGTAAATCTACTTGTTCAGGATCATACAATTAATAAGGGGTAGAATCCAGATCTTCTGTCTCCCAATTGAGGTCTCTTTTCTTGATAATCTCTCCTGGCAGCAGTTGAATAAACTTCTCAACAGAAATAAACTAGAAATAGTAGATTAAGTATAGGTCTTCTTTAGTCTCTTTTCAACATATTTCATTTTTATAATATTTTCATATATTCTCTAACCTCCCAATATTTTATAAGGAAGAAGTTATTATTTTATAAATAACATTGTCATTTAGTGATAAAGAAACAAAGGAAATTAATTAACTTACCCAAATCCATACAGCTAGATAAGGTAAAGCCAGGACTAGTGCCCAGGTCCCTGATTTCTTATATGATGCTCTTCACTAGATCAGATAACCTTTTCTTTACCCTCTCCCCATAGGCTTATCCCAAGGTTTGGCTTCTGCATTTCTGCTTCTTGTTCCTTTTGCTGCCCTCCTAATATACTCACCTATCACCTGCACCATGCCCTGGATAACAGGCACTGTTCCTGTGAGTCTCATGAAGCAGAGGAAAAGCAGAGTGGAGTGGGATGGAAAGAGGACATTCCTATGAGAGTCCTACACAATGCAATGTCCCTTCATGCTGTCCAGGATAAGCTGCCCTTGCAAGAGATTCTAGAAAGGCCCAGAGATAGGGCAGGGCTTTTCTATTATTCTAGAAAATTTTGGCAAGTCATTCCCTGAGCAGTGGGATTGTTTTATAATACTTTATGATAAATGATAAGTCAAAAAAATTCAAACAATTTCTTGCTATTGTGTCCTTGACAAGACAGGGAAGCAATTACATTGTTGCCAAGTGTCACAGAGGTTGAAAGAATAGTTTAAGTAAAATGCTCTAATGTCCAGTCATGAATGTCAAGGAGATAAAGAAGGTCTCCAAAGGTGATTTATGTCCCTTATGCAATAAGTAAACATCACTATATTAAAATTTTTATTTTGTTATATAATGGTTAAAGTATTTATAGTTGGGTTCATAACCTGGAGTTCAAGAACTTTTAAAAATATCTTAGAAACTATTTCAAAATTATTGAGTTTTTTTGCAATTTTATGTTTTACTTGAATATTCAATAACAAACTCTTTTCTGAGAAGGGGTCCATGGCTTCCCCAGTTTGTCAAAGGAGACTTTGACACGAAGAAAAGCTAAGAACTTCTAAATTCTAGAGTTCACTCTCAACTGAACTGAACATATTTGAAAAATTTGAAAGGAAAGGGTAAATTAAGTGACTAATAGTATTTTCTTGGAAAGAAGGCAAATTGGACTGAAAAATCTTAATGAATTCAATATAGATTAATCTTTGAGAGCGTATATAAATTTATACATAGATTTATGAGAGGGAGCATGTATAGGGCATGAGGAATGGGAGTATGATGAATTTCTGGGATAGCTCTCTCCCAGTAGCTGGATATTAATAGTGATATATTTGCTAGATTGCATTCTGGTCCATCCCACTCCCTCCTCACAAAACAGGGAGAGAAGGCAGGGAAGTTTGTCATGCATGAGTGATTTTTCACATGAAACAATGTAAGATGGAGACTAAGCATGTGTCTATTCTACAGGGTCACCAACACCAAGAGAGTATATACCTGGGCAAGAGTTCAGCTATCAAGTTCCCCAAGGTTTTGTGTCTAATAGAAAGAAAATGTTTCCAGTGGGGTTAAAAGGCAGAAAATTATTTTCAAAGTTGCTCTTTGGTCAAAATAATCTCCAACCTTCCATGCCTTCTTTTTTCTCCTCTTTTTTGTTTTCCTTGAGTACCCATCCCCCCCACCAAAATCACATGCCCATGAAAACAACAGGCTAAAAAAAAAAAACCAGGAAAACGAAGCAACAGACCATCCATTTCTGCCAGGGCTATTGCTTCATGTTCATTTGACTTACTGCTTTGATTTCTTTTTGGCTCAGGCCATGTGCTGGTTTACATATTTATATAAAGTGTTGCTGGCTTTACAGAAGTGTCTTCACATAAAGAATAATACTCACCTTTCTCCCTGAGTATTTGTTCCATGTTTCCCCTTCCTCCCTATTTTCCACACAGGATATTTCAGGAGTTTGGCTTAGAGGGAGTTAGGATAGGGGACAGGGCTCTATTGCATATATAAATCAAATACACATACACAGACACAAATGGTGATTAAATGCTGTTTGGACACAATAACACACACAGACACTATATACAATTCCATAGCAATTTATACTAGGAAGAACAGCCACAGGGCAGGAAAGGAGTGAATCTCTGGAGAACAACACTGGCATGTGACTTCAAGTCCTGTATCTCCAGAAGAGGTAGAGGCAGGGTCTATTTTGGGAAGTCAGACCACAAAACACAATTTTTTTTTTTTTTGGCAAGTGTTGGGCTTGGGATAGTTCAGCTCTGCTCCTGTTGCCATGGCTGTCTGCTGGTTAGTGGGAGTTTTGGATACATTTCACCAAAGACCAGGAAGAAGGATCACCGCATGCAAAATGAACTTTATTAGGAGCTTCTGAGGTGGACTCTGCATCCTCTACACCCCTGCTATTGCCCCTCTGCTGAGCACATCAGGGCCACAGCAGGTTTCTGAATTTCACTGGAGAGACACCCACTGTGCATGTGTGTGTATATTTAGAATATGAAGATGTAAATGTGTTGACTTAATCTAAGAATGATACTTAGAAGGGCCTGAAAAGGACCTTAGAGAGATCATCCAATCTAACATCCTCATTTCTCCAATGAGGATAATAAAGGACACTAAAATGACTTACTTAAGATCACACAGCAAGCTAGTAGCTGAATTGGGATTAGAACTCATGTTGCCTGACTCCTAAGAGCTTTCTTACCACTACCCCACTCAGGTGTTTGAGAAGGAGGAGGCACAGATCTGGTTTTGGCATGAGATCTGATACAGTGGCATCTCACAGAAAACCAGTTTTCATCTTGAGTTAATTTCCTGCCCCTGTCTCCAAATTTTACTAGTGTACAGAAACCAAGATAGGGTAAGATGAACGAGGACCACACAAAGCTTCATTTACACCAAGGAAATCCACAGAAGCATGCACTTGGCAGGATGACTTGGGCATGGAGGGATAAGTTGTGCCATGCAGGTAGGGATGCTGAGCATAGACTGGTGGTTGTGCAAGAGAGCTTCTTGCTTTCTTCTTGTTCGCTTTTGTAGGCTTGTATTCATTTGATTTTCATTACCAAATAATTGTTCCCCTACAAAAATGTCATTATATATTTACTTACCCTCATCAGAAAACTCACTGGGATCTGCCACTTACCTTGCCACCCTGGCCCCATTTTCCTCTTCGTCTGGATTTTGTATTAACCATAATTTCTGACAACCCTCTAGAGAGCCCCTGAATGAAATCCTCAGATCTTATAGCAATCCTTGAGTCTCTTCTGCTGTCTCCTCTGCTATCTGCACCCTTCTTCTCACCCCCTTCATTTCTGACATGCTAAGAAATACTTCTCCCACTCTTCCACTTTACCCCCTTCTTAGCCTCTAGGATCTCCACATGTGCACCCCACTGAATCTGATGCATTAGGCCAGGATGAGAGGGAATTGAGAGAGGTGGTAAAAGTTTTCATTAAAAAATTGGAATTCATGAGGATGGAGGATGGGGGAACAGGTACTTCCCATTCTCAAGGTCAGAAAAGAATGATTCTAAAAAATGAGTCCAACTCAGAAGATCCTGCAGGTGGAAAGAAAAGCACTCCATTTTTAAGGATAAGGAAGGAGTGGAATGGAAAGGAAAAGAAAAGGTTTATAAACAGAACACCTCAGCATGAATTATTTGGTTTTCCCTCTGATATGAACAGTGATATATTTATCCATTATCATTTATTAAACTAAATAAAATCAAACTAAAGAGGAAAGCATCTCGATAGAAAGGCACATAATCTCCTTCCAGCATTTCATTTTCACAGAATTGAGGAGGAAGGCAATTATATTAGAGAATTAAGTCAACACAATAAAATGAGAAAGACAAAAGGGGAGGGGAAGACAGAAGGGCTAGGGTAGTGATGTGTGCACCATTCTCAGCATTCCTGCTGACTGATTTGGACTGAGGTCTAGGATGGATGTGGCATCTAGGATCTAGGGTCTGGTGGGCAGGGATTCCCAGGAACTAGACCAATGTGATAGGAAACTGACCGGTGATGTTCTTTCAGTTGCTACCCGATGGGGACCCTGAGGAGGCTCCCCAGCTGTCTCACCTTCCTCCTCCTGAGCCCTGAGGAATATGGAAGATCAGTTAAAAACAAATAGTTTCATAAGGCAGCACCTACCAAATGGAGACTGACTTCTTACATATAATCACACAGATAAAATTAGTTGGATAATCTATAATCAGATTTCACTGTGTACAGATGCTTAGAAAATAATAGCAAGCTTAGCCTGTAAAATTTAAATACTTCCTCCCCCCCCAAAAGAAGACCATAATCCTTTGAAAATGGAAGAGTCTCCAATGTAAAGCAGCCATGTGAACATGGCTCCAGGAAGAATGAGTGAGTTTTGTTTCAGTGGCAGTGATCCAGAGCAATAAAGCTCAATTCTGTTTATTCTGGATTTACCTTCCCGGTTTTAGATCTCACATGATTCAAAAGAGCTCTCTCTTTGCCTTCCATGAGTAATTTACAAAGCCCCCAAACCCAGGACTTCTTAGGGGTTTCGTTTTCAATATAAATAACCATAAACTGAAGATCAAGATGCACATTTGTCATAGCCTCATGAGGCTCTCAGGATGCTACACCTGAGGGAAAACTCTCTGTTTCCTCTTTTCCACTGAGTTTTCTAGTTCTGGTTCCCTGCCTCACTCAGTATTTAAAGCTTATTTGTCTAGAGACTCAACTGGCTCTGTTCTTGTGGTACTTACCCACTTTCTTCTGTGGGTCTTTCTGGAGTCTGGCGTTCTTTTAGCTCAAGCTAGAGAAAGAAAATATCATTCACTGGGTCAGGAAAGATAAGAGTGAAAATGAAAATGAGGAGACAATGCTATCAGTGAATTAGTTTTTCTGTGTTATGCCCTAAGAAGAGCCTTTCCTTAATTCTTCCTCTTCTTGCCCAGTTCAATCACACTACAACTACTTAGGTTCAGAGGCTCTAAATCTATTGATGTTATAGTTACCAAACCACCTTCCTTTTTCAGTGTCACAAAATAGAGCTGGAAGGGGGCTTTAAAAGTCATCTAATTCAACCTCAATTTACAAATGGGGAAAATAAGATAGAGATAAAATGACTTGCCCAGAGTCACAAAGGTGGTTAAGGGGATGGTAGAGTAGTTCCTGGCTAAATCCCATAGTCATTTCACTTAGACATGTTTCCAACCCTGTTATCTTGTATTTATTTATTTATAAGTCTTTGAAAATATTATCATGTTGACACATTATCCAGCTTAATAATGAATTACTTAATGAAACATTCTTATATCTTTTTCACACATGTATTTTGTTTCTGTAAAACTATAAACAACCTGATGATAGATGACAGAAAGCATCTTCCAATTTTTTTTTTAGTATTCTCTCCATTACTCTCCTCATTTACAGAGTTCTACATTTAATAATGAAGTAGTCTTAAACTCAACTTTCTCTGCAACATCTCCCTCATCCCACACTTTGAATTCCTAGAAATTTTAGGACTCAGTAGTTGCCTCCTTCTCTTTAGCTTTTCCCACGTTGGCCCCAACACTTGGATGCCCCATAGCTCACCGTGGTGGGTTTCTCCAGGGCAGCAAATCGCTCTGCCCAGGTAGCAGTGGACTTTTCAAAGGCTTCATGTCTCTTGATAAGCTTCTCCACGCTGTCCACCGTATGTCCAAAGTCCCTGCTGGCCAAGTAAGGCTCCTGGGCAATCAGCCATGCTTCCGCCACAGAAGCATCCCGAGAGAACTGACACACTTCCAACACTGTCACAAAGAACAAGTCACAGACCCACACACACAGAAGACCTCAAAAGGTTAGTTCTGCCCCTTTGCTATGGGATTCCTAGGCTGCTCAGCAGAGAGACTATATAGTTTGTGGAATGGCAAGTTTAGGAATGTCAGCTCCTTGAGGGCAGGAATTATTCTTTTCCCTTTCTTTGAGTCCTCATCACTTATCATTTTGCCTGTCACTCTGCTTAATATGAGTTTGTTGCATTGGCTTGCTCCACAGTGCAGATTTCAGCAGCCACCTGGTATACCAGTCTTCTCACTAATGTCCATGGAACCATCTACACTTTTATTCTCAAAATCTCACAGAGTTAGGGTCAAGACCTTGAAAATCTTCTTCCAAGTCAGGCTTAAGATCCTTGATTAATTTTATGTAACAAAAGAAGGAGGCCCAGGTACAAACCAGAAGCCTTTTTGGTTAACCTTCTTGGTTAAGAACTCCTGTCTGCATTGGGGATGGGGGGGGGGGTAGGGAATGGATGGATTGTGGATAGTCCTTCTTTAGATTTAGCTGATCATAAAACTGGGGAGTTTTATGCTCCTCCCCCTTCCCATCATCCACAACAAGAATCCCCCAGCATGGCCAACTTCATTGTCCCCAAGGCAGCACTCACATAGACGTAGCCGCTCTGAGCGACTGTCCCATTTCTCCATCATCTCCTGCCTTCTTGACATTACTTGATTCAGCTTCTCCTTGATCTGCAATGATATTAAGGAGATTTTTTTTGATTCTGGTCTGGAGAGCTCAGACCATTACCTCATACCTCAGCTGTTTATATGTTCAACAAGTACATATTTTATCTCTTTATTTTATGTTCTCCAAGAGTGGAGACCACCCTGAACAACATATTGTATACAGAGTCTAACATTTAGAAGGTACTTAAGACATTTATTGAATGAATGAATTAATGGATGGACAGATAGATGGATTATTGAAGACATTTCTGGAAGAGGGAATGATACCTAAACCCAGGTGGTCCACAGTTTCCCTCTCTGGAGGAGCCAGTCCCCTATTCTAGACCTTCTCCCTTCTTACCTCTTCTGAAGCCTGGTGCTGCCGCTGAAGCAATGATTCTCCTAACTCAAGACATGTGCTGAAATTTTTGCTCCGGGTTTCAATTTCTGCCTTGATACCTTGGTGGTACTTCATAAGCAGTTCCACAGAGGACACATCCCTGATAAAAGGGGCAAGTGGAGAGGGAGAGAAGGATGATGGAAAGGAAATTCAGTCAAAAGACTACACCCTGAGGCTAAAGACAAAGGAGGAATTTCCTCCCTGGAGAATTCTCATGCTCCTAAAGGAGGAAAAGATCCTAAAAGCTACATGCACATTGTGTATTTCTTCAGAATTCCTACTACAAGTTCCCAAATTACAACATTCCGGGCTTCTAGGTCACCTACTACATGATTTGAAAGGGTCGGACCACATCAACCTCTGACACAGATCAGTTAGATTAACACTGGGTCACTCTCCTGGGTGTCCTCTATGAGTCCAGTTGCAGATAGGGAATCTGAAGGAGTAAGAAAAGCTTAGTGATTCCCAGGGCCAGAGACTGGTTCCCTGGGTGGGGTCCAAGCAAAACTAGCCACCAATAACATGATGGGTCCCAAGGGCAATGTCCTGGTCTCTGGGGGCAGTACAGATGAAATGGAGGAAAAGTGACTCTGAAGGACAACCTAGAATTTGAAAACAGTTGGTGCTAACTAAATGTATGGCTTTAAACAAACTGGAATCTAAGATGCTTTATATCTTTATAGAACTTTACAATGCTATCTCCTCCATTGGGATTCCCAGTTTTGGTTTATTTACTCCTAAGCAGAAAGAATACAATTCTCTCTCAGAATGAGGAAAGGGGAGGGACAATTTCACTAATCATACAATGTTGGGGGATACCTGGGCTTATGTATGGTCCAACCATGAGCTGTTCAAAGTCCTTTACTGCTGAGTGAGCTTAGCACTCCCAGAATTCTGAAATTATGATTCTTGCTAATAATTTCTTATACAAGCTGGCACAAGCATCCAGGACATAAACGGAAGTGAGAAAGGGCACTTTCAGCTTCAGTCCAAGTCTAGACAGGACCCTTGGGTTTTCCAGGTTCCATAACAATCAAGCATCTCTGCTCCCTCCCTGAACCCCTAAGATCCTGCGTCAACAAAGCAATACCAAGTCACATAGACTCTGGCCTCAAAAGATCCCCTGCTCCACCCCTTTTTTTTCCTCCTTCAGAGAACAGCAGTTAATCTGCATCTAAGTCTATGAGCCCCATCTTGTGGGAAAGTAGCCACAGAAGGAGAAGACACATTCCTGCCTTGATTGTCATACCTGGGTTTCTCCTGAGTTTCTATCTGCCGGATAATGCTTTCCATCCAAGAGAGGAGGTCCCGGACCATGCTGAAGAACCGGAACTTGTCTGCTGTGTCCACCAGCTGGGTCCGGCGACCTGCACAATCATCTAACAGTGTCTGCCATGCAGTGGACATTTTTTGCTCTTTGCTCTGGATCTCATCAGCCTTCTCCCCAGCATATGCAGTCTGTAGGCGTGTGGCCACATCCTGGAACTGCTGCACCTGTAGTCATCGTTGTTGTCATTGTGAGATGATAAATTACAAGTCTGTGGTGCTTTACCTTTTTCAAAGCGCTTTTTATACACAACCACATTCCAACCTCACAACAACCCCATGAGGTAGGTGCTATAGGCATTATTATAGCTCTTTTACAGACTGGAAAACATATTCAGAGTAGCTGAGTGATTTACTCATAGTCACATAGCTGGTAAATGTCAGAATCCATGTATCCTTGGATTCATGGATTCTTCTGGATCCATGGATTCTTGATCCAAAGACCCTTACTCTATACACTCTTTCATATTGCCTCATTCAAATACTACCATTGTTCTATGTGACAGAGGAATGGGATGATGGGATGATGGGATGATGCTGGTGATAGTGATGGTGAAATCTCTAGGACAAAAGTTCCTAAGTCAGGGACATGGAATGACTTCAAGGGTCAATCAGAGGGTGGAGAGATGGACTGTATTTCACCCTCCTGCTCTGCTCCTTAAGCTAATTGTGGGCTTGTCTCTAACATAGTTCCTTTGACCCTTTTCAAGATTTGATCTCCTGTGTGGTTGCTTCTGATACAGATCCCCTTGAAGAAGTGATAACCTATCCCCCCCTCACAGCAGGTAAGCAGGTAAGATTTCTTTACAGCATCCTCACTTATGGTCTCCCATCACTAGAGCTTCATATTTTGAGCTTCAGGGCAGGAGACAGTGAATAAACTCTATTACACCTCTCCCCTTGCTATTTTTCATTTAGGAAGAGTGAATGTAACAGGATGAACAGGTATGGATATAATATAATTGCATTACTTTTATCCCCAAACTCAGTCTTTCCTGAATTTCTCTGTTTCACAGAAATATAGGTTTAGAGTTGTAAGGGAAGAGATCACTGAGTATAAATTCCTTATTTTATAAATGAAGGAATTGAGCCCAGAGTCATAGAGACAGTTAATTTCTGAAACAGAATTTGAATCCAAGTCTTTTCATTCCAGATCTATTGATCTTTTAATTATACCACAATGCATCCTCTATATCGCAAAAAACTTGATTGCTGGCACTGTTAGCATGTGTTATTTATTCTATGACCAACAACTGAGTGCAGTACTTGGGGAACCAAACAATGTTCATATTGACATTCTTTTTATAAATAAAACCAGAAGACATTATTGAAGACATATATGACTGGAAAAGAAGACAAGTCAATCATGTAGGGATGACAATTGAGTATACTGGCATTCCTGATATATTTTTTTTAAAAAAGGAGGCTTCAAAGGTTGAGTAAATCCTCTGTGAAGGATTTATGGGGAAAATATAGAGAAAAATCACAGAGGATGAGGAGATCCTAATTTCAGAGATATTCTACTGCTTCCTATAGATGGGATTCTATGTCCTATCCCCTATGCCTTTTCTTATGCAGTCTCCCATGTTCTCCTTCCACCTGGCAGAAATACTGGTTTCCTAAGATTCAAGGCTCAGTTCAGTTATCCTCTCATAAATCCTATCCTAATCTCCTTAGTGCCCTACCCCCATGAAATTAATTTATATTTACTTTCTCTCTCTCTCTCTCTCTCTCTCTCTCTCTCTCTCTCTCTCACACACACACACACACACACACACACACACACACACACACACACGCTGTCAATAGAAGGTAAGCTCCCTGAGGATAAGAATTATTTCATTTTTCATAATGGATTTCCAATGCCCAGGCCAAGGCCCAGCAAATACACATAGTAGGCACTTAATGAATGAATGAAGAATACAGAATCTGCACCAGTGGGAAAGAGTACCTTTGTTGATTAAGATACCTATCTACCAAAACAAGACCTAAATATTCTGACTCATCACTTTCAGTTCCAACCATAAAGCCCTACGTTCCCTTTTTTAGTCAGTACCCTTTTAGATTAGGATATATTGAAGGTAACAAAAGAGTTTATCACCTTCTTTCCCAGACCCATTATAAACATAATTTCAGTGACACTCACACTAATTCTCTGAAGTCCTCAAATACCCATTTTATAAGTGGGAAGATGGGGACAAAGAGTAATGATTTTTAAAGAGTTACAAAGAAATCAGAGATAGTCTGTGAACACAGAGATAGAAGGTGGGTTTTCTGGGTCTCCATATGAAGAAAGACACATGTGAGTAGATAGATGAGTAGAATGATACCTGAACTCCTAAGAGATGTAATTCTCGCTCAAATGCTGTGTGAACACGGTGGAAGGATTCAGCAGTACTAGCATCAAGTCCCACATCTTCAGGTAACTCCCGGTGTTTCTCATCAATGAGGCCCAGGATTTCTTCTCCCATATAGAAGTACCGGTGCAGGTCATAGGAGGCAGCTAACAACTGCATTCGAGTGTCTATGAGCTCTAGTAGGTCAGCCCAGATCTCATTCAGTCCATCCTTCCACTCAGCAATGGTGGCGGCCTCAGCATGACCAGCATCAATGAGCCGCTCAATTATCAAGTTAACATTGTCCACCCGTTCCTGCCCAATTGCCCCAGTCTCCCGGGCAAAGTCACGAAACTTGTCCCGTAGCAACTAGATATGAAGGAGAAGAGCACAAGTTAAGAAAAAGGTAGTTATGAGACTCTTGGGTTATTGTAGGTGCCATAGCACTTTCACACTCTAATCACAGACTATTGTACTGTCGAAGTATATATGTTATCTATGGATCTATCATCATACCTTTTTCAAAGAAAAAAATTGAAATTCAGCAGGATTACCCCCCTAGAAATATTATCATACTTCGGATTCCATTTTGATTACATTCTGATGCTTAATAGGAGATGAAAGATTAATTTTCAGTGTTTTGCTGAAATTGAAAATAGAGAGAGGAAACGAATAGACTGCTATTGTTATACACCTTAAAATAATTACAGACTCATGTCTTCCCTTTTTTAATGCTAAAAATAAAAATGAGTGTTCTTAATGTGAAACTCACAGTAACATGGTCAAAATCTTGCCCCATTTCTTGGGAAGAGGCCACCACCTCTCTTTCTGCAATCCACTGTTCCAAGTCATCTGCCTCTCTCTTCAGTTGGAACAAATGATACATATTTTCTAGCTTGCGTTTCCGTTCCTCAGCCATATCTTTTAGTCCAGCATATTGTTTGTCCACCTGCCCCTGGAGTCGGATAATCTGTTCCCTAGGATTAAAAAACAACAACACACCAACTAAAGTAAAAAAAAAACCCAACAAAATTCCAAGAAAAGGAGTGATCTTGGGCATCAAAGGCATTAGAGGAAGAATTCCAAAGCACTGAGATATTTTGCAACTTTGAGTTTATCTTTCTCTTCCACTGTTCATCTCCAAGTGACCAAATGGAAAAACTGAAGCATGAGAAGCCTCCTTAGTTTCCTGAGACACCATGGATAGGTACATGATGGAGTATCCAGGTGCTCTGCTTCCCATACTAAGGTGACTTCCATTGGACCACAGTGCCTGTGGCAACAAGAAAGTCCCATTTAACAGATGCTGGAGGTGAAATGCTGAGTCCCTAAATGAAACTCTGCAAAAGATTTCCCTCTGTCTGAGAGGAATGATAAGTCATTCTTTTTTACTGGATCTTCAGGTATTGCAAGAAGTTTTGATGACTAGATTTCTTACCATACCAGCAATCTCCTTAGTTTGGATCAATCACAGAAATAAATCAGTTCTTATCCTTTGCCAAAGTCTGACAGATCATCAGCCATTATCAGAGAGAAATGCAACTGGCATCACCTATATAGCATTTAAGGTTTACAATGACTTTATAAACATTGCCTCATTTGAGTTTTGCATCCTGATGATGTAGTAATCAAGTGATTTGACTACTGTCACAGAGGCAGTAAATCAGGCAAGAGTCTACCTGACCTCAAAGCAAACTGGACCTAAGTTATTAAACCTTGCACAACTTTCCATCCAGAGTTATCACTACTAGGCCTATCAAAGAAATGAAAGAAAGAAGAAAAGGACCTATATGTACAAAAATATTTATAACAGCTCTCTTTATATTAACTTTAAAAACTGAGAAATCAGAATGTGCTCATCTATTGGGGAATGGCAAAATGGATATAATAAAATATTATTATACTATATATATATATATATATATATATTACTATTATTATGAAATAGGTTTCAGAGAATATTGGTAAATTCAACAAACTATGTATGAAATGATATAGAATGAAGTGACCAGAACCAGGAGAACAATCTGAATAATCACAACATAAAAAAGGCAAAATAACTGAAAAACTTCAATTAAGGCAATGACAAACCATGACTCCAGAGAGCCAAAGATGAAGAACAATACCTTCTTCCTGATGGAGAGCTGATGGACTCAAGACATAGAATGAAACATATATTTTTGGACATGGCCAACCCAAGAATTTGTTTTACTTGATCCTTTCTTTCGTTCTTTCAGTCAATCTGTCTATTTAAATCTTTATGTAAGCTATAAGACTTTTTGTTTTCTTTTGTTGTTGTTGAATTAGAAATGGAAGAGTGGAAAAGAGAGAAAATAAATACTTGTTTATTGAAAAAAATCAAATTAAATAAAATATATCTGACAACAAGTCCAGCACTCTGTCTAGCAGGCAGGCTTTTAATTATTGGAGGAAAGGCTCAAATCCTCATCACTGAAGGGATGGAGAGAGTACACAATAAAGGCAAAGAGGTTCTTCTGTGATGTCCACAGAAGAACATCAAAGGACTCTGGACCATGTTCCCGGAATCACAAGGACAATTTTTATGGTCGATGGTGTGAACTTAGTATATTTTCTTAATTTCCTTAGTAACTGGTAAGGCCATGACTGGAAAGTTACCTATATTTTTCTATTCCAAAGTTAAATGGTATAAAATAAAACAGAATATACTTCTAGGTGGCACAGTGGAGAATTCACTGGACATGGAGTCAGGAAGACCTGAACTCAAATCCTACCTCAGATACTTAGTATTATAAGACCCTGGACAAGTCATTTAACCTCTGTTTGCCTTAATTCCCTGATTTATAAAATGTGAATAATAATAGTATCTGCCTCCCAGGGTTGTTACGAAGATCAAAGGAGTTGACATTTTTATAAAGCAATTTGTAAGTCTTAAAGTTCTGTGTAAACATAAATTGTGACTATCCTTTGTCTCCTCCAGAATTTTAAACTACAAAGCTCAAATAACAAGATCTTTTCCCCTGTAAAATGTATATTGACATTTATAAAGATAATTCTGAGCCTCTGAAAGGCTCTTTGGGTCATCAAGAAAAAGTTAAATTAGATTTAATACATTTAATGTCAAGCATATTTTACTGTATTCTAACTCTGAACATATTTGGCATGTATAAAAACTCTGTTCATCAAAATACTCAATAAACTCCTCCAGTAAAATCTTACTTTGTTGCCTTATGGTACACAAGTGATTCTGGGCTCTAGAAGTCTATCCTGGTTGAGCACAAGATATAATAATAACTACCAGACTAGAAAAACTTTGAACATGAGCAGTTTGTCATCTAAGAACTAACTTAGATGAACATAGGGAGATTTCTCCCTATTACTTACAGATTATAAATCAACACTTGATTTAATTATCATGCTTGATATTTCAAGCATAAAAATCACTTCTGCTAAATAATAATGAAGTTGTAATTCGATATTGAATACTTAGGGTAACTATTCATTTAACTAGATTAATAATAACTAGTATTTATATAGCACTTTTAGTTTACAAAGCACTTTGTAAATATTATTTTATCTGATCCTCACAATAACCCTAGGTATGTTATTTTTATTCCACTTTAACAGATAAGGAAGCTGAAACAGGCAGAGATTAAATATCTTGCTGCCTTTGGTCATACAAATAGTAACTATCTGAGGCAAGATTTGAATTAAGTTCTTCCTAATGTCATGTCCAATGCTCCATCCACTGCACCATTTTGCTGACATTGTCAGATTTTCTTTTTAAAATTTTTTTTATTTAAGACAATGGGTTAAGTGACTTGCCCAAGGTAACACAGCAATGATTAAGTGTCCAAGGCCACATATGAACTCAGGTCAGCCTGATTTCAAGGCAGGTGCTCTGATCACTACACCACTTAGTTCCCTCCCCGAGTCAGATTTTCTAAAACCAAAGCTAAAAAAATCAGAGTAAATCAAGATATTGAGAACAAAAGTTACCTCAAAATACACATTTTTGGTGGAAATCATAAACATTTTTCCCATCAAATCATCTATATCTAGGTTCTTCTTCCCCAAATTACCAAAAAAACCCAAAATAAGCCTGTCCTAAAAGAAAAAAATGAGCCACATTGTTACCTACCCTTCAGGGTGACCTGCAGATAGAAGTTTCTGAGCCCTGCCAGCCAGTTGCTTGATATTCTTCCCATATTCCTCAACTGAACGTTGCTGCCTTAGATGTCGTTTTAGCATCACAATGGCACTCTCTTCATCCTGGAGGGAAACACACACACACAGAACCAACAAACAATTTGATTTCTTCCCAGTCCTTTTAAAGAGTTCCTATGTTGCACCCAAAACTTTACAAATACGGTTCATCTAATATTAATCTGGAGAGACAAAGTGACTTAAACCCTCTGCACCCATTCTACTCTATTTTCCCCCTGCTTCCCAATATGCCTCTCCACTTCTTTAGCCTAGAGTCAGATCATGGCAAGTCCTGCCTTCACATTTTGTTCATGCTATTTCTCTTACCTGGAATGGCTTTCCTTTTTCTCCTCTTCCTCTCCAAATCCTATCACTTCCTCCATGAAGCCTTCTGATTATGATCATAGCTTTAGAACTGGAAAGGGAGCTCAGGGGTTATCTACTCCAACCCCCTCATTTTATAGATATGGAAGATTAGGCCCAGGGAGGTTAAGTGAGCCAAGGTCACATATGTCGTTAAGCATCAAGAGGAAAGATTCAAATCCAGACCTAGGTATCAGAATCAGAGATCTTTCCTCTGTGTCTGGATTCCTATGATTTTACTACACATTTTAATAATGTCTGTTGCTGTTTCACATATGTGAAAATCATATATAATTATATTAATATATGTTATATGATATATTAATATTAATTGGTAGAGTATGGTTCACTTTTAAAAACTTCTTTTATGTTTCTTCTTTCTCATGATTTCCCCCTTTAGTTCTAATTCTTTTTTCACAACATAACTAATATGGAAATATATTAAGCAAAATTGTATATGTATAACCTGTATCAGATTACTTACTACTATGGGGAAGGGAGAGGGAAAGGAAGTGAGTAGGAAAATGAGGAATTCAAAAGTTTACAAAAGATGAATGCTGAAAACTCTCTTTGTATATAATTGGAAAAAACAAAATAAAAAAATTGGTATGGTATGTAATATACTTGTATATTAATACCAATTATTGGTTCCTCAGAAATAACATGAGACTCTTAAGGCCCATGTTTTATACTTTGTCTCTATTATCTATGGTGTTTAGGCCAATTATAAGTGTAGAATAGTCATTCAGTAATTACTTGCTGTCTGACCAAAGTGTGTGAGAGAATCAAGGAGTAGGGTGGAAGAAAAAGAGTTGTAGAAGGAAATAAGGGGAGAGGAAAATCAGACAATACCATATTCAAAAGAGTTGTATCAATTAAGTGGCACATTTGTGTTAAAATTGAAGTCTCTTTTCTGAGAAGGATGTCCCAAAGTAGAATATGTGAGATTCCTACTCTACCCTCCAACTCTAAGACCCTAACCCATTTCCTTCTCACCTAAATTTACTACATACTTCTTAAGCTTGACAGACTTTACCCTTCTTGTTTCTTAGCTCTGCCCCTTCTTTTTGGTTCTTTGACCAAGGACATTTGAACTAGAAAGAGGAACTGGTTTTCTCCTCCCATCCTATAGTGAACCTAGCTGACTCCCTCAATCTCTCCATCTCCCAACCCACACACTAACTGACCTTGGGAGTCTCATCAGAGATCACATAGAGTTCCTGTTCACTGATCCAGGCCTCTGCCTCGCCAGCATCCAGGTAGTACTGCTGAGCCTCATTGGCCTCCCGTAGCCGCTGCAGCCGTTGAGCAGTCTCATCCCGGAGCGATGCCCAGGAGCCCTGCAGATGCTCCAGGCGCTCGGCAATGTCTTGGCAGTCTATCTCAGCCACCTCCACTAGCTTATGCCCTCGATGCAACACATCCTCTATCCGGGGGGCATGGCCCACAATTTCATTCTGTAGTGTCTGGAGAAGACAAAATAAGGGGATTCCTTGCACTGAGTCAGCCATAGCATCATGGGATCATAGGAAAACTGAAGCAGAAAGAGTTCTTGGAAGTCATCTCATTTACCTCTCATTTTATAAAGTAGGAAACTGAGACCCATAGAGGTCATAGGATCCTAGATTTAGAGCTGGAAATGACCTTGGAGAGAGATAATTAGTGGAGGGTTCTTAGCTTGTTTTGTGTCATAGACTATTGGCTGTCTAGTGAAGCCTTTGGACATCTTTTCAAAATAATGTTTATAAATACATAAAACAATGTGCGTATATATACATATATAATGTATACATGTATATATATATATATATATATATATATACATATATGAGATTACAAAGGAAGTCAATCATACAGAAATAAAGTTAAATACACACCCACCCACACCCACATTCATGGGCCCTATTTTAAGAACTCTGATAATCCAACCTTCTAATTTTACAGACAAGAAAGGTGAAGCTCCAAAACTATATCAATTTGCCCAAGAGCTGATATTTGAACATGCTGCCAATACAGCCTGTTTTCCATTGTTCTGGTGAAGAAGCAACTTTTTTCCAAAATCACATTTCTGGTTTCCTACCTCATGACTTCAATTCATGCTTCAGACTTGGTTCTGTTTCCTAATTTTCTTTCTTTTTATCTGTGATTTCCCTAGTGTATGAAACACTGAGTGCCACTCAGAAAAGGTCAACTATAATCTATATCTTAAAAAAGCTGCCTGAGGTGCCAAAAGGAGAATTGACTTGGTTACACAACTAGTAATGTATAAAAGAAGTTCTTCCTAACATCAAGGAAGGACTACACTATTCTGCATCTCACACAGAATAAAACATAAAAATTTCACAATTGTAAGGGATCTCAGTCACCTTCTAGTTCAACTCATCTGAAAAGAATCTCCATAAAGACCATATCTAACAAGTGTCCTTCTAGGCTCTACATGAAGACCACCTATTGGTGGGAGTGGGGGTTGGGGTAGAGAACCTAGTAACTTGAAAAGCATTCTATTCTGTTTTTGGACAGCTGTAATTGATAATTTTCACTGCTATTAAGCCCAAATTTGTCTCCTTGAAACTTCTATCCATAGCTCCAACTTCTGTCTTCTGGGGCCAAAAAAAAGGGACTATCTCTTCACCTTGAAAGATTGTCTAAAGATCTGGACACAGTTATAAAGTCCCCTCTTTTCTTTAGGTTAAACATTCACATGCCCTTCAACTGGTCTTCATATGATACAGATTTGAAGTCCTTCATGATCTTGGATATTACTCTTTGGATTCTATCCAGTTTATTTTTTCTAAACTGTGCAATCCAGATTTGAACACAATACTTTTGGGTATGGTCTGACCAGGACAGAATACAGAGTATATCACCTCCCAAGTCCTAGCTGCATTAATCCTAATTATATTAAGGTTTTTTGGCTGCTACTTCATACTGTTTTCTCATATTCAGCTTGCAGACTGCCTAAAACCCCAAATCTTTTTTGGGGGAGGCAATAAAGTTCAAGTAACGTGCCCAGCATCATACAGCTAGTTAGTATCTAAAGCTGGATTTGAATTCAGGTCCTCCTGACTCCAGGGCTGGTGCTCTATTCACTGTGCCACTTAACTGTGGCAATTCTTAGATCTTTTAAAAATAAACTGTTATTTAACCATGCCACATCTACCTTTTAGTTTTTTTTTCACTTTCTTTTTGGCAAGGCAAATGGGGTTAAGTGACTTGCCCAAGGCCACACAGCTAGGTAATTATTAAGTGTCTGAGGCCGGATTTGAACTCAGGTACTCCTGACTCCAAGGCTGGTGCTCTATCCACTGCACCACCTAGCCTCCCCCACATCTACCTTTTATTTGTGAAGCTGACTTTTTGAACCTAAGCATAAGTTGTATGAATCTTTATTCTTATCAAATGCTAAATAAAAGCTAACTCAGTTGCTAATGCAAAAAGAGGATCTCAGCATCTCTATATGATCATCTTTATTTTGGATGGGGGGCTTGGTCAGAGTTAAGCAATTTGCCCAAGGTCAAAGAGGTATTAAGTATCAAATGTCTGAGGCTATATTTGAACTCAGGTCCTTCTTAGAGCTGGTGCTCTATCCACTGTGCCACCTAGCTACTGGTAAATGAATCATCTTACTTCACATTTAAACAATGATTTATTTTATACCTGGTTTGCACTCCTCCCCTCCAATCAGGAATCTAACTAATACATATTTAGTCACAAGGAAGACCACTGTGAACATTTGCTGTCCCCTACCCTGGAACTCTCTTCCTCCTTAGCCCCACCTCCTGCCAACCTTAAAGTCCTATCTTCTGCAAGAAGCCCTTACTGATTCACTTAATTCTGTTTGCCTCAGTTTCCTCATCTGTAAAATGAATTGGAGCAGGAAATGGCAAACCACTCCAAAAGCTTTGCCAAGAAAATTTCAAATAGTTTCATGAGAAGTCATGACTGAACAACAACATAAGAAGGGAGAAGAAAAAAGTCAAGGAAAGAAAAAATGTTTGGCTTTTTTATGTCATTTTTTTAAAACTTTTTTCTTTTCAGATATGGAAATATTTTCCTTTGTTCTGGTTTACTTGAAAGGTGCTATTTTCTATTTGTGTTAATGGTCCTCAAAGTATTACTCAAGGACTTCTGGGATACTCAGAGACCTTACTATTTAGATAATAACATCTTATTTGTCTATTGACATATTCCTCCCTTTTCAAACTACATATCTGTGTGAAGTCAAATTTCCTTCATATACTTAAAAAGAACATATCATAGCAGACTGAACACAGAACCAGATATGAGAATCTGTTTTATAGTCAGACATTATAGAGATTTGCAAAAACATGAAAAATATTTTTGTGAAATTTTTTGTTTTGGAAAATAGTCATTTTCTTGAAAAGTAATGTGATTTATGTTAACACTCACATTAACATTTCTATTTTATTAACATGTTTATTGTTATTTTAATGAATCAATAAATATTGAAAATTTTTATCAGTTTTAATTTTTAATACAGCTATAGATCTAGGTGGTGCAAACACAAAAGCTTTTTTGGGGTCCTCAATAATTTTTAAGAGTATAAAGAGTCTTCAATGATATTTAAATATGTAGAGAACTCTATCCTAAGACCAATAATTTTGGGAAATACTGCTCTATGAGCTTCTACTTTTTGGGTTGCACCTCATTTCCTATTTTAGGAAGCAGCCTCCAAAATGTTTCCATCCTGCAAGACACAAAACCTGTGATTTGGTATGATATTCCCTCCCCAATTCTCTCAGCTGAGGACTCTGTTTTAAAGTTTACTAAAAAAAATTGAGGTTATTCTCTCAGGTTCCCACATCTTCCCTCGGCATCTTATGTCACTCAGACATCAATTTGCACTACCTCCTCTTTCACTCCTATATCTTATGAAGAGGCGGTCTTTCTCCTTGACAAGGCAAACATCACTATGTGCAGCCTTGAGCTGAAATCTTCAGTAGTTTGCTTCCAATATTGTCCCCACTCTCTAATTTTCAACCTTTCCCTATCTACAAGCTCCATCCCTTCTACAAATATGCCCATATCTGTCTATAAAAATCTTCCATTGATCCACCCATCCCCATTAAACTATCATTCTATATCTTTCCTCTTCTAGCTAACTTCCTTGAGAAAATCATCTATAATAGGTGACTCTTTCTTCTTTCACTCACTTCTAAACCTTCTGCAAAAGGTTCTCCCCATTGTTCTCCCCAAAGTTATGAGTGATCTCCTAATTTCCAAATCTATTATTTCTTTTCTCAATTCTAATCTTTCTTGATCTTCCTAAAAGTCTTTGACATTGTTGACTGTCATCTCCCAGATACTTTCTCCTCCTGAGGTTTTCAAGACATCACTCTTTCCTGGCACTGCTACCTGTTTGGCATCAAATAAGAAGGAGTTTTGCTGCATCTGCATCCAAGGTCACGTATACTAACCTCTAACCTAACTATGCCTACTAATGTCCCCCAAAGCCCTATCCTTGTTTATCTTCTCTTTTCTAAAGTATCTTGTATTACTGTTTTCAATTATCTTTATGCATATATCTCTTAATTTCTTTCCTATGCTGTATTCTGATATCACCACCTGCCTTTTAGACATCTAGAGGTGGAGGTTCCCCAGGCATCTCAAACTCAAAATGTCCAAGACAGAACTCATTGTTTCTCTTCCTGTCCCCCAAATCTCCCCTCTTCCCAATTTTACCATTACTATCAAGAGCATCATCATCCCAGCCACCCAGGCTTACAAACTCAGTTTTATCTTTCAGTCCTCACTTACACTCACTACATAAAGTCAATTGTTATTATTTCTATCTTTACAATATCTCAAAAATTTGCCCTCCCCTGCACTCACATATCCATCACCCTTACATAGGTCCTCCAGACCTCTCACCAGGACTGTTTCAATAACCTAATTGATCTCCCTATTTTATGTCTCTTCCAATTTCAATCCATCTTCTAATTGGCTGAACTTGTGGAAAGTGGAACCTTTACAAAGAACTTTGATAATTCCTACCACCCAACTCAAAAAAATTTAGTGGATCCTTGTATTAACTAAAATTTAATATACATCTTGTTTGGTATGCAAAACCTTTACCACCTCTCCCTTTCTGACCTTTCCAGTCTTATATTTTACTCCCCCTCCAATTATTCTCTGATCAAGTTATATTGGTCTATTTTTCAATGCTTCATGTGCAACACTTCATCTATCAAATCTATTTCTTGGTATTGGCTACCACCCAAGCTTTTGAATGTTCTCCCTTTTTTACCTCCACTTTCAAGATTCAGGCCAACTTTTATCTTTTGTACCCACTTTTCTGAGTTACCCCATCTGCTTGTGCCTCCCCTTTGAGATTACTTTCCTTTGTACTACATATCACTGTTGTACATATGTTCATTAGATATATACACATATATGTCTATACACAGAAAGTTGGTTTGCATATTTCTCCCTCATTAGAATATAAGCTCCAGGAACTAGCTTTTTGCCTTTCTTTGTATCACTCATCTTTGTGCTAAAGCACAATGACTAATACAGAATGGTAATAATTATAAATAAAATAAAAATAAATAAATTTCTAAAAAAAATAAATTTTGATAATAATAAAAAAGCAGTGTTTTCACCAGACCTAGGGCGTGGTGCAAACACTACTTTTAAAAAAAAATAAGTTTTATTGATAAGTTTTTTGTTTTTATATCACAGTCATTTCTGAATAACCCTTCCCCGTCCCCAACACATACACAACCCTCCTTATTAACAATGTGAATCCTAAAATTATAAGAATCTCTTCCAAAGCCCAGGCATCAGAGTGCGGGATACTTTTTCTGTAGCAGCTACCAAAGAACCGATCGGATCTGGTAGCCCCAAAGCAAGGGGAAGCATCATTAGAAGATAGCAGGGCAATCATGTTCCTCTTCCCCTTCCCTCTCTGCTCTGCCCTGTCCCCAGTGCTGCAGCACAGTTTACTGGGGCTTGGGAGAGGCTTTTGTAATTTTAGGGTTCACATTGTGTCGTTGATCAGATAAAGATTAATGATTTTAAAGAAAACTGACTTTTCCTCCTAGAAACACCACAAGAGGGTACTAGGACAGATTTTGAGCCTGACACTGACTCTAGTTTGAATTGTTTTGGTTTTAAGTGACTGGGTGGGTGCCGAGGACTTATGCCTGGATCTAAGTGAGGCATTTCTTTGGTGAAGTTGCTTGGTGTTTAACTCTCTGACATTTTTTTTTTTGGTGAAGTTCAAAGGGATTTGTCCAGTATTTTTGTCATATATCTAATGACTATATGTTTTTTGGTTTGATGTCTTATTGTGGCTTCTGGTGTTTAATTTTACGTATAGTCATTGCTGTTTAATTGTTTGTTGTATCTGATCATGGGACAATCTAAATCTAGGATTAGAGATCCAGTGTAAAGGACACCTGTTTTCTACATGACTAAGCATTGTAACTCTAATGACCATGCATTTTATTTTGTTAGCATTGGTATAAACTAACAAGTGATGATCCTAAATTATATTGGTCCAGATAGGGATCACTGGAAAGACCTAAATTGAACCATTTTACAACAAAATTAATTTTAAAAACTATTAAGACTTCTTATAAGGTATGAGAATGTCATCATTGTTTCAGTGAGAGAGTACAAAGTTAAAATTTCTTCACTTAAGACATGTAAAAAGGTTTTTGTTCCACCTATTGCTTTAGCCCCTCCCCCTATGGAGTTGCTGGTATCTTCAAAACTCACTCTTCTCTCTCCAAAAGTTCCAGCATGTCTTCCTTTTAGCTTCTGTTCCTCCTCCTTATTCATTACATTCTTTACCTTCTAAAGGTTCTTGTTTTGGGGGATCCATCCCTTTTGCAAACTTGGATCACAATCTAAATCCAAGTAAAACTCCATTATTATCTGCTCCCCTTCATCCTACCCTCCCTAGTCCTAAGGAAGCCTCTACATCTTTTTCTCCCATCCTCACTCGTCACTTACTCTTCCTTCTCCTCTCTCATTCTTCTTTTTTCTTATTTTTCTTACTCTCATTCTTTCTTCTCTCCTTGTTCTACTCTTCCTTTGTCTCATCCTTTTATTTCCTCTCATCCTTATCCAGCAGTATTCCTTCTCTTTCCTCTTTTATTTCATCTCCTTATTCCCCCAATATTAATCCCTTCATTACCCCCTCTCTTTGACCCTCATTTTTTCTTCTTCCTTCATCTCCTTCTCTTCTATTTCTTGTGTTCCTGTCTCCTTATATTCCTGCTTATTCTTCTCTCAGTCTCACCCTGATAGCTCTTATCCTAAATTCTTCTCATCAATATCTTTCCATCTTCTCTTCCTACTTTATTTATTCAGTTTCCCCATCTTCCTATCCTTCTATTCAATCTTCTTCTCTTTCTCTTGCTCCAAAAGATCTATTTTTTAATGAGATTACCCTATCTCCAGATAAGATTCCCTATTGGGGCATTTCCTTTTAAAGTAGTAAATAGACCATGCTGTCAGATAAAGATGGGTTATATCTGATATTAACCTTTATACTCTCCCACAGTATACATTCAAACCATGGAACAGAGGTGAATTGCAAGTTTTGAAAAAAAGATTTCCCTGTCCCCTGTCAAGATCCAGTAGGATTTAGTGATCAATTTAAGATTACTCTGCAATGCTATGGCCCTGGAAAGGGGAAAGTGAAGAAATGGTTCAAAAAAGCAAAAATAGAAGTCACTTTTGAGGAGTTCAGGAGACAAATTGCATAGCTTATACAAATACTATAGGTGATACTTTAATAGAGGCTATACCATTTACTTTTCCCCAACCAGTGGATTTTTCAAAGATGAAAAATGTTACTCAAAGACAAGATAAAAACAGTATTTCAAATTTTTGATCATTTAGCAGAGGTTTTTGATACAAATTTTGGTTTAAAGCATGATTAGGAAGGAGGTCAGACTCAGTTTCTCTCTTATTTTGATAACAATCTTCAACCATCCTGTCATGGAATATTAAAATTACCTGAATTACCAGCCTGAATGGCAAATTAGGCATCCCCTGTTCACAGCTGAACTGGCTATTCAGCTTGCAAAGAACATAACAGCTCAGTTAGAGAAGAATCTCCAAGAGAAAAGGGAGTTGAGAGTAAAGAAAGATAAAATATATACTATGCAGCTCAAACAATTAACAACTCCTATTCAAAATTCAGCTGTTACCAAAAGTCAGTCTGAGAATCAATAGGGATTTGTCATTATTGCAAGGAACCAGGTCATTGGAAAAAACTGCAAAATTTTGGAGAGCAACAACAACAAAATGCAATTAAAAAGTCCTGTTTCTCTTGGACACAGCCATTTTCAGCTACTGCCCTGTCTTGCTTTCCTGTGGTACCCAACCTCCACACCCTGCTATCTTTCATTTCTCCTTCTGCTACCATATGCACTGCAGTTGATCCATGTACTATTTTTCCATTCCAACTCAGTAGTCATTACGTTTTTGCTTTTACATAGGAAGGACAGCAATTTACATGGACAGTCTTGTTTGTAAAACTGGTCCATTCCATTCTTAAACTTTGTTCTAAAAATCTGGCTACAGCTCTCCCTCCTTATCTCATCTGCATTGGAGGTTTTCTCTTCTACATCCCTCAATGCTGCCTCTCTCTAAATCTAAAAAGAGAGCCCAGGTTAGCTGCTGTTCTGAACTCTAAGTTTGTTTTGTAAGGGGGAAAACAGAGAGGGAAGAATATAAGGACCTATAAATCCAAATTTATTTTGATTTAATTGAAAATTTAGTTCTGAAGGAAAAAAAGAACAGGATTACCAAAATTAATATATGTATTAAAACTATATGATCATCTTTTTAATTAGATAATCATATATATGGATTGATTTTCTGTGCAATACTAAAAATGTATATTGTATTAACTTGAAAGGTATTTAAGTTTAAAAGTACATAATTGTGATCACTGTATTTGGATTGTCCTAAATATTATAATAGTAAGAAATACCGATAAATATAACAGGGCAGATTCTCTTATAAACTAAATGTGTGGGAATTTAAAATTGTTGATCACAAACAGCGTATCTGATCCTAATGTAAAGACCTTTATTGGATTTTCTCTGACCAATTTTAATTGGCTTGATCTGATAGAAATTTAAAACAGACTAGTTTCCTCAGGGTGACCAGAGACTACCACTTGCTCATTTCTACTGTACCATAGGTCACTGCATGCCTCCTAGAGTCTATTGTAATTATTACAAATGGGAGAATAAGAGACCTGGAACTCTTCAAAAGGAGAATCTCCCTAGGTTTAAAAAAAAAAATTAGAGATTTAGAAAAGGATTTGAATTAAGGTTGTTTGTCTAGGCTGAGAATTGTGAATTTTTAAATTTGAGTTATTGGGGCACATAGGTGAAACATTTTGGACTGGGAAATATATTTTTAAATTATATTTTTCCTTCTGCACTATGTATTTTACATTGCTAAAAGAAAATATGCCCCTACCCCCATGTTAGTTTTCAAGTTATTGAGATGAGGTCAATAAACTTTTAGTAAAGTACCTTGCACCCCACTTCCCCCCACCACCAAGGATTTCCCCTGGCATAAGGAAAGCTCTTTTAAATGGATCCCTGGTCTAGCCTGAAAAGATTAAATCTTTCAACTACTGCCCCTCCTTTACTTGTTCTTAATTATCTCATCTCTGAACTCAGTATTTGGGATTTGATTGTTAGATATGGGGTATGTAATAGAAAATCTAATGCATCAGTGTTGTAGAATTTTGGCACAATGGGGATGTAATTGTATAATTATAATTGTCAAGCTCACTTCCTCTATTCCAACTTTGATTAATAAAATCAAGGACAGGAAACTCTATATTTTCATTCATTATGTTGATAGTTTAGTTTTTGACCCAGCTGAAGTTAATTGTTAATCCTTCTGTTCTCAGTTAACACGACTCAAAACAACTTGGAATTTCTTTTGATCCAACTACTGTAATGAAGTGAGCCTTGAATGTTTCTGTTGCAGTTTTCCTAAATCTGATTGTTCTTATAGCTGTTTTGGTTGAAATTAGTTATATCTGTTGAAATTTTTTAAAATCATCTAAGATGTTCTAATTGTTTAAAAGGATCCTGAAAAGCAATGATTTATATTTGTCTATTTTTAAACATGGTTAATAACTAAACATTCTGTAAAAACTATTATAAAGCCTCTTTCAAGAGGCTATTGGGAATATTGATTTTTAATCCCAAATTTATTTCATTTCTTTAAATCTTAGTCCTTATATTCAATAATATGAGTTGTGGGGTTTCTCTGTTTAATATAATATTGTTGCCACTGAAAGATTATAACCATCACATGGCATATTTCTGATCCTTTAGACTTTAAAGTTTAGAACTAAATCTCTGTTAGATTATAGGAAATTGTTTTTAAAGACCTCATGAGACTGAAAATTGGCCTTTTGAGTTTGAAATCAGGAATCAAGGAAATTAGGTTAGGCCATCAACCCTATAGGGTTCATGAATATTTGTAGGTGACAGGGTCGTTGAGAAAGATTGGGAAAGCGATTTTCAAAAAGTTCTGAGTGTACTTTTCTCTTTTCTCAAATAAGATATTTGGAAATGTCTCACCTGGCAGATTTAAAATCTGGCTCAAGGCATTTGATCATCTAACTAGCCTTACCTGGAAACTGATATCTGAATGAAAAAGGATATTCATCCTTTCTTATGTCTTTGCTTCTTGTGGTGAAGTCTTATGATCATGTCAAGAGATCAACATAAAAGGAAAAAATAAATCCAAAGATGGTCTATTAAAATTTTTTCCCCCATTTTTCTTAATTTTCAAGAGGAATATATTTTTCTTCTCTTTCTGATTCTTTTAAACATGGGCAAAAGGTTAAAACCAATTTATAAACCATCTACTAGAAATAAATTATTCCAAAAGTGATTATTCTTATGGCAGTTATTTTTGTTAGTGGAACATCTTCCAAATGGGGGAAATAAAATAATGCCAAGTACATTTTTGTTTTTAGTTTTTGCAAGGCCCCAGTTAACCCCATTGAGTTAAGTGACTTGCACAAGGTCACACAGCTAAGTAATTATTAAGTGTCTGAGGCCAAATTTGAACTCAGGTCCTTCTGACTCCAGGGCCGGTGCTCTATCCACTCTACCACCTAGCTGCCCCAATGCTAAGTACTTTAAAAAAAAAGTCTTTTAAAACTGGATTATACAAAATTAATTTGGTTCTTAAAATATTCTATTTGTAAACCAAGGTCCCTGTGTGACAATTGTTAAATCAAAGAAGTTTTGAAATATGAGTTTTGGCTCATTTATATTATTGACTCATATATTATATTATTTATATAAACTCATATTGATGTGTTTAAAATTTGTGTTTGGTTTTATTTTTATCAGAAAGGAAGATATAGTGGGGCGGCTAGGTGGCGTAGTGGATAAAGCACCAGTCCTGGAGTCAGGAGTACCTGGGTTCAAATCTGGTCTCAGACACTTAACAATTACCTAGCTGTGTGGCCTTGGGCAAGCCACTTAACCCCATTTGCCTTGCAAAAACCAAAAAAAAAAAAAAAAAAAAAAAAAAGGAACATACATACAAAGTAACCTGAATGTACTTGGTCATTGACAGACTCTTGGAAATACAAAATACATCAGATATATCCAGAAGAAAGAGGAAATGGAACAGAAATTTGTATTATTTACTTTCTCCCTCTTGCACTTAAGTGTCTGAGAACAGATTTGAACCCAGGAACTCCTGACTCCAGGGCCGGTGCTTTATCCACTACGCCACTACGCCACCCCATCTCTTGCACTTCTTGACAGAAAGAGTTATTCACTCAATGGGGCTGACCCCTTTTGATCTTTGTAACTTGCCCTTGACTCTGTAAATGCATCATCCACCCTTATTGATCCACCCTCCTCCAACCTCCTCCTGCCCCACCAAAAGACCTTTTGTTTGTTGCCTGACGATTCCCTAGTGATGCTATTTTTCCCACCAATATGCCCCTCATGGGATTTTCTTTGATGGATCTATAGCCAATGTAATGATGTCATCTTTGATCAAAATGGGGGGGGGTGTCAAAGTATAATAATTACTATAAGTTTTTACAACTATTCCTAGTCAAAGGTCGATTTTTCTTAGCTATTGTAAGGAATATGTCCTCCTTAGATTTTTAAAGGAAGACTTGTCCACTCCTCTTTAGTCTAGAAAAGAACTGCGTGTTTTATAATTTGAAAAGAGTACTTGCTCTGACCTCCAGGTACTTAACTCAAAAAAAAAAAGTTATTTCCTTCAGAAAAAATAGTAATGTAGAAGGATGGTTCTCTTTGATTTCAAATAATAGAATGGTCTCCATGGAAGTTTAAGGTTTTGTCTATTCTTGATATGTATATTTTGTTCCCTTCCCCTTGTGATTAGAAGTTTTAAGATCTTCCTCAGCATGGGGTGGATATTATTAGAATGGCCTCCATCTATAGGTTAATGGTAAATCCTGGAGAATAAAACTTCATGTCTAATCCATGTATTTTTTTCTGTTATATTATTTCAACCCTGTGTTTTGACCCTCTGAGAGCTATGTTTTAAGGTTCTTATTATCTTAGGGTTCACAACAAAGAAAAACAGTTAAGCAAAACCACCTGAGATAGTAACTAAAACATATAGAAAACATTCCGCCCATCTAGTCTACTATTTTGCTACTGCAATGAGATTTCAGTTCATCATCTGTTCTCTTGGACTGAGACTGGTCAAGGGGATGAGAGTCCATCTTCTTTTATGTGTTCTTTTCATTTACCAAATTGTGGTTATTATATACAAAAGTCTCCTGGTTCTGCTTATTTCCTTTTGCATCATCAGTTCACAAGTCTTCCCATGTTACTCTGAATTCTTCATATTAATGTTTTCTTACAGCACAATACTTTAGGCTTATCCCTAAATTTGCCCCACTATTCCCAGATGACAATTATCCACTTTTTGAGGAATTGCCATTAGCTTGCAGAATGGTCATTTTTTGAAATGGCCTTCAGGCAACCACCATGCCCCATTTTCTTGGGCAACTCTCTTTAGTCATTCCTGACTTTCTTCTCACTTCCTGGGCTTCAGAATAGGTTTTTTTTCTTCTTTCCACCTTCAATATTGTGCTCTTGTGGAGTATCTATCTGGGTAGGCTGCTTTGCCCCTCATCCCCTTGACTAGAATTTCCTAATATTTTTAAAAGATGAAAACTTCCAGAAGGCAGGGATAGAGCAGTATAGTGTATGTGGTATAATAACCAGAATATTCCAAGTACATAAAATATTAAATAGCAATACATAACCCCCAAATTTGCTGAAATTTAGTGTTAAACAAAGATTTCTCTATTGTGTTAGAATCTTTGTGCTTATATTTCAAGAACTTGCCCATTCTCCTTCCCATGGGATTTTATGATCTCCACAAATTTGCCTTATAAGTGAAGTTTTTTTTTTTAAAGCATTTCTCCCAAGTTTTTAGCTAGGTAGGTGTGTGTTTTTGGTTCAGAGTTAGAACTAGAGGGGATCTTAAAGATTATCTAATCTAAAGACCTTACTTTACAGATGAAGGAAGCTGAGGCCTCTGGAGATGAAGTGACTTGCCCAAGGTCACACAGTAATAAGTGGCAGAGTCAGAATTAGAACCCAAGGTCTTCTGACTCCAATTCCAGGGTTATTTCAACTACACCATTATCCTTCCCCCAAAGATCCTTGTTTTCCCTTCTTGGTTGGGTGAATCTCATCTTTATTTCCTGAAACAGCACCCCAGAGCCAGGGAAGTTGAAACCTTCTTGGTGATACAATTTATGAAGCCAGATGTTGACCTCAAGGATACATCTGTTCTTTACAGCTCCTTCTCCTAATGAAGAAGAATTATAAAGAAAATTAAGCCATGTCGGTGCCCTTCAAGACCCCCTGGTCTAGAACCCTTTCAGTCCTTAGAGTCTGACTTGGCTGTACCATTGATACCTATGAGACTAAACAGCAAGAGTCAAATACCAAAGAACTATCTAAGGTGTTTTGGAAGGTTCTTTCCTTATACTCCAGGCCCTGGCATAACTCCTAGGACTCTATGTCCTGTCTATAGATTATAATGTCTGCTATTCTTCAGTGAAAAGCTCTAAATGCTTCTAATCAGCAATTCTCTCAAAGGCATTTGTCATTCTCTTAGCACCACTGTTCTCCCAGGGCTGAAAAGCAACTCTCCCCAAGAGAGGACGGCATAACAGTTCCTGACCTAGATACTGGTCCGAGTAGGGCAAGGAGACCTTCTGTTTATGGGAGAAATCTGCAACCATATTCCTGATAGGCAAGGAAAAAGTAAAACCCTATAAAACTGGTGTCCTCCCCACATTTAACTTTACTTAGCATTATGCATTTAAAAAAGAATAGGGTACATTTGGCATCTGTTCATTTTCAAAACCCTTCCCTGACTGGTGCCATGTAGGCTCAAAGCCCATCCCTGGCTGAAAATCAACTAGCAGATGGATGTGTTCTCAGAGAATAGCATCCCAGGCTTAAATAGTCTTCTGGCTTGAATTGGTTCCATTAATGCCAAAATAATTCTGGTGTCCCATTAACCTTCTAAGTTCTAACCTTACTCAGGATTCAAACTTAGACTTGAAAATGAGACACGCAAGGATGTGATGTGATCCTGTGTATATTACTGGCTTCTTCTCATTAAGATCCAAGAAATATATCTGGTAGGAGAACATGGAAGTGTATCTGATAGGAGAGTACATTAATAGAACATAATGATCTTACCTGACACCTACCCACTTTGGTGACCTGAAGACAAAAGACAGAACCTGTATAGCCTGGTCCCACAAATTTCTGTGATATTCCCCCAAAACCTGTTTCATTCTCTCTATTTCAAAATTTGCTCTCTGCCTTAGGGAATCAACTTGACAATGAAAACCCATCCACATATCTAACCTATCTATTGTAGTTTTTCTTTCCATGGTTAGGGATTGAGGCCTAACTTCCCAGATAGAGAGAGGATTAAGCCACCAGCTGAGATGTGAGAGAGTATTGGGCTCACCTGGTTTTTCTTCATGAGCAACTGCACGCTTTGTAGGTTAGTTCCATAGTCAGCTGATTGGGCAAGTGGCAGCCTCTCTTCCACCCAGAGCTAAAGAAGAGCAAAAAGTGAAGGGATGTGATGAGACTAAGGTTGCAAAAAGATGCTCCAACAGTCCATTTTTCAGACCACATCCCCACTCCAAATCATGTAGTGAGGTAATATCATTCCTCAATTCAAAAACCTTCAATGGTTTCCCACAGTCTACAAAGTAAAACAGAATTCCAATCTTAATGTTTAGTGACCTTCCTCCCCAAATGTTCTAACTTATTTATTTTCTCCTCTCTTCTCTTAAACTATTCCCTTTCATGTATTTTTCATTTGAATCAAAATTAATGACTCATTTTTTTTCTCTTTGTGCTTCTGCTCACACTAGGAAATGGACAACCCCCAACTTTGTCTTTATTTCTGTCTTCTCCCTTCCAAGTCCAACACTGATGTTACTTTTTCCTTGAAGGAGTCTCACCTTTTGACATTTCCCCCTTGTCTCTTTTGACATCAGATTGTAAACTCCTTGAAAACCAGTTGTGTCACATTTATCTTTGCATTTCCCCAGTCTAGCTCATAGCCTTGTATAATATGTTTAAGAAATGTTTGTTGAATTGAATAAATTTGAATGGCCACTGTACTAAGAATAGAGAGAGGCAGGGAACTTACCGTTTCATCCTCTATATCTCTGTTAATCTGCAACTTGGCTCTAGATGACTCCAGTTGTTTCTTCCTCTTACCCAGAGGCACTAAAAGGTCCAGGAAACGCTTTTCAATACTTAACTCTGTCCCTTCTCCTTCATCCCCAACTGGGGGCACCTGGGACAACAGCTCTCCCAGTTCCTTCTTCCTCACATTCACTTGATCCTCCACCCTCTGAAACCCAAGAAAAATAGTGTCACCTCACCCTCAGAGTCCAAACAAGTTGTGAAGTAAAATGAGATTTATATTTCTTCCTACATATCCACATTCAACCCTTTCTTTAAATTCTAACTCATTACATCTGCCTTGTAAAGCCTTCCTTGATGACATCAGAGGATGGATATTGGAAACTATTCCTCCTCTGAAATGTTATAGTGTTTACAACTGTGCTACTCTAAGAACAAATCACAAATCTACCAAAAAAAAAACTACAGAGTAGCGGGCCAGCTATTGGGAAAACTAAACACGGTCTATAATTTTTCTCCAGTTAATAGAACAAAAATAAAAGTGACAATTATGAGAAAAAATGTATAAACCCCTTATTTGAAGAGAAATATAGATTATAAATAATTCTACAATAATACACAGATTAATATAATTTTGTATGATTATTTTATAAGGTATACCATATATTCTCCCTCTCACTTAAGGCAGTTTACAGATAGATATACAATTTAAGGTATAGTTGAAAGTCATTAGCCATGAGTGCAAATCCTCCCCTAAGAACATTTTTGTATCTCCTAAGAGGAAACAGATGACAAGCAAGTTCATAGCAACTGAGACTCCTTCCCTCCCACCTGTAGTCAAATCCCAAGATTCTGTCAGACCCCAAACAAAGGAGCCCATGATAATGTCTACTAAGGAGCCTGATCCTGAGAAAACTACACTTACAGCATCAAAGTCTATTGCAGTAAAGTTGTGAAAGTGTCCTTTTACCCAATGCCTTATTCCCTTAAGGAGTCTAAGGTCCCCAGTGAAACCCAATGCCATCAAGACTTTTCCTCCTTTGGTAGATAGGTCTAACTCTTTATGTCTCTTTCCCTTTCTTTCCCCTCTCCACCAAACCTGTCATTTGTTTTTAAAAAAAGAATTTCATAAATTGACACTAAATGAAGGGTTAATAGAGCACAGTCCAGGTTTAGTGTGCTAGATTTCCCAAGGAAGTAGTAGATGACAATATATTCTCAAACAGTTAATAGTAAAATTTCAGTCATCAGAGACAAGTGGTTGAGAGAAATTTGAAGGAGGAGAGTCTTCCAAGAGCTCTATTCTGGAAGTAGTTGCCTACTATACTCCACAAAGGACAAACCTGTTTCTCTTTATGCTGATCACTGAGTATTGGTAGAGGTGGGAAAAACTATGGCCACGCTGCTCTGAGCCCTTGCTTCTGGAGGTATTGAGAGAAAAACAAACTATCTAAACTAAATAAACTAAAAAAAACATTCTTTGTCTTGTCTGCCATTCATATCTATGAAGTTAAAATCCCAACTAAATTTCAGAGGAGAGTAATGCTTCATTGCCCATCCACCAGTCACCACCAGTGAGAAATCACAGTCACTATCAATCAGGAAAGTGCAAGAGAAAGAGACATATTACAAAGTTTTCTTGGGGAAAGAAAATCCAGGATTAAGGTCTAGGATGCCTTGGGTTCTTTCTAGTTTTGTGACTAACCAACAGCTTTCCATTTCTGAATTTTTATATCCTCATTTATGAAGCAATGAGAATATCTACAAGAAAATCCTTCCTATCCAAAGAACTATTCATCTAGTTCAACTACCTTCAACTTAGTCAGCATTCGGTTAATGCTGGTCAGGTCTTTGCCAGGGTCATCAGACCTCAGCTGGTCCTCCATGGCACTGATCCATTTGTTGAGGTCTGCATAGGTTTGGGCGTGCAGGTCTGAGCGACTGGCAGCAAAAAGGTGCTGGGCCTTCTCCTGTGTGGTGGACTGTAACTCGTCCCAGAGTCGGTGCAGTTGCCTCAGGCGTTGGGTCACCACGTCTGTAAACTGTGGCTTCTCCTCCATGAGCTGCTTTCCTTCCTGAGTGGGGAATAAAGAAGAGAGTTTTCCCTGAGGCCTCTGGAGGAGACTGTCCTTTCTACAGAAGGAAGCAGTCTAAAACCACTGAGGCAGGTCACTGAAAGAACAAATAGAGAATTAAGGAGAGAGCAGAATTCCAGAATCAAGAAAAGAATTCAGAGATGGTAAAAACACTCAGAATTCAGTCTTTGGAGGAGTCATATTGCCACAGTGATGGGTGCAATGTTAGCAACTCAATATTGCAGTAGAAGTTGGAAGAAGGAAACAATTTTACCAGTTTGTGCAAAAAAAAAAACAAACTTCTGGAGGCTCACAGCTACATAATTTGTCCAAAATCTCCCTTTGCAGTCTCCCTCTACTCCTTATTCTGCCCCCCCTTCTCTTCTTCTGAGACTTTTCCTCTTGAAATGATTTTAAACTGATTTTAAATGCATTGAAACATACATGTGAGGCACTGGACTCCACCAAAGGTAGTAATGACAACGTCTGTCCTACACTGCTTTTTGCTGGGCAAATAATAAAAGATACAAAATGAAGTGGAAAGAACTCCAGATTTGGCATCAAAAGATCTGGGTTTAATCCTAGCTAAGGAGCTCGATAACTATGAGATGATGGTCAAATTAATTAAAAAGTCATCCTTGACTTCTTTATATAAAATGGACAGAGTGGAGCAGATAAGGGATAAAGCACCAACCCTGGAGTCAGGAGAACCTGAGTTCAAATCTGAACTCAAATATTTAAGAATTACCTAGCTGTGTGACCTTGGATTAAGTCACTTAACCCCATTGCCTTAAATAAACAAAAATTTAAAAAAAAGAGAATTACCTTGCTGTGTGACCTTGGACAAGTCATTTTACCCCACTGCCTTGCAAAAACCAAAATAAACTAAAATGGAGAGTAAAACATGTATTAATAGTTTCATAGGATTGTTGGTGAGGGGTCATGTGAGATAAGAATACAAAAAAAAAACTTTACTGTTACAAAGTGCTAAATAAAATAAAACTTTTTTCTTTTTTAAAACTATAATTGCAGTTATAAAATGTAAAATTCCTGGGTCTAATTCTTGTGGCATCTTAACTTGTGATAGTCATAAAATCCCTTCTTTTTTTAAAGTCTTAGTTTTTCCATCTATAACAGGGCTTTCCAAAATACATGCGGCCCCAGTGTGATTTTATGATGGCCCTTGTGAGTTAACTAAATGATTTAGTAAAACAAAGCAGAGCTACCACAGAGCTCTCACTAAAATGGCCAATCAAAATATATTATCTATTGTTTCAATAAAAACTTTTAAAAGCAAGGTTGGACAGCCCTGATCTATAAGATGATAAAAATAATCATTCACCATCCTTTCATAAAGCTCAATGACAGTGAGGATTAACAGTGGCAAGCTAGATGGTTCAGTGGATGGGGTTGGGAGGGTGGGGTTAAAGTCAAGAGAAAACTTTTTGAGTTCAAATCTGGTCTCAGATATTCACTATGTGACTCTTTGCAAGTCACTTTGCCCATTTGCCTCAGTTTCCTCATTCATAAAATGAGCTGGGGAAAGAAATAGCAGAACTACTTATATACCTTTGGCAAGAAAACAAACAAACCCTAAATGGGGTCATGATGAATTTTATATGACTGAACAATAACAGGAATTTGATCAGCTATCTTATCATAAATACATCTAATTCTGGTCAGTGTTTTATACCCCTTGGATGAGAAAAATTAAATATTCCCCTGAATAGTTATCATTATCCTGGCAACATGTCTTAAAGGACCTTGACTTGCTTTTTTAAAATTTTTTTTATTTATTTAAGGCAATGAGGTTAAGTGACTTGCCCAAAGTCACAGAGCTAGGGAATTATTAAGTGTCTGAGGTCAAATTTGAATTCAGGTGCCTCCTGACTCCAGGGCTGGTGCTCTATCCACTAGGCCACCTAAGCTGCTTCCTTGACTTGCTTTTGTTATAGTGTCCAAAATGTCTTGGGGACAGCTCTTATATTCTTATGACCCTTGTAAATCACTAACCAACTCTGCTTTCTCATGTCCCCATATCTATAATGGGGCTGTTACTGTAGGAAGTTGGAGGCTATAAGGGCTTTTGTCTATATAAGGGACTTTAGGGGTGACTCTTGAAGAAAAATGAGGTTATGGCACCTACAAAAATCCTATGATTTCAAGAATATCATATATGACCTGGGTGAAGCTCCAACTAGGCACACCTGGACACAGTGCTAGTCACCATCTGCTTTACCTTATCCACTTTCTCCAGCCACCCTTGGTTGGAAGCCAGTTCTGCCATGAATGCTTGATGTTTCTGCCATTTGTTGTGCAAGTTTCGGGTTTCTTCATAGGAAATATCTTGAGATGATAGTAGCTTGTCATTGATCCAGAGAGTGAGCTGTACGCAGGAAACTTAGGTTAAACCTACATAAGAACTCAGAACAAAACTACCACCTATTAGGTTTGTGAAAGAAGTACATTCACAGGAACCAGAATAGTTCAATGTGCCAAAAGGAGAAAATATGATAATGAGAAAATTCTTGCTCCATCTTCCTCCCCCTACCAGATTTGATTGGGAAAATCCCTTCCCTAGTAGGTGCTGGTGTTCTTTTAGTGTTGACATTGGGCTTCCATTGTCCCTACCATCCTTCTAATTGCCCAACTTTCTGGTTTTGAGCCTGGTAAAACATTGTGTAACTCTATTATCTTATCTTCTACTCATAAAAAACTTCTTTTCCTATTATGAACTCTTTGTTTATGCAATGTATCACCCCACTAAACTTGAAATTCCTTAAGGGCATATATAAAAAAGACACTTGATAAATGCTTATGAATTGACTTCTTGGAATTGACTTACTTAAATTTTAAGTAAGATACTGCTAATGAATAGAGAGCAAATGTTTGACAAGGAATGAGATCAAGAAAAGCTCATAACCATGAGGATGGTGATGGGTATTAAATGTTTGTAAATTAAATTAAGTTAAATATTTGTAATTAAATATGTGGAATCTCATACAGTCTCAGCTAATAACCTACAATCTGCAAAAAGCCTTCCCTCTTCTTCCTTAATGCCTTATTCTGAGAGATTATATTCAATTTATGCTGAACATATCTTATAAAATTTGTTATCTTATAAATTTGTTATAAAATCTGTTATCTTATAAAATTATTTCCCCCATTGGATTCCTCTCCTTGAAGGTAGGGATTGTTTTGGCCTTTATTTGTGTCCATAGTACTTAGGCTAATTTCTGAGACATACCACATGCTTAATATAGGTCTGCTGACTTGACTTGGATGCTAATACTGCATCATTCCAAAGCATCCTTTTCCAAAAATCAAACAAATTTGTCTTAAGAAGGTAAAGGTAAAGACTAGTAAGTATAAAGTTGAGGTGTGAAGTGGATATGGGAAAGGTTGCCTAGAAAACAGTCCCTACTAAAATGTAGTGCCCAGTGGAGAAGCACTGCAAGCAGAGCATATAAACTCTGGATGAGATGACTTTCTCTAAGAGGTAATTCCCCTCAACTCAGGTTACCAGGGAAGTCCTAAACCTTACATATCAGGCTACTTTTCCTGAAGGGGCCATCTGAAAAGACAGGTAGTCAAGCCTTTGGGATTTCTTCTGCATTTTTTTTCCCCCTCTTGTACAACCATATTTATTTTTAGAATTGGAAGAGATTTTAAAGGCTTTGGAGATGGGGATAGGAAAGGGTAGGAGTGTGGGGGAGGGATCTTTGTGGGATAGTTGATTCTTGAAACCCTTCTTCTGGGGAACTACCTCCTGACAATTTTGTAGGAAGTTCTGAAGATCCAAGTTGTCTCTCAGGAGAATCGATACTTCCTGGGATTTCTCATTATTCTTCTTGTTCCTAGAAGAAAAGATGGCCAAAAAGAGTTACAAAAATAAAGGAAATAATACTCCCCTTCCTTTGACTTATTACCAAGGCCTTGGGAATAGAATGCTAGGCCTAGCATAAAGAGAATCTGAGTTCAAATTTGAGCTCAGACCCTATGACCCTGGGTAAATCACTTAACCTGTCTGTTTCAGAATAGTATTTACCTTCCAGAGTTGTTGTGAGGATCAAATAAGATAATAATTATAAAACATAAAGCACAATGTATAATAAGTAGTATATTAATGTTAACTATTAACTGATTATTAACAACAATATGTCTGAATATTAGACTTAAGAATAGATTTGGTGTTTTTTGAGGTAATTAGGGTTAAGTGACTTACCCAGGTTCATACAGCTAATCTGAGGGTGAATTTGAATTCAGGTTCTCCTGTCTCCAGGATCAGCTATTTGCCCCAACCCTTTTACTATCATGGATTTCTTTGAACCCTGACCTGACCCTCTCTTCATTACTATAAGAACTATGAAATTTCAGTTAGAGGTTAGTGAAAATAAAAGATAATTCTTTTCTATCAAAGTTTCTGGTCTCCCCAAATCTGCAGACCATAGATTAAGTACTCCGGCTTAAAAGGTTATCTAATGCAGCTTCTTACTGATATGCATCCCCCAAGGGCTGGATTACCTCTCCTCGATGAGCAATACTTTTTCTTTGATTTTGTCAGAGTAGATATTTCCCTCATGGACTAGCTTGTTCCCGGAGGTCACGGCATTCAAAATCTTATCCTGGTTATTCTCCATGGACACTAAGAAATCCTCAAACTTTCGGATTCCAGATTCTGCAGCTTCTAAGGAATCTGGAGGCTCCAGGTGAGCAAGAGTGTATTCCTGGTGAAGCAAATTCCAGGATGGTACACATGAAGTCAAGCCAGAGTGGCAGCAAGGAAAACTTTTCACTTATGATTACCCCAAATACCTTTGAGGGTCCTATATGGGATGTTAAACATTCAGAGAGAAATTCAGGTCACTCTCTTGGCTTCCCTACTTTAACAGAATAAGGGAGGAAGCATAGTCAGTTTGATATTTGGGGTTGTAAAAGCTAAGCATATTGGGAAAAGGAGAATTTTGGAGAAAAACCCAATCCCAATTACTCCTAAAGAAATCCTCAGTCTCTCCCCTTGTTGACAGAAGATGTCTTCTCTTGCCCCTCTACCCCTCAGCCACCTCCCTGTTTGTACCTGATTACTCAGGATTGATTCTGCCTGTTTGGCATCCTTTTGAAACTCCTGGAAACCAAGGCACTGGTTAAGGAACTGGCCCCGGTTCTCCCACATCTTGCAGAGGGCATCCCAGCCTGTGTCCACACCTTCAAGCCTCTGGCCCAAGAGCTGGTACTCTGGATCAGTCTGGCCCTGGATCACCTTCTCCCCAGAATCCTTGACATTCTTATAGTCATCTTGGTGTCCATCAATCTCCTCTTTGATGGTCGCATGCTGTTGGAGGAGCTGCTCAGCCTCGGGCAGGGAGTCAGGTGCATCTTCTGAAGCCACAGCCTTTTGGGCCATGAACAGCCATGCTTGGAAGTCATCAAGGTCTTGCAGGAACTTCTGCAGCTGACTGGCCTCACCTAGGGATGCTTCCTGTCCCTGAAGGGCCTGCTGCAGCTTCTGCCACAAGTCTTCAACGTAAGCCTGCCGCTTCCCAATGTCCTCCTTCAATTCAGGATGCTCCTGAATCAGCTGGTGGGACTCCCATTCTAGGGCACCTATCCGGGACTGGATAGCAGCCACATCCCGCTCAAGTCCATACAGTTTCCGCTGGATGGCAATCACTCCTGCTAGATCCCTGCCAAGATCTTTTGTTGACTCTACCACCTCAGTTTTGTCCTGAATCCACTTGCCGGTCTCCTCACAGTCCACACAATAGTTGTGAACACTGAGTGCAGAGTCCACTGCCTTCCGGCAATTAGACACCTTGGTCTGGAATTCTTCCCATCTGATGGGAAGAGAAAAAAAACAAAATACATGATTGGCTGTAGAAAGGAATCCAACAGGGATTAGAAAAAAAATATTTGCCAATATTTTCTAAGGTAATAGTTTATGTAACTAGGAACAAATATGGATCTAAAACCTAAAAGAAACCAGATTAAGATCTGTAAGGAAACAGGTTTAGGAGAAAAGAGGAATAAGTATTTTAGTTCAAGTGGAGACTGAAGAACCAAAAATACTTCAGACTATTAACATTCATGTATTAAGCTGCTGTATTTCATATGGATGAATTTGGAAGGGTCTAAAGGTATGGTGGTAAGCTAAGAAATTGCAGAATTTCCCAATAAGATTCCAGCGCTATATATATATATATATATATATATATATATATATATATATATATACATATACACACATATATATATAATATATGTCCTATCTATGTTCCATATATACACATATGTATGTGTATATATATGTATATCTTATAGCTCCATAGTGCTATCTATGTTCAGTCTTCCAAGGAATGGACTGGATATCTCCCTAAGATATACCCTCAATCCTCATGAGAAATAGGATTTTAGAATATAAGCTCCTTGAAGTCAGGGCCTTTTTTTTTTGTATCTCAAGCACCTGATGCCATAGGTAATATCCTATTTCCCTATGAAGAACCTTGCACAAAATGTAGAATGTCTTGCACATAATAGGCAAAAAATATTATTTGAAAAAAAGTGCTTAATGAAATTAATTGGATGTCCATTTTTAATACATTGCTATATATGGAAGTGAAAATATGTTGTAGCAGAAAAATCAATAGACTTGGAGTAAGAAAAAACTGAGTTAAAAGCTCATTACAAGCTATTTGTAATATTTATTTCATTGGATTTTACCTATAAAATGAGAGCAATAATACTTATATTGTAGCTTATACTTTATAACCTATTAAGTACTTAATATGCATTTTCAGTATATAATATTAATATATGCATATACTAGTAAGTTGGAGATTCACTAATTCAATATTTATTGTTTAATATGAGTAAAGCATTGTCTTTGGTGCTGCTGGATGGGGTACAAAGCTGGATAAAACACGTTCTCTGCCACATGGCTTAAATTTCTACCATTTTACTAAAACACCTCTCTCTAAAAATCACCCTAAAAGCACAAAATTCAAGAGGCCATGAGATGCATGGTGAGAGATAATGGGCAATATCCCTTTAGCAGTGAAGAACTCTGCACCAAAAGTAGAATGGCCGATATCAATAAAGACATGTATGTTCAAAAAAGGATTCAGGTTGATCATTTAGCAAAAGCAAATGATATAGAATATATCATTTGCATATATATGCAAATATATATAAAGCATACAGCAAACAGAAAAATAGAGCACAAGCTCCACTGGTATACATACAAGGATACAGGGAAAGTCTCTAGAAAAAGACTGAAGATTTAGAAGAAGAGAAGGCAAAGGATATACAAGACGAGGAAGGATGGATGAGGATCTGTACCCCTAGAATGGATGTTCTTATCAAACACAAATCCACACAATCGCAAATTTATTTTCTGATCATATGTTTAGAACTGAAGGGGACTTGGAGGTATTCTAGTCCCACCACCACATTTAACATGCAAGGAAACTTGGGTTAAGCGAGGATAGGGACTGTCCAAGGTCATTGAAGTAATAGGTGGGTAGGTTTGAACAGTCTATTATACCATGGTGCTTTCCTGTTGTCACCACAGGGAGGCAGGGTTGCACAGAGAATAGAGTAATGAAGACTTGGACCTCAGATGTGTCCCCACCATATATACAAGTCACTTAACTTTTGTGAACCTCCGTTTCCTCAGCTGAAATGAAGACCAAATCTAGCCTTTTTTTATTTTTATATAATCACAATAGTTCCTCATATATAAGAGGGCTGTTGAATGTCTTTTCAATTATGTCTTAATCTTTATGATCCCATTTGGAGTTTTGGGTTTGTTTTTTTGGCAGAGATTCTGGAGTGGTTGGCCATTTGTTTCTCCACCTCATTTTACAGGATGAGGAAATTGAGGCAGACAGTTAAGTATCTTGCCTAGGATCACAAAATTTATAAGAATCTGAGGCCAGATTTGAACTCAGGAAAATCAGTCTTATAGACTCTAGGCCCTCTATTAGAATATCCCATATAGAATATAAAAATGGGGGCCAGTAAACTGTACAAATTGGACAGCTGGGGATAGTGGAGATCCACTGGCAAATATCCCCTGGCAAAGTGGATAGAATACCAGGTTTGGAGTCAGGAAGACTTGTCTAAAACCAGACTAAACCTGTTTTCTCAGTGATTCTTTCTGAATAAGGAGTTTTTCACCCAGTACTTGGTGTAAGTTGCATTTACTGAAAACAACTTTGCTCTGTTTCCTTCTAACTTCTCTTTTATAATATAATTTGAAGGATAATATTGCTAAACCCCTTCATTTCTTCTATTTTTTTTAAATTAGGTCATTAGATAGTCTTAACCTTAAAGGTCTGTAAATGAGCTATACTCTAATTTCATCTTAGTCTATTAAGTATCTGAGGCAGCTAGCTGGTGAACTGGACTGGAGTCAGGAAGATCCGAGTTCAAATCTAGCCTTAGACACTAGTTGTGTGAACCTGGACAAGTCACCTAACGACTGTTAAATGTTAAATATCTTTTCAAGAAAATCCCATGCTCAGTATTGTTATACTATAGTTTATAGGGTCAGGAAGAGTCAGAAATGATTAAACAACAAGAAATTAACAATTTACTTTTATCATTTAATTCACATAGTATTAAATCTGTAGATTAATTTGAATAACAGAACTCTTCTCATAGTGAACTCCTTGAGAGTTGAGATTAAGGTTTATTAGCCACAGGCTGCAGTACAACATACTCAGGGTCTGTTCACATGTACCACTATTTCTACCACAGTATGATATGTGATTAACCTGTATGTGATTTTGGGGCAGCTAGATGGCATAGCAAATAAAATTCCTATCTTATAGTCAGGAAGACATGAATTCAAATACAACCTTAGATATTAGCTGTCTGATCCTGGGCAAATCATTTAACCTTGTTTGCCTCAGTTTCTTCATCTATAAAATAAGTTGGAGAAAAAAATGACAATGATCATTCTAGGATCTTTGCCAAGAAAACCCAAATAGAGTCACAAAGAGTTAGATATAACTGAAACAACTGAATTACAACAAACAATAACATTCTTCTCTTATTGGCCCAATGGTTCAGCTACCCACAATGGATAATGATTCATTCATTTGTGTCTTCTTTTATTTTTGTGAAAATTGTTTTCTAGTCCTATTTATATAAGTCTTATGTGTAATTAGGTCAATGCCCAGATATTTGATGCAGGGTTACTTTAAATGGGATTTCTCTAACTCTACTTGATTTATTAGAAATGTTGATAACTTTGTGGATTTAATATTGCAGTCTACTACTTGCAAAAGCAATATCTCAATACTTATTCTCTAGAATTTTCTAAGTAAACCATCAGATTATCAAAAAAAAGATAACTTGATCTTAATTTTCCAATGCTTATTTCCTTATATTCTTTAATTTACTGTGATAGGCAGCCTTTCTAGTACTATGTTAAAATTTTGTGATAGTCAGCATCTTTGCTCCATTCCTGATCTTCCTGGGAAATTTTCCAATGTTACTCCATTAAAAATAATACTAGGCTTGTAGTTTTTAGATAAATATTTTTGCTAATAGGAATTGCTCTATTTTATTTCTATACTTTTTAGTGTTTTTTTAAAAATATAAATGAATGCTTTGCTATAGATTTTCTGTATCTGATGACAATCATATAATTTTGTTTTTCAATTATTAATATAATTTATTTTGCTAATTGTTTCCTAATGCTGAATTATCCTTGTATTTCTGATATAATTATAGCTTGGTGATAATGAATATTTTGGGGAAACAGTGTTATATTATTTTGTCACGGCAATACCTTTGCATTGATGTTTATTAGTGATTTTGACATCTCCTCTGCTTTATCACTCCCTTAGTTTGACCCTATTTTTTCAAAAATAAATAAAACTTGCACTTTACCAAACTGTGAGACAGTTAATGGGTTAGGGAGATTATTTTATTCTTGAATGTCTGATAAAATTCACTTGTAAATTCTCTTGAACACAAATGAACAGAAGAATTCATTTGTTTATTACTCAGTTTAACTTTATGAAATCAGGATGAGGTAATTTAGTCTTTGTTTTGTTAATTTTGGCATTTTAAGTTTTTATGGTTATTCAGTCATTTCATTTAGTTTTTCAGTTCTGTTGCCATTTGTTGATAAGGCAGTTTGAAACTTTTTATTTCTTCTCCACTTGTGAAATCTTCTTTTCTTGCTGAATCTTTTAAAAATCAAATTTGCAGGGCAGCTAGGTGGTGCAGTGGATAGAGCACCAGCCCTGGAGTCAAGAGTACCTGAGTTCAAATCCAGCCTCAGACACTTAATAATTACCTAGCTGTGTGGCCTTGGGCAAGCCACTTAACCCCATTGCCTTGCAAAAATCTAAAATAAATAAATAAATGCATGCATAAATCAAATTTGCTTATCTTTTACTAATTTTCTTAGTATTTGAAAAAACTTCATTTTATGTAATGGGTTAATAAAGTTTCTAATTCTGTTAAATTTAACTTTAATTCTTTAAAATCTTTATTTTGTGTTCATTTTTGGATTAATTTTTCTGTCCATTATTTCACCCAGAGACACACAGACACATACAGAACACACAATTTTCCTTAAGAACTACTTAAGTTTTAATTTTTTTCTATGATTTAGGTCTTTGACCCATTTATTATTAAAAATATTGTTTTTAATCTCCTTTTAGATTCATGTCTTTTGGTCCAATTTTCTTAGTTAACTACCATTTTAAGTGTACTTCAACCTATGAAATATGGTTTTTTGTTTTGTTTTTTAGGTTTTTGCAAGGCAAATGGGGTTAAGTGGCTTGCCCAAGGCCACACAGTTAAGTAATTATTAAGTGTCTGATGTCGGATTTGAACTCAGGTACTCCTGACTCCAGGGCCGGTGCTCTATCCACTGTGCCACCTAGCCGCCCCATGCCACCTAGCTACCCCTGAAGTATATGTTAAGATTTCTTGTTTTCTGAATTTAATGTGATGGATTAAATCCCATAGAAGCCTGAGAACTATGGATATTTGCTAACATTCTTACTCAGAAATCTCCATTATTCTTTCACATTCAATGTGCCCAACACTTTATTCAAGTCTAATTTCACTTTCACTTATTTTTCTGTTAATTTTGTAATGTTAAAGTCACTTAGCATTAATATCTAACTTGCTTTTTTTATTTCAGTAAGCTTTTCCTCAAAGAATTTAACTAATAAAGCTATAAAATTATTCACATTTAATACTAATATTGTTTCATTGTACTTAGTGCCTTTAGTCTTAATGGTGCTTCCTTGCTTGTCCTTAATTATTTAGGTTTGTTGTCATCTTACATATGATCATAATCATAACTCTTTCTTTTCTGGATACAGTTTGAGCATAACAGTTTTTCTTTGAATCTGTTTACTTTGGGTTTTTTTTTTGGGGGGGGGGGTTAAGGATCTGGCAAGGCAAATGGTGTTAAGTGGCTTGCCCAAGGCCACACAGCTAGGTAATTATTAAGTGTCTGAGGTTGGATTTGAACTCAGGTACTCCTGACTCTAGGGCTGGTGCTCTATCCACTGCGCCACCTAGCTGCCCCTGAATCTGTTTACTTGAATCTGATTGTCTAAGATGTATTTTTGCAAGCATCAAATGGTTTAGTTTTGTTTCTTAATACATTCTCCAATTTTCTTTCTCTTTATTGATAAATTTGTTCACACTTTCCTTTTTCCCATTTCAGAAACTCTCATTTTTCAGGCAGGAAATAATGACTATACACATGGTACTATGTATGTTTAGGGGAATCATATTAGGATATTAACATTAAGTTTTGGAAGGATTTATCTTTGTCCAGGTCCATTATTTCATAGGTATAGGGAAATGCAAGTATGAAAACTCCCTTCAGGGATGGAGATTGCTAGCTTCTCTAATTTACAATCTTAGAGAATTGGCTGGGGAACTAAAAGGTAAATGACTTGACCAGGATCACAAAACTAGCCTGTGTCAGAATCAAGACTTGAACCAAGCCTTCCCGACTCCAAGTTCAAATTCATTTTATCATACTGCCTCTCAGCATATAACCAAAAATTATGGAAAATATATGAATGAATGAAAGAAAACATCTATAATTACCAAGTATCAAATTCTAGGGATACAAAAAAGAAAATGATGACCTCTCACCTCAGGAAGCTTACTATTTTCTAGTAGGAGGACATAGAGTGACTGTGTATGTGTATATGTGTGTGTGTGTGGGGGGGGTAATATTGTATTGGTCAGGGAGAAGTATTTTGGTTTGCAAAGTTACAAGGATGATGAGAGGAGGGACAGTGGAATAGATTGATACTTTCTAAGAGCTAATTTGATTTTGGTTCCAGAACTAGAAAATGGTTGGGAGTGGGAGAGAACTCCAGGAACTGAAATTTGGTAAAACAGCCAAGGATGGAGTAAAGTATTACTGAAGTCAATCTTATATATATATAGAGCCTGAGACAATCACTAAATTCTTCCCACAGTAGGAATTCTGACTTCCAGGGCTTTCATTTTCAAATTCTTTTGCTATCTCAATAGATTGTATGTATGTATGTATGTATGTATGTATGTATGTATGTGTATATATACTTTCAATCTTGATACTTTATAGTACAGGTTGGTGTCAATTAAGTGTGAGTAAAAGCAGCTGAAAGAATTAAAAATTAATCTTTTATATTTGATTGAAAATAATTATGTGAAGTGGTTGAGAACTTTCTAGAATATGATGTCTTCTGGCCTCTTGCCATGACTACAGTAGATGGAACATTTTCTTTTTCTTTTTTTTTAGATTTTTCAAGGCAATGGGGTTAAGTGGCTTGCCCAAGGCCACATGGCTAGGTAATTATTAAGTGTCCGAGGCCAGATTTGAACCCAGGTACTCCTGACTCCAAGGTGGGTGCTCTATCCACTGAGCCACCTAGCCGCCCCTGGAATATTTTCAAAGGACAAACTTGACCCTTTGGATCATCAATATTATTTGAGATATCTATAGGTCTCTTCTTTAAACCTTCTAATAGAGCTGAAAGCTTCCATGAGCCCTCAGATAACTAATCTGCTGTTGTCTGCAATCAAGTTGTATAACAGGTATAATATAACTGATCCTAGAGTTATAACATTATTTTTGGCACTTTTAGCTGTCTACTGAAGCTGCTTATTATTCCCATTCCTCTCCTTCAATCAGGCCCATTATCCTTTAATTAGCTTGTTATTCACATTTCATTTTTTTGGTTCTGAAGTAGGTCACTGAGTCCCATTTATTACATGCCTGAGAGTCACCATGGGGAACCCAATGAATGAATTAAGATTGGAGTTGGGAAAAATCATGTTCTGTGATAAGAATCCTTGGAATTTTCCCTAACTCTTAGAGCAAAGCAGAGCTGACACTGGACAATAACCTGGCCAGTGACTACCCAAACAGTAATAGCCTATGGGAAAAGTCTGCCAACCAGTCACTGAAACATCATGGAATTGATTAAGATGGAAAACTGGGCTTACTTTGACATGTACAAGTGAGAGAAGTGAAAAAAGAAAAACAGACATTCCTTAGATCAGAGTTATCAATGTGGCCAATACTCTTCAAGCATTTAATTGGAAAATATATAATAAAATAAATAAAACATGATAGAACATAGATAATGTTAATATGTAGTTTTTAAGTCAACATGTGTTCCACAGGGATCTTCACATATGGTATAGTGGACCCCAGTTTCCTTTCTAGTTTGAGCCCACTTAGATGAATGGACAGTCTGACCTAGAGAGACAGCTTTAGTTTGTGAAGTAGGATTTCTAGATTCTATTACTAATTTTGTTTCATGACTTTGAGCAAATCACTCTTGAATTATGACTCAATCTTTCTCCATCTGAAAACAGACTGATTTCCCTTTTGGAAAGGGGGTAGTAAAGATTCCTAAGATAAAGGGCATTGAGCTTTTAAGACACACTGAGGAAAATTGTAATTACAAGGCAGTATTGCTCATCCATTACTGGAAAAAAGATGTTTCAGCATTTACTTACTGCCTTGGCAAGAACCAGAACCACTTCTTTTTAAAAACCTAGTTTTCCTTGCTAATTCTGGGACACCTGAACTGCTGGATGAAAAAGTCAACTTGATGAAAATCATTTTTCACCCAGACTCAGATTCAGAGCATTGTAGAGGATAAAAAGGGTTATATAGAGAACCACAGAAAGTTGACCATGTGTGGGTCCCAGATTCCTTCCTCATCACCAGCCCAGTCAAAACCAAGTACACAAGGCTTATAGAATCACCTTCCTTACTAGAAAAAAAGGCACCCAATAGCTGAACAGTCACTTAGGACTTGTGAAAGAAAAAGAAATTTTACACAGACATGTTCAAAACAGAGACCTGGATCCCATAAAGTGACTCTTCAAAGAACAAAACATGCCATGCTCTTGTACAATATCCTTTTGTCTCATGGTAGTATTCAGGATCTAAACAAATTTGTAGGACTACTTCATTTAAGTATATTTAAGAATATTTTTGCACTGCAAAGAACTTTTTTGGCACAGTTATATTGGGTTTCTTTTTGTAGCAATTAAATACATAATTTAAAAACTATCTAAAAATAAAATGAAATATTTATTTCACTTTAAAGAGATGACCAAGAAGTGTAAAGTTTATCTTTTTTTCCGGCAAGACAATGGGGTTAAGTGACTTGTCCAAGATCACATAGCTAGGTAATTATTAAATGTTTATGGCCACATTTGAACTCAGGTCCTACTGTCTCCAGGGCCAGTCTTCTATTTACTGTGCCACCTAGCTGCCTCAAGTGTATCATTTTTTAATGTTCAACATTATTATTATTTTTTTTATCAAAGATTTTATTTGAGTTTCACAATTTTTCTCTTACTTCCCCCCCCCCAAGGAAAGCAATCTGTCAGTCTTTACTTTGTTTCCATCAACATTATTATTTTTTAAGAATACATGTCTTCCCTGGTCCCAACTGGACCAAGAGTCAAGGTATCTGGGTTCAAGTCCCAGATCTGCCACAAAATTACCAGATGACTTTGGGCAAATCTCTTAACTTTGGTCAGTCCCAGTTTCCTCATATGTAAAATAAGGAGTTTTGAATCAATGAGCTCTGAGATTGTTTCCAATTCTAAAATTCTTTGATTCAAAGACAATATTTTTTAAGAAGTCTTGAGCAATATTAAGGAAGGACCTGGGGAAAGAACCAAAAGAGCCTCCAATTCAGAACTATGCTTGCTGGGAAGTATCAGCAAAAGCCACAAGAGGCAAATATCATGCTCTTTTTTCCAATGTTATTGGACAAGACTGATGAAAACAGGGTATATGAGTCTGTGATTGTTGGGGAGAAGGTGGAGTCATGACCTTTTGGTTGAGTGATCCAGATTTTACTCCTAACTTTGCAGGGACCCTTGTTTGTTTCTGTTATATAGAAAATGTTATCCTTCTGGACTACTCTGAAGCCTTTGACATTATTGATCATCTCCTCATTACTCTCTCCCTAGGATTTTGGACCATTATTCTCTCCTGCTTCTCTTCCTATCTAACTGCTACTTCTCACATCTCCTTTCCTGGATCTTCATCCAGGAAATGCCCACTAACTGTGGGACTTCCACAGTGCTCTGTCCTGGACTTCTTTTCCTCCCTCTACACTATTTCACTTAGTGAGTTCATTAGCTCCCTTGGATTCAATTATTGTATCTATACTGATTTTTTTCAAATCTACTTATACAGCTTTAACCTCTTTGTTGACCTCCAGTCCCACATTTCTAACTGCCCATCAGATATGTCAAGGATGTCTGATAGACATATTAAGCTCAATATGTCCAAAAGTGAAATCATCTCTCTCCAAGCTCTCCCAGCTTCCAAAATTCCCTATTACTGTTAAGAGTACCACTGTTCCCCCAGTCCCCCAGACTTAACCTAGTGTCATTCTCAATTCCTCACTCCCTCTTACCTTCCAATTTCAATTTGTTGCCAAAGTCTTCTGATTTCACCTATGTAATAAGATCTCTCCAATATGTTCCCTTCTCTCCTCCAATTCTTCAATCACCCTCATGCAGACCCTCATTTCTCCATGCCAGAACCACTGGAATAGACTATTGGTTGATATGCTTCCACTCCACTCCACTCCACTCCAGTCCATCCTCCATTTAGTCATCAAAATTATTTTCTTAAAGCATAAGTCCAAGTATGTTACAACACACACACACACACACACACACACACACACACACACACACACACACACACTCTCAATAAACTCCAGTGGCTCCACATTGCCTCTAGAATTAAATACAAAATCCTCATTTGTTGTTTAAAGAACTTCATAATCTAATCCCTACCTCCCTTTCCAGTCTTTTTACAACTCACACCTCACTCTACCCCAGCCTCAATTACTCTTTGATCCAGTGACTAGCCTCTTGACTGTTTCTCAAACAAGTAACTCCATCTCTGCTCTCCTTCCTCATCTCTGCCTCCTTGTTTCCTTCATATCCCTGCCATTTTACCTCTTCAGGAAGCCTTTACTAAACCCTCTTAATTCTAATGCCTTCCCTAATTAATTGACAGACCGACTGACTGCATTACAAAGAAAATTAATCAAATTGAATATGAGGCTTTTCCCTTTCTTATATCACATCTTTTCTCTCTTCCTTTCCCAGGGAAAGCGAGTTCCAGAATCAACTTTCAAAAAGAGCTTATCATGCTTCCCAAAAGTGAGGAGAAAGATAAATCTAAAACCCTACACTCAGATAAAAAAATATTAACTGCTTAGGGAGATGACAAGAGGACACCAGATTTAATAACAATTTATGTGAAAAGTTCTAAGGATCTTATGCAGGTACAAAACCAGTATGAGGCAACAGTATGACATTACTGACAAAATGGTAAAGCATTGTTGATCAACATTAATATTTATACTATATAGATTGTGGAAGTAATGATCTTATGCTTTGCATTGATTGAACTAGGTCGAATTTCCACATTTTAAGGATAGTGACACACAAGATTAGGTTCACAGAAAACTGACCCACTCATTAAACAAAGCATTTATTGGATAGATTCCATAAGAAAGCTAGCCAGAAAATAGTTTCAAAGCCTTTAGAGGCAGGAGGGAATTTGTGGACCAGTTAATTCAATTCACTTATTTTAAAGATTAAGAAAATGAAACCTAGAGAAGATACTTTGCCAAGGATACATAGGGTTGCTAAAAAAAAATTCAATTTTAAGTTAGTTGTTGTTCCTATTATACTTCAAACACAACTAAGGCGGAGGGGGCACTAAGGCAGTCTGATGTACTAGAAAGAAAGACTTTAGAGTCAGAAGAAGTAGTTCCAAAACCTAGTTCTGATTCTTATTTACCTGTGTGATCTTGGATAAATCACTTTTATTTTCTCAATCTCAATTTTCTCGTTTTAAAAATTAAGGTCTTAATTTAAGTGACTTTTCAACATCCCTACCAGCCCTTAAATAAGATATATATATATACATATATATATATATATATATATATATATATATATATATATATATATACACACACACATACTATGAGTTCTAATAAATCAATAAATGTACCAAATTTAGGGAGTTGGTTAAGCTTCTCTTAATGAGTCATATCTATATGCTGATCCTTTACAACTTGTCCCTCCAAGTCCTTTGTCTCAAAGTCACCTTGTTTCCATTTAATTCTGCATCAAAACCAATCCTACAAAGCTACCAGAGATTTCCTGTGGTCTCATTTCTGTAACATGGCTCAATAAAAACTATTTTTGCTCCTTTTGCTGTTTGTAGAACTGATCTAAAGACAGGAGACTCCAAAACAGACACACTGCCCCAAAATTCACCAGCTTCACCTGAGAGGGTCAAGTCTATAAAACACATCATGAAGAAAATAGAAGGCAGTATAAAATTCAGGGAAATGATGAGCACTACCTTCAAATGTTTGTAGGGCAGTCAAGTGGAAGGCAAATTAGATTAAATCTGTACAGTTTCAAAAAGGCAGAACCAAAGCCAATAGGAAAAGTCACAGGGAGGCAGATTTCAGTTTAATTACTTAATAAGAACTTTTTAATCAGAGCTATCCATAATAGTATGGGCTGCCACAAATAGAATGGATGCACCCAACCTTTTGAAGTTATTCCAAAATATTTGGAATAAAGCAAGGGGAGATGGCTAGGACTCCCTAATAATAGAGTTTTTTTCAGAATTCCTTAAGCTCTAAGGGACTTTTGAATCTGACCTGATGGTAACCTACCCAGAAAGCAACTAGCCATGATTTTGACTCCTAAGTTTGCTTTCACCTTTGGAAAAAAGGGATTTGTGGGAGAAAGAGAGACAGTCTGACTTGGTGAACAGGTGGAGAGTGACACAGGAGGTAGAACAGCATGCCAGGCAGTCAGACAACAAACACTTATTAAGCACCTACTAGATTCCAGGGTACTAAGCTTTCCCAATTGTCTGAAAAGGAGACAGGAACGCATATTCCAGAGTCCTCCAGTGACCATCTCAGATGCCAATTCATGATTGTTGAGACCACCATGGAGAGTTTCCCCTGTGCCTTACAAGGGGATAAAATCCTCTCCTCTATGATCCACTCTATCTATTCCCTTGATTTTACCTGTTCCCTACTGAAGAACTGGATGGAGGGAAAATCAACCACATTTCTCTCCCCTACTTTACAATGGTAAACTTCGACTGCCTTTAAAACTATTCTGAAAAAGGTATTGTTTTTAAATGTTTTCTCACTACATGTGTGACAAGTTATTAAAATAGGGATGGTCATTCAAAATTGTGCTAATTCTGTTTAAACACTGGCAAAAAGAATGGGGGAAATGGGAAGAAAACCTAGAAAAGAACTAGTTTGAGAGTACCAAGATCTCATAAACCCAAACAATTTGGATCTAACAGTAGGGATTCGAGCCATATATTTAATTTAAAACACAGTGTATCAGAGGAACAAAGATTACAGACTTGAACTAATAAGAAGCTCCAAGATGTATGGATTCTTTCGTTTTCAAACTGGTAGTCATCATTTTTTCTTGGCACTCAGGTTTTAAAATAAAGGTCTATCCCAGAGTGAGGTATGAATTGAAAGAAAGTCACATATCCATGAAGGGAAGAGAGAGGACCTCTCCCCTTTTTCAGCCTGCCTTGTTTGCCAGTACCACCTGGCTCACTGTCTGAAGAGATATTCAAGCAGAGGCCACTTAATCAATTATCTGTCAAGGATTCCTACACTGGGTGGGACTATGGTTCTAAAAATGAAAACATAAGCCTTTCCTATGCCTTAGATTCTCTCAAATAAAGATAGGGTAATACAATCTTGCAGCACTAGGGATGATGAATGACTTAATAGCCTTTAAGAATAAAGATCTCTGACTACAGCTCATTAAAACAACAGTCATTTGCCTAATAAGCTATTTTTTTCCGTTACAAGTTTGTCTAGTGCAAAGATGCTCTAGTTTCCTCAATTAAGAAAAAAAAACAAAAATAGACCAACCATCACGTTAGAATCTGAAGAGAACCACCATCTATCTAGTTAAGGGACTAGACCTTTGTAAGGACTGGACCTCTATAAGGACACCATACTTACAAAGGGATTTCTAAAATTACATTTTTGTACTTTGAGGTATGCAATTGTTATCAGTTATAGGTAGTCAGTCTTATATTAAAGTCCCAATATACTCTATTCACTACCCTCCTCCCTTCTCTAGGGTATTCTCTAGAAACTCCCGGTTTTGTTAACATTCTCTCCCCATCCTACTGTCATACTGCCTGAAAAAATTAGTGAAAAGGAAAATTTTAATGATTGTTACTTTGGAGCTACAATTCCTATGAAATCCCTCAGCAATATCTTTAACCTCTTGGTTCCAGTCTTTTGACATAGCCTAGTTGAAGGCTTGAAGCCTCTCTGCCTTAACCTCCCAGAAATGACTCAGTGTATAGGGTTGGGTGAAGACGGGAATAGGAGAAAAGCAAATCTCATAGAAGATTTCTGTCCTCAGAGATCCCCTTAGGAACCAGTAGGCAATTAAACTGTTTGAAAGATTCTCCCTCTAATAGGGCTCTTTTATAAAAGGGTTCTCATTTTCATTAACAAGTTCACTTACATGAAAATCATCTGTAGACAATTTCATTGCTGAAGCTGCAATGTAAGGCAGGCAAAAAGCCCATCCACTTCTGGATTAAATTAAAGAAACAGCAGAAAAAGCAAAACAAATAAAAAACAAAAATAATTCAAGCCCTCTCCTCTGCTCAAGAATCCCAGGGGAAATGCAGTAGTTCTACCATAAGGCCTCATTCTGTCTCCTGGCATTCTCAAAATGATACCCTCCACACACATACATGCACCCACCCACACACCCACACATGCCCACACACATATTTACATATACAGACACTCCACAACTCCTGTAACGCATATATATACATGACCAGAACCAGGTCCATAGTGTTTACATTTTGATGAACATTTCTCTAACCCTACTCACTCCCTGGAGAATTTGGTGCCTACCAGGTAGAACCTGGCACCTCCTATCCTATTAAGTGGCATGGAGAAAAACAAGGTGCTGGGATTAAGGCTGCAGCTGAAGAAAACAGTCTTTTTATTTACTTTTTGTCTCTCATTAAAATGTGAGCTCCTTTGAAATTAGAGTCCATGCCCTTCCTTATTTGGGCCATAGTAAGCATTTACTAAGTGACTGGCTGATGGACTGTTATTCTGGGGGTAAGCCAGGAGGTAAGAGCTGCCGAAAGGGCAGTCTGACACCCAAACCTCTTCATCCCAGTGATATAGATGTGAAATTGTTCCACCCTAAAGCCTGCTCTGTACCTGTTATTCAGATGCTCCTGACAAGTCTTCACTTCTGCACTACGTGGGTGACCACTTTCCACGAGACTGTTGGCAGCAAGATTTACCCCATCAATCTGAGTCATCAGCGTCTTCATTTCTTGGTCCAGAATGTCGAACCTAATACACACATTGCAATGTTCTGAGTATAATGAAGCAACAACAACAGAAACATCACCTCTAGATATGAGGTCAAATCCCAGAGAAGTAAGATTTCTAATTCTTTCCCACCACCTCATACATAGTATGTTCCTATATTTAAAAGGGAAGAAATTAGTGAAAAAGGGGATTTTGACTACTGCCACTATGGGATACCCTCAGCTTCACCTCTAATCTCTTGGTACTAAGACTAATCTTTCAATATAGCCTAATTTCAGACTTGCAATCTTAATATCATGGGCTAATGTCATAAAAGTCCCTCTCTTGGACTGCCATAGGCAGAAAGGATGGTTAATTAGGCATACTATAAGTTCACTTAACCGAAGAAGGAGAAAGGGTTTAAGCAAAGGGTTTGGTGATTGATATCAATGGTCAGAGGACCAGAAGAACCAACCTATTATCCCCACCATTTCACCCACCCCCAGGTACTGCTTTCACTACACTCTGATCTTCCCTCCTATTATGGGTCAATTATTCATCTGTAGAATAAAAGCAATAATAATAATAATAATGGTAATGCTTTGTCCCCTCCCTTTCATTGTCAAAAAAGACCATGACATCAACAACACAATAATAATAATAATAATAATCATAATCATAATAATCATAATGCTTTTCCCCCCCTTCATTCTCAAAAAAGATCATGACATCTGGGAGGTGCTGCCACAGCAAGCACATGAATTAGATTTGAGTGAGGGGTGCTGTGCTAAGTCACCAGTCTCACTTTCTCCTTCAGAGCCATCTGGGTCCAGTGGCCAGATATGAAACAGGACCACTAGAAATGACCCTGAATTGGAGTCAATCAGGGTCAAAAATCTTGCCCAAGGTCACACAGCTAGTAATTTTCAAGTGTGTGAAGCTGAATTCAAACTCCAGACCTTCTGACTCCAAGGTCAGTGCTCTAACCACTGTACCACCAAGCTGCCCTCTCTGTAAAGGGGGGAGGATAGAGTATGTGATCTCTAAGATCCCTTACAGAACTAAATACTATGACCCTAGTTTCATTAGTTTCAGTAGCTAGTAGAGCTAGAGAAGAGAGAACTGCTCCAGCAGCTGTAGGCACAGGAAGCCAGTTTTTCCTGAGGAATGGGAAGGGGATCTGCAATATCCTAACAGAACTTGCACTGAGCAGAGGCTTCTTCTAGACCCACTGGAATCCAAAACTCAGATTCTAAACCTTGACTTTGGTTTGCCCTTCTGAGGAGCAGTAAGAAGTGATGGTGAAAATGTTAAACCCCATCATGGTCTCTGGAGGATAAAAGGGCATCACCAACCTCATACAGGGTCTCAAAGTGACATATCCTACTAAAGAACCTTTGTCCAAACAGTAGAAAAAAGCCTTGGGGCAAATTATTGGTCTTGCAGTCAGGAGGACCTGAATTCAAATCCAGCCTCAGACACTTTACACTTAATAGCAGCGTGACTCTGGGAAAGTTACTTAATACCGATTGTCTCAAAAAAATAAAACAAAAAGAACCCCTAAAACCAACTAAGCAAAACAGAAAAAGAAAAAAAAGCTTTGGTGAGGCTAAGGCAAAGGATGTGTTAACCTGGATCTGACCTGTGCTGAACCACCTCTAGGTCCTCCAGAGTATCTGGGATCTCCATCTGAGTCAGCCACTTCTCCTTTTCCCCCATCCACAGTTCACAGGCATCTGTCTCACCAAATACTGTATACAAATCCAGGGCATCCTGGAGCCTTTGACGTCGCAGATCAGCCTGGGCTACCACCTGCTGGTAAAGTTCCTGGAGAGCCTGTAGCCGGTTGTTCACATCAGGAGAATCTCGGAATTCTTGTGGGAAGCTCTGGGCTTGCTGTTCCAGATGCTCCATCACCCCTCGACTCTCCTCCAGCTCCTCCAGAAAGTCCTTATGTTTCTTTCCAAGGGCCCGAGTAGCCCCTTCATCTTGTCCGACATCCTCTCCTGAGAGCAAGCGAAGAGCATCTTGCAGCCAGGCCTTCAGGTCATCAGCATCCCCCTGGAACTGGAAGAAATTCTCAGCATCCTGGAGGTTTTTCTTGCGGAAAGCAGCCAGTTCCTTCAGCTGATCCCACAGAGCAGACACTTCTCGGATGCGAGCCTCAATCTGTGGGTGTCCAAAGTGTTTTTGGGTTACCATCTCCTCAGCATCCTTCATCATCTGGTCCAAGTGAGCATCTAGTCCCCGTAGTTCATCTTCAAAGGCCTTGTGCTTACGCTGCAAGATTAACACACTGGTCAAGTCCTTGCCATAGTCCAATGAAGAATAGATCTGCTCTTTTTCCTTGATCCAACTCTCTGCCTCATCCATCTCCCAAAAAAACTTCCACAATCTCTTGGACTGCTCCAGCCGGGCTTTCCTCCCTGCAGCCATTGAGCTTAACTCCCCAAAGCACAGTTCCAAGTGGCTGACCCGATCCTGGATGACCTGGGGGTCACAAGGCTGGTAACCTGAGCAAGGAAGAAACCAGAAAAACAAAGGAAAAGAAGAGGTTCATTTTCACTGTAATATTAAAACCAAGGATGTGCATTGGCCATAATAACTCACATTTTTTAGCACTTCAGAATTACAAAGTATTTTCCATTTAATAGTGAGTTGGATAATACGAAGATTATTCAGGTTATGAAGCTGAAACACAAAGAGTTACATAGATAATAAATGTCAGAGCTAGGATTCAAACTCGGGTCTCTTGTCTAGCAGACCTATTTATGTTTATCCCATAAACTTACCTAATGAGGCTATAGGTCAGGATGCTAAAGACCTAGAGGAAAGTGAAGTTGTTTTTTAAACAAATTTTAATTTTGTCTCTTGGAATACAGAGAAGCTAAAAAGGATGGTCCCTGGGGACTAAACTATCCTCTATGGTTCTTAAGGGTGCAAAAATCCATCTCAATCCACTATATCTAGTCAGCCCCAGACTATGATTTACAACTCATACAGCCATTTACATCCAGCTTGGGCACCTTGCCACTCTAATGATACTTATGTATTCTGTCTTTTTTACTCTGGGACCAATAATCAAATTAGTATTGTCATTGCTACTAGAAATAGAAGAGAGAACAATAGCAAATCCTGCCTCTTGCATTTAACACCTATGGCCTTGGGCAAATTACTCAACTTCTCTGGACCTTAATTTCCTTATCTATAAAATGAAGGGGATGGATTTGAATGCATCTGAGATCCTTTCTAGCTTCAATTCTATGGTATGTCTCTATGGTTCCACTCACTAGTCCTGTGACCCTATCAGATTAAACTCCCTTCCCTTCCCATCATTCTCTTTTATCTTTTGCTTCCCTCTTTGAGGTCAAGGACCACCACATTTTTGTATTTTAATCTCTAGGACCAGCACATAACAGGTGCTTAATAATTGCTTGTCAAATGATTTACTGAAGATTTAGTTCACAGTAGGACTGTTTGTTGTCGATGTTCAGAGCCTTTCATTCTAGTCTCTGATCTACAATTTACTCAACCCCCTACTTGGCCAAAGGGAAGCATGCCAAACCCCAAGGGGAGATACAATGACAAGATCTCATTGGTACTTGACCTCAAGGAATTTGTGATTTTCATCTTGTGATATATATATAATCTTAACTGGGTGTAAGGGTGAGGATTTTGTGATACTTGCAAATTCTATTTCAAATCCTGTTTGCCTGAAATCTAATACCATTTTTTCCCTCATCCCTTTCATGGAACTCTAATTGGTAAAGGCAAAAGGAAACTGAGTTTTTGGACCCTGAGGGGAATATAGGCTTTCCTGAACTTCACAGAAGGGGAGAAAAGGTGGAATCTCGAAGCCAAGAGAAAGCATTCTTTGCTCAACCTTTTCCATCTGTGAACTGGAGAGCAGCTGACGTGATGGCCTTCACTTTATCCCCCTGGATGGCAATGTCAGCTTCCATCAGTTTGTGCTTCTGAAGTAGGTCCTCTACTTCCAACAAATGCTTCCCAAACTCAGAGGAGAGGAGATGAACCTAGGAAAAGAGATGGTAAAAGTGAGGATACTGGACCTCTACAGGACAAAAAAAGGAGATGAAAATCTATCAGTAGCCCTCAGACCAGGGTAGCTAAGACTAATTTATTTTCAAACTGTGATTTCATTGGAATAATGAAGAATTTACTTCACTAACGCAGGTCAGTGCCTTCTCTGAAAATTCTGGTCTTAGTTATCTGGGGCACTGAGAGAGGTTAAGTAATTGACTCACTCCTGGTCACACAATCAGCTTGTTTCAGAGGCAGGATATGATCTCACATCTTTCTGATGCCCAGACCAGCTCTTTCTCCTCACTAAACGATATTGACTCTCATGGTAAAGATTTAACTAGAATGTAAGTCCCCTTCTTTCTTCTGTATGGGACCAAAGAACATGGGAGCAGGCAAAGTTTAGTGGAAGACAGGACAGGGGGTTTGCAGGCAGCCCTTTAAATTGTACGGAAATTTGCTTGCTATAGCCTGGTGGTGATTATTCAGGCTGAACATTCTGACTCTTGGTCTTTCTCCCTTTTAGATAGTCACCTCACTATTCAATTACTGTTACTCACTATTCATTACGAGGTGAGGCCAAGTAGGTAAATGTAAATCAACTTGTACACTGCTTAACAGCTGGGTTGGGGGAAGGAGAGGAGAAAAATTTGTCTGGAAGAAGTAGAAACTATAAGACCTCAGAGATTGTCTAATCCAACCCTTGCTGAGATCATGAATCCTTGTCTTTACCATTCATATCTATATAGATCATTTTACATCAATTATGCAGATCATGAGTTAACTGTTTCCCTATCCTGAGCCAGGAAAACTGACAACCATCCTCTGCCTCCTAACCTTGGGCAGGAAGGACTGGGAGGCTTCAGTCTGGTGTGTTTACAAAAGCTTTTGTGATTCCTGGATGAAAGGAGTCAAAGAAGCATAAATTATTAACAAAGTTCTTATCCTCCACCCCAGGAACTCAGTGACAGAGTAAAGCTGCTAGATGTTGACAATAGAGATGGGAGAGAGATCTGCCACTGAGAGGCCAGACCTTGATCTCATCTATCCAGTCGATGCTGTGAAGCATATCTTGGAAGAGCTTCTGCAGTGTCAGGGTCATCTCCAGCCGTTGGCGCCGAGACTGCAGCAGATCCAACAAGTAGGACCACATACGCAGGATGTTGTCCTTTCTCGCCAGGATGCGCTTCAAGTCATGATAGTTCTCCTTCTCCAGCTCCTGGGCCAGATCCTCCAGGGCCTTTACCCTCTCCTCATAAGCAGCAGTATCTGTCTCAATAGCTTCATGCTTTTTCTTGGCTGCTTCCACAGCTGCTAGGTCATAACCAAAGTTATCCTGTCCACCAGGGAGAGAACATAAGAGATGGAAACATCAGATTCCTAGCCTATTTGGCATATTCATTAGAAGATTCAGACCATGAATAGACACAATAAGGTCATCATCAAAAACTGACCTTTATGCCAGTGGGTCACTGGAAAGAAACTTTCAGGTTCATTCAAATAATAATTGCCAGCATTAGCAGAATACTTTTAAAGTTTACAAAGCAACTTTCATATATTATCTTATTGAACCCTATTACAGGTCCCTGGAGTTGGCTTGCAACTATTCCATTTGAGAGATGAGGAAACTGGGGTTCAGAAAGAGTTTAAAAAATCTGTCCTGTGTCATAAAGCTACTAATTGTCGGAGATGGGGGTTTGAACATAGGTCTCAACTCCAAACCCAGCATTCTGATTTCTTTTCAATACTTCTAGCTCTGACTGCAAATGATTATAGATTTAGAGGTAGAAGAGACCTTAGAGTCAGATAATCTAATCCCCTACTTTTGCAGATGAGGAAACTGAGTTCACAAGTAGTATCAGAGAAAGGATTTGAATTCAAGTCAACTGATTTCAAATTCAATCTCTTTTCATTCGCCACATTGCCAGATGAGTTTGAGTGGGAACTAGTTTTGCTCTTTTTATTTTCTAACTCAAAGCCAAGTTCTGAAAGTCTCAGGAACTCACAAGTACTTTCTAAGGACTGTCATTATGTAGTCTATGATGCTTGAGTAACTTCACATTGGCAGTTATCCCTTAATATTTTTTTCTCTTAGATATGGGCAGGGCAAAGAGCCCATCTGCCTACAGTCTGGTTTCCACAGATATTTGCACATGCAAATCATTTTCTTCCAGAGTACTTACTTTCTTCCTAGACTGAATTTAACTTAATTTCTATATGCATTTTAGAGGGGAAGAGACATTCTGAGAAAAAAAGGCTTTGTGGTCAATTGATGATGATGTTTGTAATTCATTCTCAAAGCAGACCATGATGACATCAGGGAGGTGATGCCATGACAAGTACATGAAATGGATTTGAGTGAGGTGGTGCTGTGCTAAGTCACCAGCCTCAATTTCTTCTCCAGATCTATCCGGATCCAATGGTCAGATATGAATCAGGACAACTGGAGATGGCCCAAGATGCAAGGTAATCGGGATTAAGTGACTTTTCTAAGGTCACTAAGCTAATAAGCATTACGTGTCTGAGGCAGGATTCTCCTGATTCTATAACCAATGCTTTATTCACTGTACTACCTAGTAGCCCCTGTAGTCAAGTGCAGATTAAATAAATATGTCAGAATCCTGCATTCCAAAGTCTTTTTTTCTTGGAGCAAAGTATAAAGAACCAATAAAAAAAATCACATTGCTCTTTTTCTCTAATATACACACACATACCCAACCTTAGCTAAGACTAACAGCCCATATAAACCAACTTTGATGAAACTTTCTGGAAATGAGGCTTAACATCCATAATCTATCTCCCATAGGGTTACTTAAAGATAGAAGCTAAGAATTTCTGGTCACTCCCAATTTAGACTAAACCAGAAAAATATATAAAAAGAGAAAAACCACAAGCACTGATCTGCATTCAAGGGTAGGTACTTTCATAGCAAGAAAAGATGGGAAGAAATTTAAAAAGGCAAGTGATAAGAGCTAATATGTTACAGGAGGATAGAACAAAAGATTGTATCTATACCTAAATGTTCATATTAATATTTTTTGTGGTGGCAAAGAATTGAAAATGAAGTAGATGCCCATTAATTAAGGAATGGCTGAATAAATCGTGGGATTATAATGGAATATTACAACGCCATACTAAACAATGAACATGGATTCAGAAAATTATGAGCAGTCATAGATGAATTGATACAAAATGAAATAAGTAGAATCAAAAAAGAAATATACAATAACCACAGTAACAAATGGAAACAGCAAAAACCAAAACAAAGCAAAAAATACGGAACTAAACATTTTATTTATAATAATTAAATTTGGATTCAGTGGAGAAAAAAGAAAATGCACCTCCCTCCCTTCTTTGCAGAAGTGAGAGATCATAGGTATGAAATACTATATTTACTATCAGTCTCAGATGGTATCTTCTTTCATTTCACTGCTTTTATTCTTTTTCTGTCCTACAAGAAACTTGTGGGGAAGAATGGGAGAAGGATATATTCAGGAAAGGTAATGTAAAAACAAGGATATCAAAAAATTTTAAAGCACTGGTTGGTTGGTTGCTTAAATAGTCGTGCATAATCCCTGACAGATTTGCCCATATCATACCCCATCCTTTATACAAAGTAAAAGGTAACAAAAGAAGCATCAGAGTCACAATGGAACATAAAACAGGAAGACTTCTGAAGCAAACTAGATAGGACAGTAAAGAAATGAGAAGCTTGCTCATACACTGCTAAAGCAACAACATCACTGGAAGGTCTTTTAAAGAAAGTATGGATATTCCACACTTTTAATGTTCCCCTCAGTTATCCATCTTTGAGATGCTAAGCCCATAAAGATGCATCCATCAAATCTACTGGGTTGCCTCAGTACCACAGCTCTGTTGTGAATTCATCTCACCAGAGGTGGACTCCTATGAACCTTTTCCCTGTAAGGAACCTGAGAGTAATTTATAATAACTCAAACATTACCTGGGCAACCAGGCGCTGGTTCTCACTGAGCCACGTCTCCCTCATTGCAGCTTTGCGGTCAAAGCGCCGGGCCAGTTGTTCTAATTTTTCTTGCCGAATGAGTTCATTCCTCAAGGCCAGCTCTCGTCGATATTCAGCTTCTTCTAGACTTTCCCAGGCCTGCATGCAGGGACATCAGAAGTGTAATATACTGGAAAGGTAGGGGTTCCATGATAATGTATGGTACCACCTCTTCAGGAGGCACTTAGTACAATTAGGGTACTTGAGGGTGAGGGTAGAAGCCAATATTCCTTTGAATAAATGAGGATAGGCTTGTAATATAACAACAGCCTATACCCCATATATTCAAATGATCAAGTTTTTTGAAATCAAGTTTTTCTCTGATCCTTCATAGCAGCATCAAGGCTGGCCTTCACCTATATTATAACCTATTAGAATTTCCTAGGTTTTAAACTACTGCAAAATTTTTTTGCATTTTCTCTCCCATTAGAATGTGAGCTTTTCTTTATATCCTCAGCATTTAGCATAGTGCCTCATACTTCATATTTAATAAATGTTTGTTGACTGATTTCTGTAATACAGAAAGAGAAATAGTGAAAAATGTTATCTGCAAATGTTCTTGACTTCTTGTCTTGATGGCATCCAATGAAACAGAGGCTTAGAAATATATTCTGTGCATCAGTATATATACTGGATGGAGTTGATGCATAGTGGATAAATTTTGACTTGCAGGTGGAATCAATAATGCTGAAGATGGCTTAATTTACCCAGTTCAGTACTGACCAATTCCCTGCACCAATATCTGGAAAACAATCAACCTCCCTGGCATAGAGTAATGGAAAATGTAGCTGTACCCGGTTAATGTCAGAGACAAGTTTCCCTTCATGTGGTGTGTACACTTTCTGATTGTTGGCCCTCATCCTGGACTGGATGGTGAAAAGTAGGACTTCCAGATTCCCCTTCTCTTGAAATCTAAACAAAAACAGAGGGAGAAAAATTAGTATCCAGATATCCAAAGTAAAATCTCCTACTCAAACTAAAGTTATTTCAGTGACTTAGAATTTAGAAATCATGCTACATTTCCCTTTGAAGTTAGGGATGCAGGAAAGGGAGTTGGAAACAATGATTTATAGTCCTATTTGACTGTCAAAATACCTGTGGTCATCTACCAGCCAGGACAAAATAAACTTGTATCATTATAATACAGCTTAGAGAAAATACCCACTTTCATCTGAGTACTTGTGTCTCATTTGCTTCCATAAGGGAATTGTAACCCTGACCATATGATTTTGTATTAATCAATATCAAGCAATACCTCAGCCATTCTGCACACAACAGAAGTTATCTGGTAAGCTCTTCGAGTCAATTTTTCATTTACTAAGTCCATAAAAACACTAACAAGGCATTATTCTCATAAAGACATGCTACACTAAAATCTGTTTTCAAAAAATCTGTAGGATTATAACAAACTTAAGTTCACAGCAAGTCCCAAAATCTTTTTTTAAAATTATTCTTAAAGAACTGCACATGTACAATTTTTATCAGATTACTTACTATTCTGGTGTGTAGTAAGAGAAGGGTGGGAGGGAGAAGACTTAACAAAAAATGAATGTTGAAAATTATCTTTATATATAATTGAAAAATATTAAAAATTAAATAAAGAAAGTTAAATTCTTGATAAAAAAGCAAAAGCCAAGTTGGTTCTTTAATGATGTCAGAAAGGAGAACCAGAAAGGCTATATAGACCTGAACCCCCCGGTTATGACTCTAACCATGTGGCCACAATTTTACTACCAGTTCTGCAAACCTCTATGAAATCTTATAAATTTCAATGACATCTTCAATTTACTCTAAAATAATAGAAGAGGAAAACAACTCAACCGATAAAATCAATATTATGAAAATGAACAATTCTGAGCAGTAAAATAATCAACCATAATTCTTGATGAAGAACACTGCCTATTTCATGTCAGAGAGATAATGAACTAATATGCAGAATGAGAAACTCATTTTGGGATATGGCCAATGTGGGAATTTGCATACTTGACTCTACTAATATAATAAAAGAGATCATAGACTAATATGCAGAATGAGAAACTCATTTTAGGATATGGGCAATGTAGGAATTTGCATGCTTGACTCTGCTAATATGATACAACATTCTGTATTTCAAATGAAATAGTTTCTGGAACATAGTAGGTTCTAAATAAATGCTTATACCCTTCTTTCACTTTTCTTTCATTGAGCAGGGAGAGACAGAAAGGAGAAAAAAATCTTAGTAACTGAAAAATATTTATCAAAATTAACAGAAGGGAGGCGCTCTCTGATAAAACTCATAAGCTAAGGACTCTAACTAAACTTCCGAGAGACAGAACCCACAAAGGGACCCAGAGAGGAAGTTCTCCTACTCAAGGTAACCTGAAAAAGAGCAGAAAGGCTCTGCTCCCCTGGGGTCGGAGGGGTGGCCCGCCAGAGGGGTGGGGCCCACCAGAGGGGCTGCCGCCAGAGGGAAAGAACTTCACCCTCCCGGAGGCAGCCCCAGGATGCTGGCAGCCCCAGCTCACAGCAGTGGGGGAGTCTCCTGAGCTACACCCCGGGGAGCACTGGGCACAAAGTGGGGGAACAGCAGGGGACCTCTGCCAGAGCGAACACGTGGAGCCCAGCCCCCAGGGCACACAGCTAGCAGCTTTCGGCAGCCCAGATCCAGGAACAGAAGCAGGCGGAGCCAGTAAGCAGGAGCCTCCAGGGCATGAGCCCATTGAGCAGAGGGAGGGGAGTGAAGAGAGACTGCAGAGCTCTGTCCTCTGCCTCTAGAACAGGACTCTGGGGCTCTGAACACATTCAGATACTGATAGCAGTCTAGGCCCCCACACAGAACAGCAGCTGCCCCCTCCACCTCAGCCCTGTGGCAGATGGAAGCGCATATGGTTACTCACAGACCAGGAGGGAGGACAGTCACACACTGAGACCCTTGTGGGAGTGCCCCAAAAGCTCAGGAAGCACCCCCAAAACAGGCTTAGGCTGGGAAAATGAGCAAGCAGAGAAAAAAGAGGAATACTATTGAGAAATATATTATCTATGATCCCAAGAAGGATGGATATACTCAGTCTGAAGATGAGGAAGCACAAGCTCCTGCATCTAAAGACTCCCAGAAAAACAGAAACTGGGATCAGGCTATGACAGAGCTCAAAAAAGACTTTGAAAATCAAATGAGGGAGTTAGAAGAAAAACTGGGAAAAGAAATGAGAGAGATGGAGGAAAAACATGAAAATGCAGTCAGCAGCTTAGTCAAGGAAATCCAAAAAAAAAGGCTGAAGAAAATAGCATGCTAAAAAACAGCTTAGGTCAAATGGATAAAACAGTTCAAAAAGTTATTGAGGAGAAGAATGCTTTAAAAAGCAAAATTGGCCACATGGAAAAAGAGATAAGAAAACTCTCTGAGGAGAACAAATCCTTCAGACAAAGAATAGAATTCAGGGAGATCGATGAATTTACCAGAAATCAGGAATCAATACTTCAAAACCAAAAAAAAATGAAAAATTAGAAGAAAATGTGAAATATCTCATTAAAAAAAAAACTGATATGGAAAACAGACTTAGGAAAGATAATTTAAAAATTATTGGAATACCTGAAAGTCATGATCAGGAAAAGAACCTTGACATCATTTTCAAAGAATTACTACAGGAAAATTGCCCTGATATTCTAGAAGCAGAGGGCAAAATAGAAATGGAGAGAATCCACCGATCCCCCAGAGAAAGAGATCCCAAAAAAACAACCCCTAGGAATATTATAGCCAAGTTCCAGAACTCCCAAGTCAAAGAGAAAATATTACAAGCAGCCAGGAGGACACAGTTCAAATATCGTGGAGCTGCAGTCAGGATCACACAGGACTTAGCAGCAACTACATTGGAAGCTCATAGGTCTTGGAATATAATATACTGGAAGGCAAAAGAGCTTAGAATGCAGCCAAGAATAAACTACCCAGCAAGGCTGAATGTCCTCTTACAAGGAAAAAGATGGACTTTCAATGAACCAGGGGAATTTCAAATGTTCCTTTTGGAATGGCCAGAGCTGAACAGAAGGTTTGATCTTCAGATACAGGACTCAGGTGAAGCATGGAGATTGGAGGAGAGGGGGAAAATATGAGGGATTTGATGATGATGAACTGCATGTATTCCTGCATAGAAAAATGACACTGATAATACTCATATGAACCTTCTCAGCTAATAGAGCAGGTAGAGGGAGCTTTTATAGTTGAAGCAAAGGAGAAAGCTGAATTCAAAGATAAAATATGGTGTAAAAATGGAGTCAGGAAAAAAAGGGAAATGTAATGGGAGAAAGAAAAAGGAGAGGGGGAATAGGCCAAGATATTTCATATAATAAGATTTTTCTTTATTACAATGAGCTATTGCAATGATATGGAAGGGGAGAGGCAAGGGGGAATGAGGGAACCTTTGCTCTCATCAGAGGTGTCTAGGAGAGGAAACAGCATATATACTCAATGGGGTATAGACATCTAAAGTAAGAAGGAGGGGGGAGCAGGGGGAAGGGGTGGGGATGTGAATAAAGGAGGAGAGGATGGACCATGGGGGGAGAGTTTTCTTTTTTACTTCTTGCAAGGGGCTGGGATTGGAAGGCCTGTCCAGGACCATGGGGCCAGGTAGATTCTGGGCCTAAGGGGTGGTATGGGGGCTCAGGGTCTCTTGGCTCCAGGACCAGGGATCTGTCTGCTGTGCCACTCAGCGACCCTACAACAAAGTCAGAGTAAAAGGAGAGAGAAAATATAGTACATGGTAGTGGAGAAATAAGAAAGGAGGGAGTTGCGATCAGCAATGGCAATGGTGGAAAAATATGGAAGTAACTTTTGCGATGGACTTACCATAAAGAATGTGATCCACCCATGAAAAAAAAATTAACAGAAGGGCCTAATACAATATTCTGTAGTTCTTCAAGAACTCCTGTTCTAGGGATCAGTCCTTTAGTGGGGTCACCAACACAAGAAACCTCAAGAATTAGTGCTCAAAGGTTTTTGCAAGAGTTTTGACTCTGAGTCATATAGCCAAGAGATAACACCCCCATGCACAATACCTATCACTCTCACCAGGGATGATGTCTGTATTGAATTTAGGACCTTAAAAGTAGGTCAGTGTCAGAAAAGAAATCAGATACTTGTTTATAGGTACATTCTAGACTCCATGTCTCACCTTTCTTATTGAAGAGCCATGAATAGAGAACTTAGAAAGATAAAAGGCAGGGGGAGGAGCAGGTGTAATGGATTTGTGATGAAATCTGCTTCTAGAGAGCTGAGCAATATATTGGTAAATAAGCAGGTTCATACTCTATGTCTAAATCCGTGTGTACATATGCATGAGCATGAACTGGGGGAAGAAGCACTTACTGTGTGCTTAGTGCTTTAGAAATACTATCTCATTTCATCTTTACAAGCAACTCTTAATAGGTAGATATCATAAAAGTCTTACTAATAAAACATTTATATAGAGCCTACATGGTGTTGTTTCATAATTACTATCTCATTCAGTTCTCATAAAAATCCTGTAAGAAAGTTGCTATTATTATCTCCCATTTTACAAATAAGAACAACTGAAGCAAACAAAGGTTAAGTAACTTTCCCATGGTCACACATCTAGGAAATGTCTGAGCCCAAATTTGTACTCGGGTCTTCCTGACTCCATCTATCCACTGTCTAGTTACTTTCTAGCTACAAGTCATTACCCAAGGTGAGGTCAAAAAAGAAATACTGTTTAAATTTAGGCTGAAAATTTCAGCAGTAGGAAGCAGCTAAAGGAGGTAAGCTAAAGGAGGAAGAGGAAGGATTACCATAATGATTAATGGTACTAGACTGAGATTATAGAGGATAGTGGGATCAGAAAAATAAGCATTTCATTAGAGCAAAGCAATGCAGAAGTCCTAATCTCTGAAGAGCAGCAGGCTGAGAATCAAGTCTGGAAAAATCACTTGTTTTATTTATAAAATGGGATTAATTAATAAACAATGCCTAACTCCCTACACAGATGGGCTATATGGGGCTAGGTCCAGATAGGAGAAGGGAATATGAATTGACTTATCAAATTTTAATCTCTTGCACAATGGAGAAATATCCAAGGAAACTGAAATTGCCAATGAAATCTCAATCTATGTCAAGAGGCAGCAAGATCTGCGTTCAAGTCCTGCTTCTGCCACATACTGACAATTGTGATCCTGAGCAGCCACTTAACTTTTTTTCTCACCTATCTCTCAAATTGAAGAAAAGATCCTGACCTACATAGTTAAAGAAACTTTTCTCATCCAGGAATTTCCTAACCAAAGAAAGCAGAAATTAATCCCTGTCCCTAATCTTGTCAGTAAGTTGCCTTCTCTTTCAAGACCATACATTACATCTAACATCATTAACCTCACAAATGACTGCTAAATTTTTATATCTATATAGTTATAGGGACAATAAGGTAAATATATCTTGCCTCTTTAAAAAAACACCCTATAAACAACTCATCCTATAAAATTAATAGTGTAAAAACTGAACAATTCTGAGCAGTAAAATAATCAACCATAATTCTTGATGAAGAACACTGCCCACTTCATGTCAGAGAGATAATGAACTAATATGCAGAATGAGAAACTCATTTTGGGATATGACCAATGTGGGAATTTGCATGATGGTGCTTTATACAAAGTAATAGAATAATGGTGTCATTTCTATAAACAAACATCTCTCATTCTGCTACTATTTATGAATGCCATCAACTTAAGAGTTAAGGGAAGAAGTGCCCTGAACTCTCCCCTCTTCCAAACTTCCCTATTTCTATCCTTCCAGCTACACAGGTATACAGCTTCAATGATTTTGGATTCTTCTTGCTCCTTCACCCCCCATATCCAATCTTCTGTCCAATTTTTTTTAATTATATAAATATTTTATTTGTTTTCTAGTTTTATACAATAGTAGTTTCTACACATCTTTTTTTGCAAAGTTTTGAATTTTAAAATTTTTCCCTTCCCTCCCCCTCCCCCAACAGAAGGCAATCTAATATAGTCTTTACATTTGTTTCTATGATACGCATAGATCAAAATTGAATGTGTTAAGAGAAAAAAATATATCCTTAAAGAAGAAAGAAAAAAAGAGAAGCAAAATTATGTAATACATAGGACAACTTTTTAAAAATTGAAGATAATAATCTTTGGTCTTCATTTAAACTCCATAGTTACTTCTCTGAATATAGATGGCAATCTATGGATTTCCTAAAATTGTCCCTGATCATTGTACTGATGGAGTGAACATGTCTATCAAGTTTTATCATCACCCCATATTGTTGTTACGGTGTATAATATTTTTCTGGTTTTACTCATCTCATGCCACATCAGTTCAAGCAAGCTTTTCCAGGCTTCTCTAAAATCCCATCCCTCCTGGTTTCTAATAGAACAATAGTGTCCCATCACATACATCTATCACAATTTGTTCAGCCATTCCCCAATTGATGGACATTCACTTGATTTCCAATTCTTTGCTACCATAAACAGAACTGCTATGAATATTTTTGTACAAGTGATGTTTTCACCCTTTTTCATAATCTCTTCAGGGTATAGACCCAGTAGTGGTATTGCTGGATCAAAGGGTATGCACATTGCCCTTTGGGCATAATTTAAAATTGCTCTCCAGAAAAGTTGGATCTATTCACATCTGCTGTTCAGTATTAAAGATTTACTCATACAATACTTGACATGTCATTTTCTCTCCACTCATATAATCACAAGCCTTGTTCAGACCCCTATGACCTCTCCCCTGGACTACTGAAATAGCCTCATAATTGATCTGTAGCTTCTCCTCTCCAATCCATCTTTCACCAAATCAAGATTCCAAAGAAGAGGTCTGACTATATCATCTTGTTGCTCTAAATAATCTAATTATCATCTAGGATAAATAAAAATTCCTCTATTTGGCTTTTAAAGTCCTTCACAACCTGCCTCCATTCTAACCTTTCCTTCATACACTGTATTTGTATTTTAGCCAAAATGGCTTGTTGGCTGCTTAAGTATTCACAACACTGGACTGTTTCCATGTCTCTGCACATGCCTACAACATACATACTTCTCACCTCCACCTCTTAGAGTCAATGTCATCTTCTACAGAAAGTATATTCTGATAAACTGATATTCCCATTCTCCCCAAAATTATATGGCATATATTTTATATTTAATTTTCTATGTGCATGTTACTTTTACCCCAATAGACTGTAAGCTGCTTAAAGAAAATTTCTTTTTTTTTTGTCCTTATATCCTCAGTTCCTGGGATATACTGAGTGTTTAATAAATGTTTGTTGAAAGAATAAATAAATGTATTCTTAGTTAACTCAATAAATATTTGTCTGTGCAGATATGACCCTTACTTCGGTGGCTTCTCCACAGTACGATAGGTGCTGAAAGATTGTAACTGCTGTTGCAATCCACTCAGAGAGTTAGCAAATTTGCGACTGTTGAGAACAGTAATAGTCTGCTCAATCCAGGTAAGCAGATCAGAGGCCAGCCCACTGTATTTTTCAATCATCTTCTCAGTCTCCATGGCATGGTCAATCACCTGATAATTATAAACAATACTGGCATTATTATTATTATAAGATACAATATTAGTTATTATACTAATGATGATATTAATGAATGATGACACCATTCACGACAATCACAATTGGGGCAACCTTTGTAATGGTTTACCTCTTTTTAGGCAAATTATGCACCAAGCAACTAGGGTGAACCCATTTCTCTACTGAGTTGCACACATTTAGCTCATTACTCCTTCATGGAGCAAGGAAGCCAGACAGGTCTTACTTCATTTTTACTGACACAATGTGAAAAACTCAAGTCCATCAGTATCCAGAAGGAAGTATCCCTTGGGGAAAACATGTGTAGCTCACCAATACAGAATAGCAATCACTGCACAAACTGTCTACACAATGTCTACACACTATAGGGGCCTAAAAGCTAGAGAACACTAGAGGCGGGTGGCAGACAATATCGTTCCCTTAGTATTTGATTCTTCTTGGTATAATGGGACCCAAAACTACAGACAATACTGTCTTTTAGGAAAAGATATGAAATTAAGAGAATTCAAGCTTTGGGAGTCTCGGATGGGTTTGGCAAAGGTCTGCACCAGCCCTGAAGATAAGCTACTTTCCATCAAGACCCTTTGCAGGTTCATCAAAACTAGAACCCAAGCAAAGCATGTCCCACATAGGGAATTCATAATGTTAAATGCTGTGCTAACATCACTGATAAAAGGAGGAAAAAAGTTAGAAGTCTCAGAAATTCCTAGACTTTGAATTGACTCCAGCATGAGTCCACCAAGAAGTGGGAGAAGGTGATTTGCCAGAGTTTTCTGTCAGATCCATACCTTGCCAACACGCTTGCCCTCCACAGCCAGCACCTTCATCTTGGAGAAATAATGGTAAAATGCCACCACGTAGGTAATGATGGATTTTTCATCAGGATTTTCTGTAAAGACATCTGCAAGGAAAAAAATGACCAGCCTTCTTATAGCTTAATCATTCAATTGGGGGGGGGACTAGAAGCTTAGGAAAAACAGGTTTATTATAAGGTATTTATCCTAAAATCACCTTATTGCTATAGCACAGAGCTTACTATAATTGTGGATCACAGAACTGACAACAGGTAGCAAGGAAGCATCAGAACAGAAATAGGGGAGAAATGGTTCTGTGGTTTAAGAGACAAGAAATAAAAAATCCAAAGGGAAAGTAATTTGTAATAGAAGAGAAGGGTTAATACACTTCATAATGGATTAGGTATGAGAAGAACTTCACAAGTTACACTATTAGACACTGAGTTGTGCACATGAGAGCTTATAAAGTCATGTGGACTCTCAGGGATCACTTTGCACTCAGAATTGAGGAATAGCTCATTATAATTGTGTAGTCATTTCTAGGAAGGGCAATAGAAGCAAGCTCTGATTGAGTCCCTGTCTAAAGCTGTCATTTACATGGAGAATAGGGCTTTATTCTAAAGCTCTAGTACCTGGTAGTACATGTTTTCTCCCTATGGTGATTACCATCCACATATCTTATCTCATAGTACTCAGTTACATAACATAATAGATTCTGGGCAACCTTATTGCTTTCATGGTCTTGGTCTCTCTCAAGAAATCCACCTTATCCTTCAACTTCCAAAATGGCAAAAGTTGAACTGCCTCCTTCACATAAAGGTATCTTTAGCAAGACTGTCCTTTATACCCCATTCCAGTTATTTTTTACCCTGGTGAAAAAATATTCCTAGTTATAACTTTGGGAAATATCGAAGGAATTGGATTGAGGCTAAGAGAATATATTTGGTTTACCTTCTGGGTCAAGGAGTGGGATGATACCCAATTGTCTTTCTGCCACATCAAATGCATGTTCCAGGTTATGCCGAGCATTGGAATCCTTCAGCTTCTCAAAGTCAATAAGATCTGGCCTGGGAATGAAGCCAGAATATTAAAACACAGAATGCTAGTAGGAAATCTAGTAGGAAAGTTATAACATGGGATTAAGCCTGCCCACAGAAAGGGACAGATCTTGAGCTGATAAAGGGAAACAGCATGGGAGAAAAAGTGGAGGTCACAAGAATGATGAAGAAGAAGTTCAAACAAAGACCAAAGACTACTACCTGGAATTAAGAAAAAACCTGATATCTTATTATGTAATCTTGCTCTTATACTTTATTGGAAGTAAGATTAGGGGAAAAATTGTAAAACTCATAATAAATAAAATCTTTAAAATGAAAAAAAAAGAAAGATGAAGAAGGAATACTTGCGGGGGGAAGAACAGAACAAGAGAGAGAGCAAAAATGAGATTAGGAATGGGAAAAAAGAGAGCAGATGATGTGATAAGCATTTAAGAAAGGGGAATACCATATTAAAATGACTAATTCCTAATGCATAAAATTCATACAAATTTCAAACAATATCTTGCATGTGAAGTGCAAAGTTCCAATTAATTAACTATCTCAACAGGATCCCAGAAACCTCTTACCGATGCTTGTGAATCAAGGCATTAAAGGCCAGCCCATCCTTCCAGCTGGAGGTAAAGTTGGTGACATTGACGTGAGGATAACTGTATCCAAGAGAAACATTATTAAAAGTGAGAAAGGGGCTTCATTGGATTCTCAAATGTGTATAAATATGAAATGTGAGAACCATGACATTTTAAAGAATGTTTTTATCCCCATTCCCAATCATCCTCAATATCAGACAATAATCAGTTAAGTCTCCCAAGGATGTTCTCTCCTCCAATGGCCAGGGATCAACTAACTCATGTGCTTCCTCATTAAAAGAAAGACCCAATAATTTTAATGAAGAATCTCATAATTAATAATTCAATACCATAAGTAAGGATAGATTTTACACCAATTACTTTTAGGCTGAGGTTGTTTGGGGTGATAAAAGGTTTGTGTGCCCACTTGATCTTTGGGAGCAGTGCTTTGGGGAGGGCAAGGCAGCAATGGTGATGGTGGGTATGAAATAAGTCATTTGGATTAGCATTTACAGAACATACCCTGACGTCTTCATTTGACACCAAAGCAATAGTGCATCCTTAGCAGAGCGAGTCTCTTGACCCTCTTGAGTTTGAACAACTATGTCTTGGATCTGGCAATGGAAACAAATAAGAGAGATTCTTTCTGTGCATTTTGGTTTCTACTGTGCACTGTCTCTCCTCTCACTCTGATTAATAGTCTGACCTGGTGTAAATCCCAACAAAAAGCATGACAGAAATAATAGTCCATCCCCAAATCATTACTACATCATTACCCTTTGGTAATGGGGCAGGTAATGAGTCATTCATTAACTTGAGAACTTGAAAGGGATGCTGAGAACTAACAGGAAGACTTCATCTTTGGAAGGACAAGGTCAGGCTACAGAAAAATGTCACTAGCTGGATGAACTGCATTTTAACTACTGGTATTTTTTCCTTTTCACTCTCCTAATTCTAGTGTTATTTTATGTATCTCATTCATCCACAGAGTGAAATCAGATCAGTCAATAATCTAAGTTTCCTATCTGAAGGGCTCTCTGAATTCAAACCAAACAGTTATCTCTACATGCCCCTATACTTTTAGCCCCTAAAGGAGTTCATTCTTACCAGAGGCTATCAAACTTGAGCTACTCAGGATTAGACAGTCAACCCAGTGGCTAGAATGTTCTGTCTCAATACTCCTTCCAAAATTCCCATATGCCTACTGTGGTTCTAGAATTTCAGGATGAGATAGGAAAAACATGGAAAAAAGAAAGAAAGAACAAGTCTTTCCAACATAGCTAGTGTTATTTCTGACTCCACTCAAACAGAATAAACAATTGCCAAAGATTCTCCATTGGCTTTAATGATCTGGTTCTATTCCCAGGTTACTCATTAAGTCAGACATGTGAACCCTAATTTCATTGTTCTGGTATGGGTTTTCCATAATGATAATAGATTTATTATAATAAGCAGTATTTTTTTTATCACAAGAAGTTTAAATTAAATATATTATTTCATCTGACCATCACATCATAATGTAGATAAGGCCAGTACCATTATACTCATTTTAAAGATAAGAGAATCAAGGTCAAGGAGAGAGATTAAGTAATTTGCTTGAGGTTAGACAATTCATATATGTTGGAGATGGAACTCAGATTTAGGTCTGTTTATATTTAATCTCATATTCTTTCCAGAGGATAAATTGGCAGCTATATGTAACTATATATTTATATTCATTAAAAATTGTTCTTTACTTGTTTTCAGTCATGTTCAACTTTTCATGACCCATTTTGGGTTTTCTTGGCAAAGGTATTAGAATGAGTTGTCATTTTCTTCTCCAGTTCACACTTTACAGATGAGAAAATTGAGGCAAACAGAGGTTAATTGAATTAGAGTCACAAAGATAGTAAGTACCCAAGGCTGTATTTGAATTCAGGTCTTCCTGATTCCAAGTCCAGGCCTCTATCCACTGTGCAACCAGCTACCCTATAGTGATAAAGAGAGGACCTCAAGTCTTGTCTCTGACATCATACTTGTTATGTGACCCTGAATAGTCACTTAACCCCTCAGGTGTCCTCAAATGACTTTCTAAGTCTATAAAGGAGCAAAACAGTTGCTAATTTGCATTTGTGAAGTAAATTTCCTCATCTTGTCCTCACTGTTTCAGTGACCTTGTGGACAAGTCTGAGGGATTTCCCTGGCAAATATGTGTGATTTGTCCAATTACATAGCCAACAAGTATCTAAATCTGAATTTGAACTCAGATCTTCCTAATTCTAGGGTGTGTGCTTTAACCACTACACCACCTACCTAACTCTAAGATGTCCCTTCTTCAATGAAATTATAGGCGTGGAGGGGCGGAGCCAAGATGGCAACAGAAGAAGAGCCTTTCTTAGGTGCTCTCACTATAATATTTCAAAAACCATAAAGTTGTGACTCTAACTAAATTTTCAAGAGACAGAACCCACAGAAATATCCAGTGAGGCAGTTCTCCAGACCAAGGTAACCTGGAAGATAGTGGAAAGGCTCGGCTCCACAGGGTTAAAGGGGTGGCCTGGAAGCCATGGCTCACAACAGCAGGGGCAGTTTCCTACACCCTGGGGAGCACCGAGTACAACTTGGAAGATGGGGGGGGGGGGCCTCTGCCAGAGTGAGTGCTGAAGCCCAGCCCTCAAGGCACTCAGCGACCAGTGGTGGCCAGGCAGCCCAGATCCAGGAAACGAAGCAGGCAAAGCTGGTGAGCAGGTGCCCTCAGGCAACTGAGCCTTTAGTGCTCAGCCTACCAAAGGTAGGGGAGTGTAGAGAGACTTCTGAGGTCTGTCCTCTGTATCTGAAACAGGACTCTGGGGCTTTGACCACACACATAAACTGATCATAGTCTAGCCCACCCCATAGTATAGAGGCCCCCCATGCCACCTCAGCCCTTGGCAGAGGGGTGCACTCGTGGTCATTCATAGACCAGGAGGGAAGTCAGAGTTTCACTGACTACTGGGATCCTTGTGGAGGGGGTGGTGTCCCAATAATACTCAAAAGCTCAGGAAGCATCCCAAAACCAGGCACAGTCTGGGGAAATGAGTAAACAGAGAAAAAAAGAGAAAAAAGAGGAACACCATTGAGAAATACATTGTATATGATCCCAAGAAGGATCAAAATACTCAATCTGAAGATGGGGAAGTACAAGCTTCTGCATCTAAAGACTCCAAGAAAAATGGAAATTGGGCTCAAGCTATGACAGAGCTCAAAAAAGATTTTGAAAATAAAGTAAGGGAGATAGAAGAAAAATTGGGAAAAGAAATGAGAGAGATTCAGGAAAAACATGAAAAAGTCAGCAGTTTAGTCAAGGAGATCCAAAAAAATGCTGAAGACAATAAAATGTTAAAAACCAGCATAAGTCAAATGGATAAAACAGTTCAAAAAGTTATTGAGGAGAATTGGCCAGATAGAAAAAGAGATAAGAAAGCTCGCTGAGGAAAATAAATCCTTCATATGTAGAATGAAACTAAAGGAAGCTGTTGACTCTATGAGAAGTCAAGACACAATACTTCAACACCAAAAGAATGAAAAATTAGAAGAAAATGTGAACCATCTCATTGAAAAAACAACTGATCTGGAAAACAGATTCAGGAAAGATAATTTAAAAATTATAGGGATACTTGAAAGTCATGATCAGGAAAAGAGTCTTGATGTCATTTTTAAAGAATTCCTACAGAAAAATTGCCCTGATATACTAGAAGCAGAGGGCTTAACAGAAATTGAGAGAGTCTACCAATCTCCCCCAGAAAGAGATCCAAAAAAAACCAACCCCCAGGAATATCATAGCCAAGTTCCAGAACTCCCAAGTCAAAGAGAAAATATTACAAGCAGCCAGAAGGACACAATTCAAATACATTGGAGCAGCTGTCAGGATCATACAGGACTTAGCAGCAACTACATTAAGGGCTTGTTGGGCTTGGAATATAATATTCTGGAAGGCAAAAGAGCTTGAAATGCAACCGAGAATCAACTATCCAGCAAAACTGAACATTTTCCAGGGGAAAAGATGAACTTTCAATGAACCAGGGGAATTTCAATTGTTCCTGTTGAAATAACCAGAGAGGAGCAGAAAGTTTGATCTTCAAATACAGGACTTAGGTGAAGCATAGTGAGTGGAGGAGAAGGGTAAAATATGAGGGACCTGATGATGATGAACCGCATGTATTCCTGCATAGAAAAATGATACTGATCATACTTATATGAAACTTCTCATTTAACAGAGCAGGTAGAAGGAGATTTTATAGATGAAGCACAGAAGAGAGTTGAATTTGAAGATATAATATATTATAAAAATGAAGTCAATGGCTAAAAGGGAAATGAAATGGGAGTAAGAGAAAGGAGAGGTGTAATAGGCTAAGATATTGCATATAATAGCAATGAGCTATTGCAATGATATGGAAGTGGGGAAGGCAAGGGGAATGAGGGAAACTTTGCTCTCATTAGAGGTGGCTCAGAGAAGAAACAGCATATAAACTCAATGGGGTATAGACATCTACAGTAAGAAGGAGAGGAGGACAGGGGAAAGGGGGGGATGTGAGTGATGGAGGAGAGGGTGAACTGTGAGGGAGAGTGGTCATATATAACACATTTCTTTTTACTTCTTGCAAGGGGCTGGGATTGGATGGCCTTGTCCAGTACCACAGGGCCAGATAGTTGTTGGGCCTTAGGGGTGGTATGTGGGCTTGGGGCCTCTTGGCCCCAGAGCCAGTGATCAGTCTGCTGTGCCACTCAGCTACCCTACAGCACATTTAAGAAGAGGGACAGAGTGAAAGGAGAGAGAAAATATAGTATATGGTAGTGGGGAAGTATGAATGGAGGGAGTTGCAATCAGCAATAGCAATGGTGGAAAAATATGGAAGTAGCTTTTGTGATGGACTTATCATAAAGAATGTGATCCACCCACAACAGGTGGTGTTGGAAAACAGACTGAAATACATTTTTTTATTATTTTTTGGGGGGAGGGGATATTATGTTTACTCTTAAACAAGAATATTTTAGAAATATATAAAAAAGTCATTTGTACAAAAAATATAATATTTTTATTTATTCAGTAAATAAAGTATCTATTTATTCAATAAATAAAGTATCTATAAAATAATAAAATAATAAAAAATAACTTCTTCCTATTGGAAAAAAAGAAATTATAGGCATGGACAAATATTCTCTGAACTTTTTCTAAACCAGTTCAACAAATCCAAACTCCCTTTTCTACCTGTAAAAACTTACCTGGAAGCGAAGAATGATAGTCCAGATGAGACCTAGGACGAGGCGGTGGTTGCCATCTACGATGTCATGAGAACCCATATTTTCCAAATGTACTCGCTGCTCCTTGAGAAACTGCAGGGCTTTGTCAACATTCTCCAGGCAGTGAATCCGCATCTTCCCTTTTGTAGGCTTTGGCTGAGAGGAGACAGAGACAGCAACTAAAGTAAGAATAGCAGTGGACATAGAAGCTAATGATAAACTTTTTCAAGTTCCTGTAGCACTGGAAAAGCAAAATATCCTGGCTGATATTAACAAACCATCCAAAAATCTGAATACATCCTATTCCTTCCTCAAAACTACTAAATTCCTACCTTTTTTCTTCAACAAGGTTTAGCATTTTTCCTAGCTCATTCAGAGTTGTGTTGTTTGGATGATTTGGTACATTTGCTGGGTACACTTGCTGAGGAATAATAAGGTAGTTCTTACATTGGAGATAGTGAGATTTATGCCAATCAACAATTTCCTCACCTCACCTCCAACACTTGCTGAAGAATAACAAGGTAGTTCTTATATTAGAAAGAGCGAGATCTACGTCAATCAACATTTTCCCCATCCTCACTCCCTGCCTCCCCACAGTGCCTCTGTAATAAGAGATGAAGAGTATATAAAAGGAAATTTCAACAGAACTACCATTGGCTCCAAATATCAGTGGTACTGGCTAATTAGAAATATTCAATTCAATAATCATTTATTCAGCATCTACAATATTAGATGTTGAAGATAGAAACACAATAACAAATAGACCCTGCCCTCAAGAAGTCTCTCAGGACCACAACTAAAGAACTGTTAATGTTCACTCCAGGGGAGGCTTTACATCAGTTCTGTAAGACAAGGAATCCTACTTAGAGATAGAAAAAAGGATGTGAGGAAAAATAATCTAACAAGGGAAAAATATAGGACATATATTCCCATTTTGTATTCAATTCAATTCAACTCAAAGCACCTGTTGATTATTCACTATAGCATAATGGAGAATTTCTGAATAAATGGATAAGTATCTATAAAATCTAAGTCGGGTTTGAAAATTGGGAGCCCTCTCTGATGCTTTTAATGTAATTTGTATGACTTGATTTATCACAAAAGAAATATTTATAACCTATGGAAAATAGACTTTTTTGCCATCAAAAACATGTGCATTTACAAACAGTAAAATCCTTCCTTTTACCCTATTCTGTGCTCTAAAAGGAAATCTATGGATCCTACTCTTAGTTTCAGTTCTATGTCATTCATTAGTCTAACCCTAGTTGTATGCCCATGAGCAAGTCTCTCAAGTTCTGATTCAGTTTCTACATCCATAAAATGGAAATATTAATGCTTGAAATACTCATATCACAGGATCCATAGGATCATGTTTAGATATGGAAAGGATTTTAGAGGTCATCAAGGCCCTCATTTCAGATGGAGAAATTGCAACCCAGGGAGGTGACCTCAAGTCACAAGCTGGTGGAATTAGAGGGTACTGTTGCAGGGGGGAAAGTATTTTGCAAGCCTTAAAGTGCAATATAAATGGGCCTCTTAATATTAATTCACTCTATTTTAACAATTGGAAAACTGAGCTACATTATTATCTATCCAAGGTCATAAAGCAAGGCAGTGAAAATGATTATAATAGACCTGGAATAGCTGTTACAACCTCAAAATTATTGGATAATAACTGCAATTAAGTGGTATAACTGCTGACAGCTTCCAAAAAGTTTCTATTCCCAAATCCAAGAAAAGGAACAATAATCTCAAAATATCTAGTGGGGTTTCTTAATAATAATTCAATAGGCTGCTCATATGATTGTCAAAGGCAAGCCAAGATTAGGAAGCAAAAGTTCCTGGCCAAGTCTCAAGTAAAGAACACTCAGTCTAAGACATCTCTAATCTGGCATTTTGTCCTACGGAGTGAAGGAAAGTGATTACAAGAAGAGGAGAGGGTTAGATGGTCATAATAAGAACTGACTTTTAGAGCAGAAAATTAGCAAAATGCTTTACACAGATTAATTCATTTTATCCTTACAACTCCTGGGAAATAGGTACTCGTATTATCCTCATTTTACAGATATGGAAATTGGGACAGAATTTAAGTGATTTATCCAGGGTCACACAGCTAGTAAGTGTCTAAGGCAAGATTTGAACTCAGATCTTCTTGATTTCAAGAAATATTCTAAGCAACTAATCTCCCAGTTGCCCCTTACTATGAAGTTAAGATTAAGAGATTATGTCAGTGCAGTAAATGTTTCCAAATACAGTGGGGAAAACTGGTCAGGGCACTTCCTTAAATAAGTTTTCCCTTCCCCCCCCCTGATTTGGAATAATTCCCAAGAAAAAGAAATGGGTGAGTTTCTTAGATTCATGATGACTTGAGAAAGCACGTAATTCAGTGCCCCCCCTTTTTAAAAAAAGCCAACCATTTTGGACAAGCAAGCTGAGAAAGAAAAATGTGGGAATTTTTTTTTTTTAGATTTTTCAAGGCAATGGGGGTAAGTAGCTTGCCCAAGGCCACACAGCTAGGCAATTATTAAGTATCTGAGGTCGGATTTGAAGCCAGGTACTCCTGACTCCAGGGCCAATGCTCTATTCACTGTGCCACCTAGCCTCCTCCGGTTAATCTCTTTTAAAAGATTTTATTTTGAGTTTTACAATTTTTCCCCTAATCTTACTTCCCTCCCCCCACCCCCCCACAGAAGGCAATTTGCCAGTCTCTACATTGTTTCCATGGTATACACTGATCCAAATCGAATGTGATGAGAGAGAAAACATATCCTTAAGGAAGAAACGTAAAGTATAAGAGATAGCAAGATCAGACAATAAGATATCAGTTTTTTTTTCCTAAATTAAAGGTAATCGTCCTTGGTCTTTGTTCAAACTCCACAGTTCTTTCTCTAGATACAGACGGTATTCTCCATTGCAGAAAGCCCCAAATTGTCCCTGATTATTGCACTGATGGAATGAACAAGTCCATCAAGGTTGATCATTGCCCCCATGTTGCTGTTAGGGTATACAGTGTTTTTCTGGTTCTGCTCATCTCCCTCAGCATCAGTTCATGCAAATCCCTCCAGGCTTCCCTGAATTCACATCCTTCCTGGTTTCTAATAGAACAATAATGCATCATGACATACATATACCATAGTTTGCTAAGCCATTCCCCAATTGAAGGACATTTACTTGATTTCTAATTCTTTACCACCACAAACAGGGCTGCTATGAATATTTTTGTACAAGTGATGTTTTTACCCTTTTTCATCATCTCTTCAGGGTATAGGACCAGTAGTGGTATTGCTGGATCAAAGGGTACACACATTTTTGTTGCCCTTTGGACATAGTTCCAGACTGCTCTCCAGAAAGGCTGGATGAGTTCACAGCTCCACCAACAATGTATTAGTGTCCCAGATTTCCCACAAATCTTCCAACAGTGATCGTTGTCCTTTCTGGTCATATTGGCCAGTCTGAGAGGTGTGAGGTGCTTTAATTTGCATTTCCTCTAATAAGTAATGATTTAGAGCAATTTTTCATATGACTATGGATCGTTTTGATCTCATCTGTAAATTGCCTTTGACCATTTGTCAATTGGGGAATGGCTTTTTTTTTTTTAATTTGACTCAGTTCTCTGTATAAAAAATGTGGTAAATCTGAGAAGCCTTACCAGCATCTCTCCTGAGAGGACTTCCAGAAGTTTGATGAGCATCCTTCCATCTCGCAGATCCTTGTAGAGGTCGGCAATACGGCAGGACACACGTGCCAGGTGTGAGTTCACCCATTTCGTGAAAGTCTTCTTCTGCACAACTTCCCGTTCATCTGCAAAAGGAGAAGAGTTCCAGGTAAGGTAGATAAGACTGCTGAGGATCAAATGAACTAGGCAAAGGAGGTTTAGACACATTCTATGTCTAAAATCTGAAGGAGAATATTTGATAGCCATAATCCAGGTCCCACTTTTAACAAACAGAGACTCCATACATCATTAACCTTAACCCTAATCCTAATTTCCTGCTATTAGCTTTTTGACTACATAATGCTATAGTACCATATCACAAATAGAAATTTAATCACTCTTGATCTGGACAGATTGGCCACCAATGCTCAGAACTGCTGCCCCAAGTAAACAGATTCCTTCAGTCTCCTGCTCTGTTTCCTCTAAATTCCTTTTCTCCTGGGAATTAACCAAGTATAATACCCCGCAGTGTTCAAACAATCAACTATCTGTAATGATTTTTCAAAAGCTGGCAACTAAGGGACAGAGGTAATGGTTAAAAGAAGCTTTATCTCTCACTGGTACTGAATTATACATATAAGGCAAACATTATGTTGGTAAAGAAAATCACTTCCTTAGGTAAGGAGCAGTTCTTCAACCTGCAGTTTCAACTCTGTTCATTCTCTGGACACTATAGATTTATTTTCTAGGATATATCATGGAGGAGGACCAAGAAGAAGTTGGAGACACAGACAAGAAGAAATCCCATAGGACAAAGCTGTGATTTCATACAGGGGCCATATGAATTCTGACAAAGAATGAAGCAGACCTTTGAAAGGTTGGCTTAAGTCTGAAGAGAAAGGAGAATGGAAGAGAGAGAAGAAAGACTGATAAGGAAAGGAAGAAGGGATGGGGAAATGGAAAAAGATAAGCATGGAAAAGGAAGATGGCTAAGAGAACAAAAGAGAGGGGGAAAAATATCCTGCTTAAATTTGTAAATAGCCCAGGACAACTGATTTCTGTGTAAATGGATTTGATGATTCAAGTCTCCAAAAGATGTGACATGTGTGGCTTAGTCCACTGGGAAATGACCTCAGGAGGGTTACAATTGTTGCAGAGCTGTCTCTCTCTGGAGTGACCATGCCAGAACCACTTCAAGGGCATGACTCAGGTGTCTCTGCTGGCTCACAACAGTGAGCTTCCTTCCTTATACTCCCAGTTAGTTGGATGCTTGAAACTTATACCCTCTCACTCTGAACATAAGGTAGAAACTTATACCCTCTCATTCTAAGCATGAGGGAGAAAAAGGAGAAATGGGTTGACTACACTAACCTTAAATGCCCACAAAAGAAATACATTAGCCAGTATCTTGACTTAAATTCTGCAGGCCCAAGTGAATTTCATTCAAGACTCTTATTAGTCTTTGAAAAATACACTGATTTTATAGTCTATATCGTGGTTTTAAATGAAGATTTTTATGGTACCATAGGGATTTATGGTAACTTGCTTAAACTCTGATGATATGTTTATGTGAGGGGGTATTGAAGCTCAATAAGACTAGCTTTTCCTGTCCCCAAACAGACAATCTTCAGTCACTGCGTTAATATAATTTAGAGGTGACCTAGGTTTTTAGTATTCCAAATTGTCCTCTGATTAGTATTATTTTCAAACGACACATGAATTCTTTACATGTAATAAAGATGAAGAACCTAAGGGTTTAAAATAGGTAGTTTCCTGATCCTGGGCCTTAAGAATCCCCTTGTGGAAGACATGAACAAGAGATGTTTAGAGAAAAGATGGCAGGGCAGTGATCTCCACCAGAAGTTCTCCAAGTCTCTAAGAACCCCCAGTGGTTTATTCCTGAGGTCTTTTCAAAGGCTAAATTATTTTCATATTAATGCTAACAAATTATTTGCTGATTAAAACAATCCTCCTTTTTATTGCTATAAATGTGTGTGAAGACAGATTTTCTTCATATAATCAAAACAATACATCACAACAGATTGAATTCAGAAGCTGATATGAGAATTCAGCTGCCTTCTATTAAGCCAGACATTAAAGAGACTTGCAAAAATACGTAAATCAATGCAACTATTCTTGTCAAATGTTTTCTGCTTTGGAAAATATAGTTATTTTTCCCCAAAAAAAGTTATTTATTTTTACATGTAATATATTTATTATTATTATTATTGTTTGTAAAAGAATGAATATTTTAAAAAATCCATCAGTTTTCATTTCAAATACTGCAAATACTGATAGATATAACCCATGAAAGCAAAAGGGCTTTGGAGTCCCTCACTACTTTTTTAAGAGTAGACAAGGATCCTAAGACCAAAATGTTTTAGAATCACTTTATGTACAGTGATGGAAATAGTTCCCAAACAATGAAATCCTTGATCTATTGATGCATATTTTTCAATTGCCAGAAAATATTTCAAAATATTGAAGATTATGAGTAATTTTACCCCAGTTCTTTTAAAAGAAAAGCAGTTAAGTCAGGAAAGAGAAGCAGAAATCCCCAGAGGCTAACTGTCATACAGAAGGGAAGGTCCAGGAATAGGGATTAATTTCCATTAGCTCCTTCTCTCTGGTGGAGCTTTATAGCTCACTCAGCATATTTGTTCCAGAGCCCATCCTGAGGCTTTCAAGTGGAATTCTGAGTTGGTGAAGCAATGCCAAATGAAAGCCTGAGGCCTTGTTCTTGTACACAGGATGTGCCCATGGGAGAGACTGGAAAAAAGAGGGTAATACTGGCAACAGCTGCAGCAGCACACCTGGGCTTGTCCTCAGTGGGTCCTGGCCTGTGCTACTGTGACATATAATCCCTGGCTTCTTTTCTGAGAGATCCTATAAGGAGGATCAACTTAGATGAAGGGTCGGAATGTGATGTTTTCATTTTCTGAGACTAAATCATGCCAGTGACTAGTAGAAAGAAACTAATTCTGGAAAGTAGCACTTGTCCTTAAATGACCATAAAAACAAAGGTTATTTTTACTTTTCTATAGCCAGTAATGCCAACTTCACTATCCCTTATAAAAAGTCCACATTTAGTTTTTAACTCACTTTTACTCCCTACCAGACACTGGCCATTCTTTTTCCTTTTTTAGAAATGTATTTATTTTTCCAATTATATGTTTTCAACATTCAAAGATAGTTTTCAACATTCATTTTTGTAAAGCTTTTTCCTTCCCACCTCTCCCTCCCCCTCACCTGATATAGCAAGTAATTTGGTTATACATTCACAATCATGTCACACATCTGATCATCATTTTTCTACCCCAGTCAAACAATTTTTTTGTCTCTTTCTCCTCCCCTACCACAGAGCTGGCATCTCTGCTTGTGCATTGGTCTAAGTAACATCTCTTCATCTACCTTTAAAAGTTTGGCTTTAAATCAAAACATCATGTCAATAAATATTATTGAACACCATGTTTCTCTTCTAACCTATGTGATCACTCCTTCTTAGTATACCTTGCTAGCTCATCATTTAGATCATATCTTGTTTGTTATGGTTTTTTTTTGTGGCAAGGCAATGGGGTTAAGTGACTTGCCCAAGTTCACACAGCTAGGTAATTATTAAGTGCATGAGGCCAGATGAAATCAGGTCCTTCTGACTCCAGGGCAGGTGCTCTATACACTGTGCCACCTAGCTTCCCCTAGATCATATCTTGTAACTGTGGCGGTATCTCAGACTCTGACTGGAACCTGCCCTCCTCTCTGTTCTCTCTCTCTCTTTACTCCCTCACTTCCTGACTTCATCAGCTCCCATAGGGTCAATTATCATCTCTATGAAAATGATTCTGCTTCTACACATTCAGCCTGAGTCTATCTGTCTGTCTGTCTGTCTGTCTGTCTGTCTCTCTCTCTCTCTCTCATCTCCAATTGGATATTCTTATAGGCATATCAAATACAACATATCCAAAACAGTTTCCTCTGCTGTAAAATGAGCTGGAGAAAGAAATGGCAAACCACTCCAGTATCTTTGCCAAGAAAACCCCAAATGGGGTCACAAAGAGTTGGACATAAATGAAAATGAGAGAACAATAACACAAAAAGGACAGTGAAACATCACACAGGCATCATCATAAACAATCATTTATAAGCATTTATTAAATGCTTTCTAGTGCCAGGAATTGGCAACTAGAGATATTGTGAATAAGAGGGAAAAGAAAGTGAGAAACCAGTTTGGAAATGAAGATTTGAGAGCCATTTACTGACTAGTGGTAGTTGAAATTATAGCAATATGGTTCTATAAGGGAGTAAACAAACATAGATGAAGATACAGCCCAAAATTTGACTTTTTAAAACTTTAAAGATGCCATTTGAGAAGAAAAAGGAAGTTTTGGAAAAATTCACTGATTTACTAGGGGAATAGACTTCTCCTTTTCCCCAATTTATGTTCATCTAAAGCTTTGAATGATTTACAAAGCACTAAAGACAATCCTTACACTCACTCAGAACAATCTTATGATTGCAAACATTATGACCATTTTTACAGATGAGGGCACCAAATTGCAAAATGATTAAGTGACTTGCCCAGATATAGCCAAAAAGGGTTAGAGTCAATATCCAAACACATCTTGTACATCTAGAGACCATAGTTCTTTCCAATAAACCATCTTAACTCTCTTTGAAGAGAAAACAAAATCTTATCAGAGCTTCAATCAATTCATTCCTCAATGGGAAAGCATTACATATAGACTGGTAGGGGAAAGGAAGGAAATAACCATTTGTAAAGACCCTCCTATATGTGCCAAGCACTTTGAAACATCTCATCTGATCCTCACAACTCAGTGAGGCAGATACGAATATTATCCCCATTTTATGTCTGAGAAAACTGAGGCAATCAGAGATTATGCAACTTGCCAGATTCACACAACCAGAAAATGTCTGAGCCTGAACTGAACTCAGAACTTTCTGACTCCAGGGCCACTTTATGTGTCACCCGCTGGAGACATCCTAGGTAGAACTATTAGAAAAGGTAAGGGCACATGACTACTGTGGCTCTTCTAGACACTTTTCACAAAGCTACCATTCCCTTGTTATGTTGGAGGCAATGCTGTCTGGAAGAATATAGAAATATAGAAGATAAGACTTCTACAAATTCACTTGCTTCCATGTAAACCTTCTGATTTGATCTTGAGCCACTTTCCTTCCTATGGGCCTCTTTTAGCTTCTCCATTTAAAAAAAAGAATGAAAAATTACTGCAGATATTCAGGAAACAATGCCCTTGATCCCTCTTCTGCAGAATAGAATGCAGAAGCCAGACAAGCTGGGAGAGCTAAGCAATAGCAAGTATAGCTAGAGCTAGAGTGTAACTGTGTCCACTTTAAACATGGCCTAAAAATTAATAGGTATTTCCCAAAGATGGCATTATCCATTAAAGCAAGTCACTCAGCCTCTATAATGAGGGGAGAGAGCCAAGTTTTATTATTAACCTCAATATGTTAATATTTAATAGACTATTCATGTAATGGTATATCATAGTCAACCTCAGTTTAGAGCAGTTGGTCATTCCCCTGCAAAGCATTCTCAATTTGAGACTTTCAGAAGTAGAACAAGCATGACTTTTACTCCTATTGGGAGGGAATGGATAAAATAGGCTGAGATGTTTTGGGAATGGCAGATCTGCCTAAAGAGGACAAAATCTTAAGATGGCTGGTCACAGTGAGGTGGTAAAGAGAGGACAATGACTAAATTCTTTTTTTAAATGCAATTTTATTTTACTTTTTCTAATTACATTTCAACATTCATCTTTTTTGTAAGATTTTGAGTTCTCAATTGTTTCTCTATTTTGATCTTAACTTAATTCTTGTTTTGTACTAATTAAGTATCAATAGTTTTAGAAATTAGAAAAAGTAACATAGTTTCCCACTACACTTTCAGTTCATATAACAAAGGACTCAATTTCTTAGAATTTAAAAAAAATTAATCATTTCAATAATAGGAGTGAATAGAAAGTCAGCTGCAGAATCAGAAAGTCCTTGCTCCAAAGTCCTCTTACTGCCTCTGTGAACTTGCACAAGCGACTTAACCTCTCAGCGCTTGCAGTAACTAACTCTCTTAGACTATCATGTGTCGAACTTAGAGGCAGATTTCTCACCAGAAATTTCCTTATCCTCCAACAATGAGAGAAGATGCTAAGGGGACTCTTTCCATTTGGAAGCAATACAATCACAAATCCAATCCTGATCCTACACAATGAAAATACAGGTCTAGCAATCTCTTGCAACAGTTTTGTTTTTCTTTGAACTCTCACAGGTAACAAGACAATAACACAATAGTCTATGATTGTCAGTGGCTTAATTTCTCCAAGATTTGTCAGCTTAAGTAACAACTGACCCCATTTCCAGTTTTCCTGACCCCAGTGCTCCATGTGAAATTATTCAGCCTCTTGACATAAAATCTTTTATAAGTCAGGACTTATTTCTGTAGTGGCAACCAAAAATCTTCTGTAAGGGAATTTCCAGGGAACCTAGGAATGTCAAAGGGCAAGAATACCTGCAGACCAAGCTACTAAGGAATTAGGATATCTATTAACTGACTATTTGTACCAGGGTCTAAGTGTGGTAGAGGTCAAGAAGATGGATGGAGGGATGTAATGGTGGAACCATGTGATTCAATCCACCAGGACTAGCTGCAGTTTCTCGACCATGATGCCAACCATAAATTTTCTATTCTATCATACTTCTGAGATACAGAAGGGCCATAGAGGGATATAACCTTTTGAGCCTCATATTTCCATTTCATTCTCAGAATTCCTCTTTTCAGGTGAATCATGTCTCTCCTAAGGGAGCTATATCTGTTTCTCCCAGTTTTGCCTTCTTTCTTTCAGGGTTAGTAGAGAGTACACTATAGGCAGAGAAATGGGAGAGGGACAAGTAAAGAACTAGCAATATGATTGAAAAATTCTTCTTGGCATTGGGTTCTATGTTGTAACCAAAAAGGGCAAAGAAAGGAGAGAGAGAGAGAGAGAGAGAGAGAGAGAGAGAGAGAGAGAGAAGACTTATGTAAGGAGGGTTTCCAGAGGAACTGCCAGAAAGCCTCATGTCCCACATGCTCCAAAATATTCCAAAATATTGCCTGGAATCTCTTTGGGAAAATGAAGATTTGGTTCCTATTTTTTTCCTCCTCTATGCAGAGACTGCAGTCCAAGGAGCAAAGCAGACACACAAACTATTCAATGCTGAGGAAGAACTAGAGGAGCCATGGTTCAAAATATACTTGCTAAAACCACAACCCTCACCTCTCACCTTGGGTTATGTACCACTGAAGTCAAGCCATCCAACTTTGAAAGCTGAGTCGTGTCAGGCCAAATCCTCAGATTCAAATCAAACATAGGTTGGGTAATCACATTTGAAAGCTGCTGTTTTTTCAAACAGAATAACCATATGGCTTGTTTACAGGGGCATCAGGAAGAGGGATGCAGTGACTAGGATGGAAGGCCAAACAGAGAGTATCCCTTTCTGCATCAGAGATGTCTGAATGGAACTAAGAAGAGGTAGAAAGAATGGACATTACAAATGCTCACATCTATAAAATGGAGATAGAGCAGATCAATGAAATGGATGTGTAACTAAAAAAAAATTGAAAAAGGAACAAATTAAAAATCCCCAACTAAGTCCCACATTAGAAATTCTGAAAATAAAAGGAGAGATTAATACAATTGAAAGTAAGGAAACTATTAAACTAGTAAATAAAACATTAAAATAGATAAGCCTTGGGTTAATTTGATTAAAAAAACAGAATACTAATATCAAAAATGAAAAAGGTGAATTCAACACCAATGAAGAAGAAATTAAAGTAAAGATTAGGAGCTGTGTTGCCCAACTCTGTGCCAATAATTCAAACAATCTAAGTGAAATGGATGAATATCTACAAACCTATAAATTGCCCAGATTAACAGAAGAGGAAATAAAATATTTAAATAACTTCATCTTAGACAAAGAAATTGAACAAGCCATCAATGAACTCCCTAAGAAAAAACTTCCAGAGGCCAGATGAATTTACAAGTGAATTCTACCAAATATTTAAAGAACAATTAATTCTAATACTATATAAACTATTTGGAAAAGTAGAGAAAGAAGAAGTTCTACAAAATTTCTTTTATGACAAAAATATGGTATTGATATCTAAACCAGGAAGGGTCAAAACAGAGAAAGAAAATTAAAAAAAGAAAATTTCCTTAATGAATATCAATGCAAAGATTTTAAATAAAATATTAGCAAAGAAATCACAGCAAATTATCACCAGGATAATACACTATGACCAGAAAGGATTTATATCAGGAATACTTGGCTGGTTCAATATTAGGAAAATTATCAGTATAATTAACCATATCAATATGATTATCTCAACAGATGTAGAAAAGGCTTTATTTCCTTCTCTTTTTTTGCAAGAAAATGGGGTAAAGTGACACATCCAAGGTTACACAGCTAAGTATGTATTAAGTGTCTGAGACCGGATTTGAACTCAGGTCTGCCTGACTCCAGGGCCGGTGCTCTATCCACTGTACCACTGTGCTGCCTCCCAGAAAAAAAGTTTTTGACAAAATAAAGCTTCTATTCCTATTAAAACATTAGAGAGCATAGGAATAAATTGAATTTTTCTTAAAATGATGAATAGGATTTATTGAAAACCATCAGCAAGCATTTTATGTAATGGTGATAAGCTAATAACTGTCCCAATAAGATCAGGAATAAAACAAGGATGCACTATTATTCAATATTGTATCAGAAATGTTAGCTTTAGGGGGCAGCTAGATAGCACAGTGGATCGGCCCTGGAGTCAGGAGTACCTGAGTTCAAATCTGGCCTCAGACACTTAATACTTACCTAGCTGTGTGGCTAGGTAATTGGGCAAGCCACTTAACCCCATCTGCTTTGCAAAAACCTAAAAAAAACAAGAAATGTTAGCTTTAGTAATAAGAAAAAGAAATTGAAGGAATTAGATAAATCATCAGCATTTTCTCTATTATCAACAAAGCCCAGGAGCTACAGATAGAAAGAGAAATTTCACTTAAAATAACTGTAGACAATATAAAATACATGGGAGTCTACCTGCCTAGAAAAACTCAGAAACTATACGAACATAATTATAAAATACTTTTTACACAATTAAAGTCAGATCAAAATAATTGGAAAAATAACAATTGCTCATAGGTAAGCCTAACTAATGCAATGAAAACTATTATATCTAAATTAAATTACTTATTCAGTAGTCACTTATTTCTTATTTATATAAATTACTTATTCAAACAAAACAAAAAAATTATTTTATAGAGCTAGACAAATAATAAGGAAATTCATATGGAAAGATATCAAGGGAATTGATGAGAAAAATGCAAAAGAAGGCAACCTAGTTGTACCAGATCAAAACTACATTATAAAGCAGCAATCATCAAAACTATTTGGTACTGGCTAAGAAATAGAGTGGGGGATCAGTAGAAGTTGTTAGGTACACAAGATAGTAGTAAATGATTGTAATAAATAATCTACTGTTTGATTAACTCAAAGACTCTAGTTTCTGGGATAAGAACTCACTAATTAACAAAAACTGTTATGAAAACTGGAAAACAGGATGGAAGATCTAGGCATAGACCAACATCTTAACACCTATACCAAAATAAGCTCCAAAATGCAAACATGATTTAAATATGAAGGGTGATGCCATAAACAAATTAGGAGATCTATGGAGAAGGGAAGAATTTATGACTAAGCAAGTGTTTAGAGGATGTTATGAAATGCAAAATGGATAATTCTGATTACATTAAAATAAAAAGGTTTTACACAAACAAAACCAATGCAACCAATTAGAAGGAAAGTAGAGAGCAGAGAAACAATTTTTACAGCCAATGTTTCTGATAAAGGTCTCATTTCTAAAAATTTTAGAGAACTTATTCAAATTTATTTGAATACAAGTCACTCCCAAGTGATAAATGGTGAAAGGATATGAACAGGCAGTTTCCAGATGCAGAAATTAAAGCTATCATATGAAAAAATACTCTAAATCACTTCTGATTAGAGAAATGCAAATTAAAACAGCCCTAAGTGTATCACCTCACAAATATCAAATTGACTGATATGATAGAAAAAGAAAATGATAATGGGAAAATTGGGACACTAATGCATTGCTGGTTGAATTGTGAATTGATCCCACCATTCTGGAGAACAATTTGGAACTATGTTCAAAGAGCTACAAAAGTATGCATACCTTTTGATCCAGTAATACCATTAGTAGGTCTGTATCTCAAAGAGACCATAATAAAAGGAAAAGGACCTATCTGTTCTTTTGGTCCTAAAATATTTATAGCAGCACTTTTTGTGGTGGCAAAGAATTGGGATTTGAAGGGATACTCATCGTTTGGGGAATGGTTGAACAAGTTATGGTATATAGATGTAATTGACTACTATTGTGCTATAAGAAAGGATGAACATGGAGATTTCAGAAAAATGTGGAAAGATTTACATGAATTGATGCTTATTGAAGTGAGCAGAACCTGGAAAACATTGAACATTGTAATAGCAACATTGTATAATGATCAACTATTCCAAAAAACTCATGATGGAAAATACTATCCACATCCACAGAAAGAACTATGGAATCTGAATGCAGACTGAAGCACACTTTTTTTTTAAATTTATTTTTTATTCTCATTTTGTACAAGATATTGTATTCCTTTTTTTGAGACATTGTATTCTCTTTTTTTTTTGCAAGGCAAATGAGTGGCTTGCCCAAGGCCACAAAGCTAGGTAATTATTAAGTGTCTGAGACTGGATTTGAACCCAGGTACTCCTGACTCCAAGGCAGGTGCTTTATCCACCATGCCACCTAGGCACCCCTGAAGCATACTTGTTTCACTTTTCTGTTGTTTTTTGTTTTTTCTTTCTTGTGATTTTCCCCTTTTGTTCTTATGCTTCTTTCACAATAAGACTGATCTGTAAATAAATGTATTTAACATGATTGTACATGTGTAACCTATGTCAGTTTGCTTGTTGTCTTAGGGAACGAGAAGAGGGAGAAAGGAAGAAAAACTTGTAACTCAAAATCTTATAAAAATGAATGATAAAAAACTATATAAAATTGGGAAAAATGAAATACTATTATTAAATGGGGGAAAATTTTAAAAGAAAGTGGGGTTTTTTTGCAAGGCAGTGGGGTTAAGTGACTTGCCCAAGGTCACACAGCTAGGAAATTATTAAGTATCTGAGGCTGGATTTGAACTCAGGTCCTCCTGACTCCAGGGCCAGTGCTCTACTTACTGTGTCACCTAGCTGACCCTAAAAGAAAACTTTTAAGGAAGCCAAAAAAAAAAATGGACATAACCCTTAATTGATGTTTGATAAAGAACTGAAGTGAGCAAGGTGGGGTGTGGTTCAAAAGAAGCTAGAAAGCAAGAAGAGTTAACACAGTGATGGTCCAAGAAAAAAGCAAACAAAAGACTTGCAATCTTTCCTGTTCTTGCTCATTCACATATTCGAATCTACCACTAAACTATGTCTAAACTCATCTTTTTTGTTTGTTTTTGTAAGGCAAATGGAGTTAAGTGGCTTGCCCAAGGTCACACAGCTATGTTATTAAGTGTCTGAGACTGGATTTGAACTCAGGTACTCCTGACTCCAGGGCCAGTGCTTTATCCACTGCACCACCTAGCCGCCCCCACTTAAACTCATCCTAAAGACTGGCTTGTATACCAGGACAAGGAGGATTTGTTGATAGCCAGCCTTGTACAACACCAGATCTCATTAATCCCAGATATTCTATTCTGATCATGTGGCAAGTCAAAATCTATGGGCACAAGAAGAAAGAAGCATTGACCTAATAGTGAGAGAAAGAGTAATAGATGGATATGAATCCCACTTAGGTATCTGACAAAAGATAAATCATTTAATCCCTCAGACCTTTCATTTTCTCACCTGAAGAATGGCATAATGCTACATCATACTCCTCAAATTGTGGGGAAAGTGCCTTCTAAACTTTACTCTATTATTATTAATATCCCAAGGCCCTAATTCTTCCCTCACCACAAGATATTCAAGGAAGAGTGAGGAGTTCAAGGACCACATTGATGAGGAAGAAGAAGAGTATTGCCAAACAGGTAGGGGAAGCAAGGGAAGTAACTAGACTGTTATTCTGAAAGGTCATGTCACAAGATTATGGGCAAAGAGAAAAGGTTACCCAGTAGGACGTGAGTTCAAATCCAACCTCAGACACTTACTATTTGTATGGTCATGGTCAAATCACTTAACCCTGATTGTCTTCCCCCTAAGAAGAAAAGAAAATAAAGGAAGAGAAAAGGAAAGAAAAGAAATGCCAGGCCTCAGTCCAGGCCAACCTCCCCATTCCAAATATCTCTAGTTACAAAGCATAGCAGCAGCAACAGCATCATGTAAAGGACTGATGGGATGCCCATGCCTAAAATCATTTACAAACCATATCTCTAGAGAATGAAAAGAAATATTATAATTGAATATATTTATTGCTGTCATTTAGGATTCCGTGCAAGAATTCTAAATACCATAAAGTCTCTTAGGAAATCTTAGGTAATCCTCTCAAAGAAAGACTTGAGGAATGCAATAGAGATAGAGCAGCAAATGTCTAACATCAGGGCAGAGTGACATATGACAGTCTTCTAACTAATTCCACTCTCCAGCAAACCCTCCTTGGGGGTCAGCTGTATTACCTCTAACCCTTAATACAGTGTCTGACATGGTCTGGATACTTACTATTTATTGATTGAATGAATATGAATTCATTAATCCTTAAATACTGATTCTGTGTTAATTCACTGGACTGTCTGAGTCTTGACCCAGGCTACTGATCATTCAAGACACACTCCAAGATAAGAGCATATTTTTTAAAAATATCAGAATAGAAAAAGTATTTCTCCTAATTATTAAGAAGACTGTCTGGTGGCTTCCCATTCTATTCAGTCATAAGAAGCACTGTGGCAAAGAATATAAACTCTAAAGAAACCTGCATTCAAATCTCTTTTCTAATATTTACTACCACCTTTTGAACAAGAGCAGTAAAACCAGAAATATATCTATAATATCTAATCCAAGATACTAATAAGGAATAAATGAAATATATTCAAGTATGTTGCAAGCCTTAGAGTACTATATAACTAATAAATATCATTTTCATTGTTTCCAAATGCTGTCATCAAACTTTTTTTTTAGGTTTTTTTAGGTTTTTGCAAGGCTAAGTGGCTTGCCCAAGGCCACACAACTAGGTCATTATTAAGTGTCTGAGACCGGATTTGAACCCAGGTACTCCTGACTCCAAGGCCAGTGCTTTATCCACTATGCCACCTAGCCGCCCCATGTCATCAAACTTTTGAGAAAAAAATAATCAATAACATGGTGAAAGTAAGGGATGACTGATGCATTGTTCAAAGAAATCAAGAAAAGTTCCCAGAATGTTGATGGGGCCCCTTGTGTTGAAATTATAGGAAGAAACAATCGTTATATCCTAGATTTAGAGGTGGAAGGAATTTAGAATTCCATCAAGTCCCACCTCCCCTGGTTTTACAGCTGAGGAAACTGAAGTACAGAGAGGTTTAAATGACTCACCCAGGGACTTACACCAAGAAGTGTTTGAAGTTGAATTTGAACTTAGGTGTATCTTGACTCTGCTTCCAATGCTCTAACCACTATTCCAAGAAGTTTATCTTGTTAAACAAAGAAAATAATGTCCTTTTATGACTAAATGTCAATAAATGTTCAACCCCCAAAACTGTTTTTAATTCTCTGGATACATAGCCTAATAAAGTATGCTATGTCTATGGTTACACTAAATGGACAATCTCAGAGGAACAGTATCTTTATCTGCATCAATAGAAGAAGTACCCACATAAATGAGATCATAGGTTCATTTGAGCATTTGAGAATGACCAACAAACTCTTTAATGGGATAAATGAATCACCCCAGTGAAGACTATGACATCATTTGTAAGAGTTCTTTCTTCTACATTACTGGAGTAGCTTTGCAATAATGAGATTGGCATCAACCTAATATATATCTAAGTTACCTCTAAAAACAAAAGGAAAGCCAAACAGTATTTTTAGGGGTTTTTTTTTTTGAAAGCCAAACAGTTTGAAAGAAAGTAAAAACCATAGGAATGATGTGGTAAAGGTGATCTCCTAAGAAATGAATTATCTGAGAAACAGACCAAGAAAGACCAACTTTTCATGTGGCTCCTGGGCAAGGCACACAAGGAAAAACTTTTTCATAGCACACAAGAAATAACTCTTTCATCACACATATACACTATACTGTGTCCCAGCCAACCCAAAGGGTTTAATAGAGGTTGATTAAGTCAAAATAGCCCAATGTTTTGACACTGGCTAGAGAATGAATTACAAATGCAAATAAGATGGTGTTATTTTACCTCTGCCAATAAGAAAAACAAGAATGCAGTTTTTAAAAATGCTGAATTTGGAATCAGAGGACTTGGGTTAAAAATCCTTGCTCTCACACTTGCTACTTGCAGGAACTTGAGGAAGTCACAAAAATTCTAAACCACAATTTCCTCCACTGTAAAATGAGAGGGGTGATCTAAATAACCTGATTTCCCTTCTAATTCTAGATCTATGATCCTACAATGTAGATGGGAAAGGGAGAGGAAAGAAAGAAAAGGATATTTTCTCCATTAGTCAGATCAAAAAGCTCATATCATGAGATAGAGATTAATCCTATGCCATTGTATTATATATGTTAGCTAGCAGAAGTAGAAAGGATGCTTTGTGAGCAAGAGGTAACCTTTAATACTTTTTTTTTTGTTTTGTTTGCAAGGCAATGGGGTTAAGTGACTTGCCCAAAGTCACACAGCCAGATAATTACTATTGCGTCTGAGGCCGGATTTCAACTTTGGTCCCCCTGACTCCAGGGTTGCTACTTTATCCACTGTGCCACTTAGTTGCCCCCCCAAATACCTTCTTTTTTTGCAAGGCAATGGGGTTAAATGATTTGCCCAAGGCCACACAGCTAGGCAATTATTAAGTGTCTGAGACAGAATTTGAACTTAGGCACTCCTGACTCCAGGGCTGGTGCTCTATCCACTGCACCACCTAGCCACCCCACTAATACTTTCTAAGATATAGGTACAATATAGGACAAGATAAGTGTCAAAACCCCAAGTTTGCCAAAAACCAAGAAGTTTGCTTCAAAAAAGTTTCCCTAAAGTGATCTCAAAAAATTTACATTGACATGATGTTTTAAGGTTTATACATCCCTTGAATAGTAACCTCCAAAAAGGCATAGAAAGTAGGAATTTTTAAGCATTTTTATGACATGTACCCCTTTAGCAGTCTGGTGAAGTCTATCGACCTATTCTCAAAATGTTTTTAAATAGATAAAATAAAACACATAGGATTATAAAGAAAGCTAATTATATTGAAATATGGTTATCAACATATTACCCAAAAAAGTTCATGTACTCCACTGAAAGTTTCATTAAGAACCCCTAAAAAGAATAGGGATATCAACTAAGGAGCCAGAAGATTCATACCCCACGCCTCACAACAAAGTTTTTCACAAAGGAAAGGAGAGTAGAATCAATTGAATGAGAACATATGAAGAGGATTGAAGGAGGTTCCAAAAGCCAAATAGTGGTTCAGGTAGAAGGAATGCAGTTCTTACTCTTCCCACCTCTTCCCACACATAAGATGATCAAAAATCCTTGAAAATGTTCAGGACCCAGGTTATTCCAGGTCAGGATTTAGTAATTAAGGTTCATTATAAGAAATATCAAACAACAAAAATTATATCTCAGTAAATAAGAGGAAATAATATTTTAGCAAGGAAGAAGAGAAACTATTTACACTGGAGATTTAGAATTTTTAGAAATGAGTTAACAACTCCCCCCAAAAAAACAACAATCCAGAAATAAAAACCCAGAAATCCCATCATGAACTTAAGAGGTAAAAAGTAGGTGAAATTTAAGATTTACCTTAGAAAACCTTTCCCTCCTCCTTTTTTGGAGTCCTGAGAAGTCTGCCTGTTCTCAATTTCATACTTGGCTACTCTTTTCTTGAGGGACCCTTGGTAGGTATGATGATCCCAGAGCCCTTTTGGGGAGTTACAGCTCCTCCATAATCCTCCAGACAGGAGGAAGGTTAAAGGGAAGGGAAGTTAAGATTAGAGCGTAGTTGATAATTCATCCTTAACACACTGATAATTTCATTCAGTTGACTGAGCTGTCTTTGACTCTTGAATGTGGCTACAGATCACTCAGGATGGCTACTTCAAGTTGCTTTGAGTACAGTACATACATACAAACACACACTCACAAACAGAACCTTTTTTAGAGAGTGAATGAAATATGAATGAACTAAAAGACAGGTGTAAACAGTGGCTGTCTCCAATACTATCGAATCCTCTATGAGCAAACTCCCATCAGATATTAGTAGGTTTCCCCCAAGATGCATCCCCAACACCCCACCACCACCATTTACATGAAGAGGCTTGGGAAAAACAGGTGGTCTTGGGGAGAGGAGGGGACCAAGGAAGGTTCTTCCCACCCATATCCAGTCATTCACCCTTCAGAAGAGTACCTGCTAGGGCCTTGATCCGAGACCTCTCAAAGAGCCTGGCCGAGCTATTGTCATTGTCCAACTCGTTGTCTGGGGAGTCCCAACGGGCATTGATCCTGCTGTACTGTTGGATGCCCAGGTTGTCAAACTCAGTGGCGGATGTCATGTTGGGAGGATCTCAGCAGCAGCAGCTTCTGCCTCAGTCCTCATAAAAGGACCCCTGGAAAGAGAGCAACATGTACTGAAGGGTTAGCAATCCACCCCTTCAGACTTTTTCTCAGGGGAAACTTATTCGGAGCCTCTGACAGAAACAAATCCTTCTAAGAGCAGCGCACTGGGCCATCTGCCTTAGCATGCTTTCCACCTGAGGTTCCTGGATCATATGTTATGAAATATTGCAGCACCAGCAGCAACAGTAACAATGACGGCGGCAACAGTGGCAGCGGCAATAGAAGGGACCAGGAGAGCTGCATGCAGCAAGAGCATCCAGGGCAGCCAGCAGGTGGAGACATCGTTGCAGTGAACCAAAGCTCCCCACCCCCTTCCCAGGCTCAAGACAGGACTGCTCATGGGCTTGGGCTCCAGAGGCTGCAGAGGCAACTGCGCTGGCTAGGAGGGAAGCATCTGCCCACCAAATTGAGGCCAGAACACGATGGGGGGTTGGGGGCAGACGAGGAGGAGGGAAGGAACAGGGGAGGGAGGGAGGAAGCTGGGGAATAGATTCTGTAGCTTGAAAAGAAAAATGAATAAATGGGGGATAGGGAATGGAAAAAGCCAGCTTAGGGCTGTCTCCAAAGCTTCTGAGCTTGTGGCAGCTCAGTCCTGGAGAAAGTTCACCCAGTTAATCCACTAAATGAATACCCATGCTATGAGTCTGTGCCTTTGGGGGCTTCTCTTTAGCTAAGTTGGGTCTGGTCCATAGGCAAAGAGAGAGAGAGAGAGAGAGAGAGAGATCTCCTGTTGAAATTCACGGAACCATACAGCCTTGCTTGACCTGTATGCCCAAGTCCAGGAACACCTGGCTGCCAACGTTGCAATGCTTTGCAAGGGAGCAATGTTTACATGGGACAATTGGTGGCTGAGAGTCCTTTATGTAAGGGGCAGCTTCAGAAGTCCCAAATCCTAGCTGTTTGTTGCCACTTGTTTATTCTGTTATACGACCTTTGAGAAGTTATTGTTCCCCCTTGACTCTTAATTCTCCTCTCTGTAAAATAGAATCAATAATTTCTGATTCCCAATGACCTTCAACCAAGTCTCCCAAAGTTATTTCACAGACTTAAGAGATAATACTTGTAAAATACTTCAGATAAGAGATTTTTATTTAGAACATTCTGAAAAAGGCTTTTATCATGTTAATAATAATAGAAACAAAGAAAAATCTGTGATTAACAATATTTTAAAAATTCAGTTGTTTTTTGTTTTTACATAAGAAATGCAGATGGCTAACAATCTAGTTGTAACTTGAAGTAGTAGTAGTGCCCTATTTCTTAGGGGCATAAGAGAATTGCAAACTTGTCTCACATAAATATACCCTTAAAAGGGACACAACTCATATTTTCTAGGGTCATAGTTCCCTTTGCAGTCACTGCCATTAGTGGTTAATTAGTCATTTGGGTAAACTGGGATTCCCCGTTTTGCTAGCATCAGTATAGACAAAACTCTTATTCTCATGTAGTTGCTTTTTTCTCCAAGTTTTATTAGATAGTTACAGAGGGAAAAGTGATAGTAAAATTAGACTTTAGAGAAGACTATCAAGTTTATATCTTAACTTTTTGTGTGTCTTGAATCCCTTTGACAATCTGGAAAAGTTTATAGATCCCTTCCCAGTGTTGTTTTTAAATGTATAAAATAAAATACATAGGATGAACAAAGGAAAATAATTTTATTGAAATATAGTCATCAAAATATTAAAAATAAAAAGTTCATAGCACCCAGATTAAGAACCTCTGGTCTAGAATCATTTTGTTTAACCCTTCTGTTCCAGACTCACAATCCAAACCCTGGGGAGAGGGGGCTGGGGGCCCCCAATTCTCATCTTATATGGGACCTCTCATTATAGCTTGTCTTATTACTTATGCTCTTCAATAAAAACAACATGCTCTTGCGGTGCTTTATATAGAGCAACAGCAAAATAACCAAAGGAAACAAATATAGACTCTTTAAAACAGCAAGAATTTCACCACAATGTTTGCCACTCACTGGTTTTTCCAAGTTTTTACAGGCAGAAAAGGAAGCATGTAGTGAAAGCTAATTGTGCCATTCTACGTACTACTATACATGACAACATTATGTTCTCTATTATGCTATGATGATATGTCATGTCATAGCTTGTAGTAACCTGGGAGACAGATTTACTTCAATCATGACACTCCTTTGCTTCTTTAAAAGGGACAGACTGGCCTGGGTAAGGTGACTCAAGTAGATCAGTTCTTGACTGAACTAACCAATTAGCCTGACCAAGGTAGTATGATTTCTTTTTTTTTGCTTTGCTTCATTTGTTACTACTCCTCACTCCTAAGGGAGAAGGGGCATCCAAACAACATTAGAGAATCAAATGTGGCCAAAGCCTCCTGGGAAGAACAGGGTTGCTGTTCTATAGAGGTGTGATTGAACCATGCATGGTGAAGGTAACAGGACCCTGGGTCTTCGTCAGAGCCCTGGGCTATTTTTAAGAGTGGCAGAGAAAGGAACATGCAGTGAAGGACGTGGGAGTGAAATTACCCTTGCCTTGACTCCGTAAATAAAGTCTGTCCCAGAAAGAACAGAGGTAGAAGGCAGATTGGTAGGCCTGGGGTTCAAGACAAGATTGATGGCTCTGGGTTCAGAAGAGCAGCAACTCGGTAACAATTCATCCTGCTTAAAATATCCCTCCTGTGAAGGAGGCAGAAAATGAAGGACAGAACCAAACAGCATTTTGTTTTCAGATACTTTTTAAAACAGTTATAACTAAAAATATATATTGAGAGGTTTGTTTCCTTGGAAATAAACAAATGAAGATGGTTCAAAGAATGATGTGTAGGACCCACTTCTTATTCCTTAAGCTATATTCTTCTCTATAAAGCTCCTAGGTAGCATCCAGGGGAAAGCAACTTAATACTCAGAAAGAGTGTTTTCCTGGTAAGGTGAATTTCACTAACTTCATACAGTCAAGGAGACAGCATGATATCTATATGTAATCAGCAGGAGAAATATTGAGAGCTCTCTGATGAGTGATATGAATTATATAAATGTTAAGACAAAAAGATGGAAAAGGAAAAAGTATGGCAAAGCTGAGAAAAATTGCTTTGAAGATTAAAACCTATCCTTTGCTCAATGAAATCCACTCTTCTCCCATAAGAAGTTTTCTCACATTTTCTTATTTCTTTCTTTTTCCTTTTTTGGGGAGGGGGGGAGGAGGAGGGTGTAGAGAAGAGGCAGTTAAAGTTAAGTGACTTGCCCCAGGGTCATACATTTAATATCTGAGGCTAGATTTGAACTCAGGTTCTCCTGACTCCAAGGACAGTGATCTAGTCACTGTGCCATCCAGCTGTTCATTTCTTATTTATTAATCTAAAGTTGGCCCTGCAAAAAGCTTTAGTATAAGAAGGCAAGAGGGTAGGTAGAAAGGGTTCAAATTTAATTAGCCATATCTCTAAATTGATAACCACAGGTTTGGGTTCGGCACTTTTGTTATTCAGTTGTTTCAGTCACATTTGTATGTAACGGGATAATGTGACTTAACCAGGGACACACAGCTGAGTGTGTCTAAGGTCAAAAGAGAATTCAAAACAACGAGTCTTCCTGATACCAGGCCTGGCATTCTATCTACTATACCACCTAGCTGCCCTTTGGGTTTGGCACAAAAACTCTAATTTACAGAGACACTAAACATAAGGTTAATCTAAAATCTAGAACCACAGAATAATGTAGTAGGAAGTTCTCTAAATCTGAAGTTAGAAGACCCAAATTCAATTTCCAGCTCTCCTATAAGTCAACTGTGTGACTTTGAATAAGTCACTCCTAGACTTGGAAGTTTTTCTATAAATTAAAAAATTAGATGGCCTATAAAATCCTTTCTGGTTCTAAATAATCCTAACTCAACTCAAGTTCTAAGGGAATAAAAGAATCTCAGAAACAAGGCTGAGGCATTAATATTTGTTGAACTGAAAAGTATTTCCAATCTCCTTATCTCCTCTCTCACAAAATAAAATATGGCATATTTTCCTGGCCACAGGACATTGATAAGAAGCAAAGTGTCAAAATATATTTCTAGAGAAAGGAAAATGGGAGAGAGGCATTGGGGCAGAGAAAAGGGGATAAGAACTTATCAGACCAAAGTAGGAACAGTGAAATCAGTTCTGTCTAACTCTGCTACTATTAACAAACTCTTGCTCTGGAGAGATACAAATAAGTCATATGGATTACAAGGGGTGGTTCCCTTCTTCTCTGACTTTTCTCTGATCCTAGAGCCAAAGATAGTATGTTTTACTGTCTTGAATACTACTGAATCCCAGGATATAGAATTCTGGCTATTCAATTCATCAAGCATATATTAAACACCTATTAAATGCCAAATACCTCCTAGGCACCGAGAACACAAATAATGAAAACAGTACCTACTCTCAAGAAGCTTCAACTCTACTGAGTGACTTGAATATATAAATAAAAAAGTTTATACAAAACAAATTTTATTTTTGGATGGGGAATACTAGCAACTAGAGGGATCAGAAAGGACTTGTAATGAGGCAGAGAGGAAGACAAACATGTCAAGCCTAAGGGATTGACACTGCAAAAGCAAATTGGAAATGAATACTGTGAAAGAACAGGAAATAGGTCAATTTAACCTATGTTAAATGTATGAGGGGAAATAATATGTATGGGGGAAAATAATATGAAATATCTAAAAAGATAGATTGGAATCATATGTGAAAGACTTTAAACACCAAAGAAAACACTGTGTCTTTTTACTAGAGTCACTAGGGAATAAGACTAAAAGTTTGCTGGTTTACCTGTTTGATTTTTAGAGCAAATGAATGATTTATCATAATTAAGCTTAAAAAAAATATTCTTATTGTATTATCTTTGGCTACCTCTAATCAATTTTCTTCTACTGCCAGTTCATTTTGGTCCTGGGAGCAAGATGCATCAAAAGTTGATCCTTGAAATTCTTCCTAAAGAGCAGTAACTTCTACAAGGCTCATTGGGAATACAAACAAAGGAAAAAAACACCATCCCATCATACAAGGAGTTCCCATTAAAATGGAAGGGACAATATGCAAAAACTATGCACACACCATCAGTATCTAGATGGTACAATGGATAGAGCATCAGTCCTGCAAGTCAGGAGAATCTGAGTTCAAATCCAACCTCAGATACATTCTGAGCAAGTCACTTAGCCTTTGCCTCAGCTGCTAAATGAGCTGGAGAAGATAATAGCCAAGAAATTGCCAACTGCCAAGAAAACCCCAAATGAAGACACAGTGATGACTGAAACAACTCATAACAACATGTACATTCTAAGATACACCCGTAAGAATGTATGTATGTATACGTGTGTGTGTGTGTGTATATATATATATATATATATATATATATATACATGTAAGATGCATGGATAGAGGATAATGAAGGTAATCTCAGAGAGTATTAGGAGTATTGAAGGGGGACATCTAGAAAAAGTCTCTGGTAGAGAAGGGATCTGAGTTAAGTCTTGAAGGAGACTAGGGAAGGAAGGAGGTGAGCCAAGAGAACAATCCAAATGTGGGGTCACGTGCTCAGAACATCAAGCAAGTCAGAGTTAATTTTGTTCTTTTTAGAATAAAGAGGACAAAAAAAGAGGTGGAAAAGAACCATGGAAGGCTTTAAAAGGGGTCAGATTGTGAAGGGTTTTAAATGTCAGTCTTTTATATTTAATCCAATATTATTTAGCCCTAGGTAGTAACTTAACAAATGTTTACTGACTAATTAATTATGAAGACAAGTAGTAGGAAGTAGGAGTTTATTTAGTAATAAAGTGGAAGGTTGGTTTTAGGAAAATCACTTTGGTAGCTGAGTGGAAGAAGGCTATTGCAATTATGAGATGAGGCAGCTAGGTGGCACAATGGATAAAGCATTGAACCTCAGGTCTGGAAAACTCATCTTCCGGAGTTCAAATCCAGCCTCAGACTAGCTGTATGATCCTAGGCAAGTCACTTAACCTTGTTTGACTTGGTTTCCTCATCTCTAAAATGAGCTAGAAAAAGGAAATGACAAAAGGATTTATGCCAAGAAAATCCCAAATGGGGTCAAAAACAACTAGAAATACCTGAAATGACTGTACAACAAAATTATGAGATGATGAGGGTCTGTACCAGGGTGAATAAAGAGAATATGTAAATGAAAATGTGAAAGTAGAAAAGACAAGACTTGACAACAAATTAGATAAGCAAAATAAATGTAAGTAGAGTATAGCATAAACGTTGTGAACCTGGGTGACTGGGAAAATGATGGAACCCTTGACAGTCAAAGACAAATTGGAATGAGCTGAAGCATTTTGAGGAAAGATAATGAGTTTTATTTTGAATACACTAAATATGAGATGTCCTTAATAATACCCATTTAGGGAGGATCAAGGGGTTGTTGATGATGGAAATCCGTCACCTCAGGAAAGAAATTAAAGCCAATTTGGAAACCATCTATATAAAGATGATAGTTGAAACCATGAGAAGGTATGAGATTACCAAGACAGATAAGATAAGAGACAAAAAGAATGAACATGAGAGTCTAGGGTAGATATTATTTGGAGAAAGATTCAGCAAAGGAAACTGAAAAAGAATGATCAGGAAACTGAAAAAGAATGATCCTACAAGTAAAAGGAGATACAAAGGAGAACAGGGACAAACGATGTCAATTTACACTTTCATTTTCTTTCTTTTCTTTTTTAGTTTTTTCAAGGGAGTGAGATTAAAGTGACTTGCCTAAGGCCACACAGCTAAATAATTATTAAGTGTCTGAGGCTGGATTTGAATTTAGGTCCTCCTGACTCCAAGCTGGTGCTCTATCCACTGCACCACCTAGCTCCCCCCAATTTTCACTTTCAACAGCATCAAATGTTTCAGAAAGATAAAGGTAGATGTGGACTGAGAAAAGGCCATTAAAATGAGCAATTAATAGATTACTGATAATTTTGGAAAGAACAATTTCAGTTGAATAATAAGGTCAGAAGAGATTGCAGAAAGAGAAGAGGAAATAGAAGCCGGGAGGAATTCTACCTTAAGGAATTTAGCTAGAAAGGGATGGGCTAGGAAGAAAGTTAGTAGGAATGGTTGATCAAGCAAGGGTTTGAAGATAGTTAGACATAGAAATGATTACAGTCAGCAGGACAGGAGCCATTAGAGAGGGAGAGGTGGAAAATTAGGGATATAGTAAGGATGATAGATGAGGCAATATGCTGGAGAATTTGGGAGAGGATGGGAATCAAGAATACATGCTGAGGGCTTTGCCTTGACAAGATAAGGGGTCTTTTCTTATGCTAGACAGTTGTGAAGGAGTTATCTTGGGAAGATGTCTGAAGGATGAGATGAGGGGAGAAGAAGGAGCTGTAGGGAAAAATCTCAATTATTTGCAGTGAGATATGAGGTGATATCCTGGGGGGGGGCATATTTTGGAAGAGTTTAAGGAACCCTTTCTTATTCTAATCCTATCACTAATATACAACTACCTACACACACATTAGAAACTTCATTGTAAGAGGAAGATGCAAATATTTGCTCCTTTAAGAATAAAGCGGGGCGGCTAGGTGGCGTAGTGGATAAAGCACCAGCTTGGAGTCAGGAGTACCTGGGTTCAAATCCCATCTTGGACACTTAATAATTACCTAGCTGTGTGGCCTTGGGCAAGCCACTTAACCCCATTTGCCTTGCAAAAATCTAAAAAAAAAAATAAAATAAAGCAAGAAGTGAAATTAATTCAACTACATCCTTCTATATACCATCCTATATATCATCTGGTTAATGGTGAGGTTTATTTAAACCTCATAGTCATAGAACTAGTTGCTTCCTACACAAAGCAAATATTTCTTTCCCCACTGGACATTTTTGCTTTTTTGTTGCTGTTAATATTGCTGTGAATTTTTTGTTCCCCATTTTTTGCTAATTTTTGAAATATTAAATAATGATAGTTTGCAGCTATCATATTTAGCAAGACATTTAAAAACTAAACTTCCTGATCAAGAAGGTAAATTTTTATAATTTTTCAGCAGTTTATGGTTTTGCAAAATTCAATTCAGCACTTTGTGGTTTCAGTAATTCTCTGAATATTGAAATATGCTGGTGCCTATATTGGGTTATTGCCATCAAGAAAGACTCCACAGTCTATGTCCAAAGTACTGGGAAACCTAGCCTTTTAAACCAGTTATCTCAGAGTTTTTTTAATCACACACCCTCAACATAAGTATATTTGCTTTCAAAAAATATGTTATAATTATGTAAATTATTAAAATTTTCTGAAAGATGAGAAAGAAAATATTTTGAAAATATTTCCTAACAATACAATAAACTTTTGCTCAATAAAACATTATCAAAAATAATATTTTAATGAATTTAATTTGATTGAAATAATTTAAAAAAATTTTTTTAACACTTTGTAATACAACAATCTGAAGTTTCCTGAAGTTAGGTGCATTTGAATACTTCAATTTAATGATTATCATAGATTATTTTTAAAGCCTGTCACAGATAGATAAATATGGAAGAAGTGCATCACTGGCTGTGCTTACTAAATCAATATAGTCATTTGTCAACCCCATCTACCAATCATGTAAAGATTTTTGCTGAACTTAAAGAAAACCTTCCAACAATCACTTTGTCTTTGCAAAGTAATCAGAAGATGCTATACATTTTCATTTTTTAAAAATAAATTGGTTCAAAATCCAACAAAATTTCACCTTAAAGGATAAGATTTAATTTTTCTTTTTCAGATTCATTTTATTTTCACAAAATAATCTGTGACATATTACTGACAGTTACTTTTTGTCACAGAAAAGATGAGAAATTTTGGAACATTTTTCATTAAGAAATAACTAGCAAACATATGAATGTTAGAGCAACTGATCCCTCAATAGTTGTTTCTTCATAAAATGCTTTTATTAAAGAAGTAAATTACTGCTGAAAATGTATCTTCCCTATATATTTCCTTTAGTGACTCAAAAGACAATAGTTCTTCCTGTGTTTTAATATTTTTTTTGTTTTTGCAAGGCAATGGGATTCAGTGATTTTCCCAAGATCACACAGCTAGGTAAATTATCAAGTGTCTGAGGCTGCATTTGAATTCAGGTTCTCCTGACTCCAGGGCCAGTGCTCTATCCATTGCACCACCTTGCTACCTCTTATGTTTCATTATTAAAATAAAATTTAGTAACACTGAACAGGTAGATTAGAAAAATCTGTACTTTCCTTTGACTGAATAGAAAATCTCCCTCACTGATCTACTATCTCTTTCTTCAAATCTTCATCAATTTTTTTCTATGCAGCTTCCAACAGTATTTACTAGCAGAGGAATGTACTTTAGTATTTCACCATATATTTTTCCATATATTGTTTTGGTCATTTTTGTTTGTGAAAGGAAAAGCAATCCTCTCCCAGTGTTAGATCTCTCATGATTATATAAGAAACCTTAAGTCTTTTAAAAATTTATCATTAAATTTACTGAAAATGCAAAGTATTTAATTGAGTAAGAAAGACTAAACATTGCTGAAAAAAATTATAGAAATTTCCTTTGTGCTCAAGATACTTAGCCTTCAAATGTCCTACTGTTATATACCTGAAGGCACTATATAAATACCTGCCCATAGATTGAGGAATGACTAAACAAACTGTGGTACATGAATCTAATTGTAATATCACTGTGCTATAAGAATAATAGGTATGATAAATACAGAGAAGCATGGAAAGATTTATCTGAACTGCTGCCCTGTGAAACAAACAAAGCCAAAAACATATTATATACACAATAACTTACAGTAATGAAAATTAAATGACTACAAATGTTATGAAATGATAAAGAACAAGCTTCAAAAGATGAGATATGAGAAGTTACCTCCTATTTCTTTGCAAAGATGGGATTCATGACTGATAGAACATCAACAGGGAGATCAGTGGCATAATAGAGCACGAGTCCTGGATTCAGGAAGGTAAGTTTAAATCCTGTTTCATTTTATTAGTCACATGACCTTGGACAAATCACATAACTCCTATTTGTCTTCATCTATAAAATAATGATAATGGTAGCACCTACCTCCCAGGGTTCTTAAGAAGATCAAATGAAATAATAATTGTAAAGTGCTTAGCACAGGTCTGTCATATATAAGTTTCATATAAATTCTAGTTATTGTTATTATAATATATTCTCAGATTTGAGTGCTAATTTTTTTTTAATGTTAATGTTATAGGAATGAGTCTCTGGGAGAGTGGGGAGATACCAGAGGAAATTTAGGCAACATAAAAACAAAAGCTATTAATAAAAATTTATTTCAAAAAATAGTAGTGGGAAAATGTCAGCTTTGCCACTTTTATTAACTTTATCTTTGGGGCAGCTAGTTGGCACAGTGGATAGAGCACCGGCCCTGGAGTCAGGAAGACCTGAGTTCAAATCCAACCTCAGACATTTAATAATTACCTAGCTGCGTGGCCTTGGGCAAGCCACTTAACCCCACTGCCTTGCAAACCCCCCCCCCAAAAAAAACTTTATCTTCAATCTGTAATTTTTTGACTCCAGGGCCGGAGTTTTTGTAAGTTACTTAACCATTTTATCAGGAATAGTTTATTTAGAACTAGGTAATATATATTCTTATACGTAAATCTTTTCATCTAGTTAAAACTAGATAATATAATTTTTAAAATCCACTTAATCAGGCCCTCACAAACTGTAATATTTCCCAATAAGTTGGAAGTAAGTGAATGAATTCAGACTCTATCAACCTCTTCTCATTAGCAATCTCCCATTCTTCTAAGTATCTCAAAAACTATATGTAAGGAGCAGCTAGGTGGAGCTGCGGATATAGCACCAGCCCTGGGCTCAGGAAGAAGTGAGTTCGAATACAATCTCAAAACAATTACGGAACCTAAATAAGTCACCTTACCCTATTACCTCCAAAAATAAATAAAATAAAAGGGAAAAGAATCTCATATACAATAATAAAAAACTATGTGACATGACCATAGCAATAAAACATGTGACATGACAGCATAAAAGTGGCCATAATAATTTTATTTTGCTTTTTAGATCACAAGAAAAAAACTTTTCAAACTATACTTAGTTTGACAAATGATTACTTACACATTGACTATAAGCTAGTTAGTAAGTATGATCATTTCATTTAAAAAATTATTATCCCCTGTATTATCTTGGGAATAAGACAATCTTGTAAATAACTCATTAATGATTCACTAATGTAGCTAGCCAAGCAGGTGAATTTCTTTTATTAATAAGCGAGAGTTAAATGCTCTGATTTCAATTAAGCAGAAAGTTTTCAACAAAATACCACTGCTTTTTCTTCACGCAGTTTTGCTTAATGGATGATGGCAGACTTTAATCTGTTATTCATGTTTGGTTATTTTAGTTATGTCTAGATATGTTTACGAGGAATAGGGAAAAACTTGTCAGTTTGGCTAGACTGCATAGTTTAGAAAGAGAATTAATGAATAATTCCAAAAAGGTAGGTTAAGTTCAAGTTACCAAAGTCTTGATATGCCAAACAGATATTTATATTTTGTTCTAAAATTACTTTGGAAGTCACTGGAATTTACTGAGTTAAGGGTTGGAAGCTGATGTGGTCAAACCTGTACTTTAAGGAAAACTCACAGTTATATGGAAGATAGATTAGGGAGGGAAAAGATTTGAGGGAGAGAGACCAATTAAGAGGCTACTGCAATAGTACAGATGATGAATGATTGAAATGAAATGGTGGATGGGAGTGTAAAAAACCAGAGTTCTAATGAAGGATGCTATCTATCTTCTCACAAAGGTGAGGGGCTTGGATTTGTTACACTTTGTTTAACTTTCACAAGGAAGGATTTGGGTTTTTTATGCTATAGTATGGGTTGAGGGGGGCAGGGATTTGGGGTTGTTAACTGTCAAAAATAATGGAGAGTCACTGAAGTACTTTTAAACACAGACATAGACAAGCTAACACTGAATTTATTACATTAAAAAAGTAATTGAGACCTGCAATTTCATATATCACCCTCTTTTTCTGTTCTTTATAGAACTGTTCACATTAATTGGTGTTTACCAGTTAGCAAATATATATATATATATATATATATGTATATATATATATATATATTTGCTAACTGGTAAACACCAATTATATATATATATATATATATATATATATATATATATTTTAAATATGAAAAAAAATTCTATAGAGATAGAAATGTCAAGTTTTGGCAGCTAACTGGATACTCAGCTATGGAAAGTAAGGAGTCAAGAATAATAGAGAGATCATAAACACATATGCCTGGAAGAATGGTGGCATCTCCAACAGAATGAGAAAATTTTGGAAGAAGCATCTGGTAGTTATTGGGGGGGGATGGGAATAATATAAACAAAACTTATTCTCTTCCACACACACACACAAACACACAAACACACACACACACACACACACACACACACACACCCCTTGCCTGCTTTCATCACTAAGCAATGAAGAAGAATATAGAGGGAGCAGGGATACTGGGAGATTGGGGCACTTCGTGTCCACTATAGGTGTCTTGGCTGGTAGCTACCCTGAGGAACTGTCTTGCAGCGGAAGGAAAGTTATTTCAGTTGTGTCCAACTCTTTGTGACTCTATTTGGGTTTTTGTTGGCAAAGATACTGGCCACACAGATAGCAATTATCTGAGGTTAAATTTTGAACTCAAGAAGATGATCTTCCTGATTCTGGGTCTAACACTATCCACATTGCTCTCAGAGGAGGATTCAAGGGAATGGTGAAGGTAAATTGCAAACAAGTTCACAATTAAACATAGAGAAAGGAGAAATTGCAATCCTCCCATCTTCCCTCTCTTCCACTGATTCATTATTCAAATCTTGGGAGTTCAAGCTATGTAGTCTCCTGGGATTATTCCCAGGAGCTTTGGAATTCCCACTTTGGAAACCAAGGTTGTAGGTAATTGATAGATCATAGTCCGGACCTTTTTTCTTCAATCTATAGGCTTTGAGCGCCAACTGCTATATCATTATCATGAAAAAGTCTCCTGCTCCACATTAAACTCTGGAATTGACCCATGATGGGAAAGGGAGGGGACATACAGATCCAAGAAGATCTCAGCAAAGACAGCTAGAAAACAGGTGCTACTCAGCTTCTAACAGGGGATTTCCCATGAACTGTATGTAGATTTCTTTACATCAGCATCTAGTAAGGGCTCACAGCCCATACAGAGAGAAATGTCTATTAGGATCTAAGAAGGAGAGTAAGCAGAGGTTAATATTGTTCATATCCAGGGTGGCTACATCTACAAAGGGTTTTTACTAGCCCTGGAAATAATCACTTGCCTACTTGTAAGCATAGTGAGGCTTAAATATCAAAAGGAAAATAGCAAGAAGCATATTTAGCTTTGTCCTTTTTTTTCTTTTTCTTTTCTTTTTTGGTAGGAGGTTGTCCTTCCAATCAATCAATCCAACAATAAACATTCATTAAGCAGTAACTATGTGTCAGATACTGCTAAATGTTGAGGATACCAAAAGAAGCAAAAGAATCCCTGCCCTTGAGGAGTTCACATTAGGTTCCTATCTGTAAAAAGAAAGGGGTAGTAATATATAGTATGTTGACATTCTAGATTTATCAGTAGAAGAAACTGATATCTGCAAAAGACAAAAGAATCAGAAAAGAAGGTATTAGATATCGTTCATTTGTGTCTGACTTATTGTGACCCCATTGGTGTTATCTTGGCAAAGATAATGGAGTGATTTGCCATTTTCTCTTCCAACTCATTTTTACAGATTAGAAAACCAAAACAGACGTAAGTGACTTGCCTAGGGTCATACAACTAGTAAGTGTCTGAGGCCAGATTTGAACCCTGGAAAATAAGTCTTCCTGACATCAGGTCCAGCAATGTGCCACTTAGCTGCCCATGCAATGCATTACAAGGTCTTCCCAAATTATTGAACTTGGGGCTCTTTACAAGTACAGATTTTCCCTCCTCTTCTGATGGAATTCTCCTCACTTTTCAGTCTTCTTATACCTTACTTTACCTTATAAAACCAGTAATCCAGTGACACTGGCCTCTCTGCTCTTCCTCACAGAAGAAATTCCATCTACCACCCGGCTTCCTTCAAATTTCAACCAAAAAAATCTCACCTTAAAAACAAAAGTTTTTCCCATTTTCTCTTAATTTCTCTTAATGCTAGCGCCTTCCCTCCGCTGATTATCTCCAATTTTCCTTGTATATGGTTGTATATACATTGTCTCCCTCATTAGAATGTGAGCTCCTTGAGAAAAGGAACTGGTTTCTTGCTTTTATTTGCACAATGTCTGGCACATAGTAAGTACTTAATAAATATTTCTATGTTGAATAATTGAATAATAAGAGCTACAGGTTAGATTCCTATACCCAGCTCTTACTAAGTCACAAGATACACTGATTGGATAGACTGCTGAGCTCCTTTATAGCTATCCTAGCAAGAAACTAATTTATGATTATACATAATTAGGAAAATGTTTTGGCTAACCAATATATTCCCTTCCTTCACTTAGAATCCTGCTGCCTTAGATTTTAATGTTCTAAGATATTAGTCTGATTGCAAACAAGGCAGAAACCTGGCCTGGTTGTTTGTCATTCTCCATGGAGCCACAGACTCTGGTGCCAGACTATGGAGTGTGTTCAGTGCCAACTAAGGAAAGTCTGACTTTTATTAGAGAACTTGAACCATAAATTCAAGTATTTATGAAGTTCCTTTTGTGTTTTGTCTTCTCCCCCTAGATTGTAAACTCCCAGAAGGCAGAGACTGCTTCATTTTCTTAATTGTATTCTCAATGCTTAACACGGTGCCTAAGAAACAACAGACACTTAATAAACGTTTCTTGAATTGATTTGAATTGCCTACTGAGTGGTCAGTCTTTGTGCTAGGGGCTGAAAATACAAAATCAAAATGGTTTCTGCCTTCAAGATGCTTATATTTTACTAAAGAAATATATAATATGTATACAAGTATACAGTACAAGGTAACTTGAGGAGGGAGAAAACTTTAGGGAAGCATCAGGAAAGATTTAAGAAAAGAGGTGGCTGAACTTTAATAAAAATAGAATTCTGGGCATGAAGGGATAATCTGGAAAGAACAGGCACACAAATGGGAGATAAAAGATCAAATGGGGAAAACTGCAAGTGATACTATTTTGCTGACAGTAGGAGTGAATAAAGAGAAATTTTAAGCTTTAATGACATAAAACTTCACTAAGACTTTAGGGACATCCTATATAAAATGTATCGTAAAATAAGAAGTGGGAGCCAGACTGTAGAGGAATTTCAAGATCAGGCCAAGGAGTTTGTTTGTTTGTTTGTTATCCTGAAGATAAGGAGTCACTGAAGATTGTTGAGTAGGAGAGTATACAGGGGACCAACTTGTGCTTTAGGAATGTTAATTTGGCATCTGTGTGGCTATGGATTGGCGGGGTGGGGGGGGGGGATACTGGATTCAGGAAGATGAATTAGGAGCCCATTGATCTAAACCAAAGGAGAGAGGTGATAAGAACCTGAATTAGAGTATGTAAATGGACAGAATGGGTAAACAGATGAGATACTGGGGAGACAAGACTTGGAATCTGATTGGATTAAAGAGATGAGCCATCCTACTAACTTTTCTGACAAAGACACATGTATTTATATAGTTGCCAAAAGCATCACAGCCCTATAAAAAGCATAATCCTAAACCAAGTACCACACTCCTTCTGATTCCTTCCTTTTCAAGTTGCCTCTAGTCTCTTTCCTTCCTGTTCTTCATTACCCCACTAATGTAAAAGTATTGGGAAGAAGGGGATTGGGAATCATAGTTATTAGAAGTCACAACCTCTCAAGGTTACTCCTAGCATTCAGAGGGACACAGTAGTATGTTTCCTTTCAGGACCCTGCCAATATGATTTAGGAGAATGGCTCTATAAGAAGAGGAAGGGGGAAGAATACTAAGTGATCCTCAGGTAAATATGTTAGAAAAAAAATCATAGGCTTTCAAAGAATAACTGGGATTGATGGTGCTACTAAGTACTTCTCATCCTGATACTTGGGATTAAATATTCAGATTGGGGATCTCCTATAACCCCCATCTTGCTAACTCAGAGCTAGATTAGGAAAATCAAGAGATCAAGACAGGATAGAATGTTTATATGCATGAGTGCATAGGTATTATTGTTGGGCAAAATTGGACATTAAAAACTTTACTTCAAAGGAAATGTGGGACAGTGAGTTAATAAATGAAAAATAATTTGTAAGCTATGAGTTCTAAGCCCCATTTACTTTTCAATTATGTGATAATAGTTTAGTTGTACACCCAACCCTCACCCATATGCTAAATGATTGTGAAACTTTTAGAGTCAGCATCTGACCTAATTACCTTAACGTACTTGTCAAAACCTTAACAATACTTCAAGCTCTTCTTGCTCCTCTTTTCAAACCATCCTTCATATGACTGTAAATTATATTCCTCAATTACAGGTCTGACCATATTATCCTCCTGTTGTAACTCACTATTCATATAGGATTACAAACTTCTTTGGCATTTAGTACTCCTTACAACCTAGCCCCAAACTTACTTTTACTGTTGAATTATACAATACTCCCCTTCACATACACTCAATCCATTGAAACTGGTTTTCTTGTTGTGCCACATACAACATTCTATCTCATCCTCTGCACCTTTGGGACAACTAGTTGGCACAGTGAATGATTCATGAAGATCTATGTTCAGAGCTGACCTCAGACTGGGTGACCCCAAGAAAGTCTGTTTGTCTCAGTTTCTTCATCTGTAAAATGGGGATAATAATAGCACAATAACTCTCAGAGTTCAAATAAGAGAATCTAGATTCCCCTCCTACCTCAAATGAGATAATAATTTTAAAGTGTTTTCCACAATATAAAAACTAGTAAGTAATTTTTATGATAACTAATGTTATTATTATTATAACACAGACTAACCATCCCCTACCCCATGCCTACCTCCTTACTTTGCCTAATACAATTCCTCCTTTTCCTTTAAAACTCAGCTCAAACACCAGGAAAAGGTCTTCCCCCTACCTGCTTGGTGCCTCTCTCCCTGAACTGTTGTTTGGGTTCTCTTGGCAAAGACAGTGTAGTGGTTTCCCATTTCCTTCTCCAGTTCATTTTTTGAACTGGATTTGAACTCAGGTCTTCCTCATTCGGGGCCTGGCACCAGCTGCCCCACCTTACTCAGTTACATTGTATTTATTTGGCATATGATTATATGCTATAATGTAATTTCACTGAAGGTATGAATTGTTTCATTTTTTTCTTTCATACCTCCATTACCACCAGCACTATGTCAGATACACACTTAGTAAATCTTCCCTCAGAACTCAAATCAATTCAATAGGATGCTGACTTCTAGAAGAGGAGGAGGTTAAAGACTAAAATTTCTTTTTCTCTAAAATAAAGGAGAAACTGTGACAAAAGACTTTGGAAATACACTTTCGTTACCAACATTTAACTCTAAGGCAAAGTGATGAGCAGGCATTAGAATGAGAATTTTATAACCATTGCTTTCCTTCCACTCCCTCTCTGGTTTATGGTGGCATGATGGGTAAACAGCAGCAAACAAAAATCTCACTCTGGGTAAAAACCACCATATTCCCCTGCAGGAGAGAGGGGAGAGGGAGCAAATAATCTACTATGGGGGTGAGGGGAGGCAGGAGGGGGATCCAGATTTGGTTAGAATAACCTCCTAATTGGGGGGACAAATAAACTAATACAGGTACAGAAAGGTCTCCCGTTTTTCCTACTTCAAGGAAAACAACTTACACTACAGGTCTCTCTTATAATAAAGATGGAGGCTTCCCCTCCACTCTGCTTTCTCACCACAAAGTCTTTGCTTCTTAAATGAAAAGGACTCTATTAAAAGTCTAACAATTGAATAATACATAAGGTAGGGGTGCCAGTTTATTTATTCATTCATGTTAACGCTTTCAAAATAAATTATTTAAATTAAACTTTAAAACTGTTTCTGACCCACAAGGACACTCTCCACTCCCATCCCTTCCCCATCCCCCCCTTCCAGAAATAGCTTCTAACTAGAGGATTCTTCCCTTCTTAGCCCAAGGTAGCTATGTTTGCCTTAGGGAGTCTTTCCTAAGAGAAATAACAGGAAGCTGCATTCAGAGGAACAGTTCTTACCTACGAGCAAAGACAAGGGCAACATTTTTAAGTCTGGGCATTGAGCCAATACCAGCTGTATGAACTCTCCAGGTCTACAAAGAGAGCATCACTATTCAGCTCATCAGCTGGTCTAATAACAAATTTCTCTAAGCTTTGTTGATGGAACTACAAACTGATGACTTATTCAGTTTTATTTCTACTACCCCAGGCTTTAGCAGAAATTTGTTGCTCTTTCCATTATCAACATCACCATCATAGCATTTATATAATACCTTAAAAGTTTGCAAAGTGCTTTATATGTGTACATCTAACATGCTTACATATTACCTAATTTGATCCTCACAGCGATTGTTATTCCCATTTTATAGATAAAGAAATTGAAGCTTCATAAGTCTAGTGACTTGACCAGAGGTGTCACAAAACTAGTAAGTGTCAGAAGTAGTATTTGAACAATTTGATTCTAAGTCTAGCACTCTATCCACTTCACCATCTAGCTAACTGATACACACAAAGTAAATCTCAATATTGAATTCATAGATTTCTGGATCTGCCCACTTCCATGAAGCAAGAGGAAAAAATGAGGAGTGGATGCTCATTTCCCCCATTAGGCAGCATTCACTACTATTAATACTTTTTCACATCCTTCTCCAACCCCCCCCATATCTGCTGGTTCCCCCACTGTCTTGTAGCACAAATACTTCCATCTTCCTAACCACTGTCCAGATTCCTTCATTAAGATACTTTCCAAATATGCTTCCTATCTTTTTTTTTGGGGGGGGTGCAAGGCAATGGGGTTAAGTGACTTTCCCAAGGTCACACAGGTAATTATTAAATGTCTGAGGACAAATTTGAACTCCTGTCTCCAGTGCTCTAATCACTGCACCACCTAGCTGCCCCTCCAAAGATGTTTCCAACTAATGTTTTATGTTTTTATATTTCCTGATCTTTTCTGCCTGCCCTGCCCCCAAACTAAATTAACTCAACATGAGACATCCTCAGAGAATGCTAGTTTCATTCCTCCCATGTAACAATACATTTTAATAGTGACTTTTGGAAAGACAATGACTTAATTCAAAGGAGTGACCTTAATGAGGATGATTTCTGGCCACAGGGGAATAAATTTTTTTTTCGTCAAAGAGATGTCTCCCTGTTCCAGGTAAACATCTACTCTACCTAAGGTTGTATCTGCCTCCTTGACAGCATGATGAAAATACTTTTGCCCTTGATTTAGAACTTGGTGATATGAGGCATGGAGTTGGAGAGAATGATCTGCCCAAGGTCACAGAATAACAAGGAGGAATAGACCAACAAGAAAATTTAGATTTTTTGGCTTCCTGAGGCTGAATGATTCGCTCACAGCATATGTTTACACCACTCAGTCTCATTCCCAGTCTGATATCAGCCTTGAAGGATTTATCAAGCGTACACTAGCATCTGGTAAATATATGAAAAATGCTGGATTATAGGAAAATGTCAGTTAGCACCTTTCTACAAGGAATATATAGAACTTTGCTGAACCTCTGTAAGTCAAAAACAATTCAGCGTTTTTCCAGAAACCCTAATGTTCCTTCCAAGAGGACATTGTTCACCTCTTTCCCTTCTAACTTGTCAAATACACCTGAGGACTAAAATAGTTTTCATAATTAATAGAACAAGAACTTTGCCTTTTTTGTGTCATAGACTCCTTTGCAATCTGGTATAGACTCAGAATAATGTTTTCCAATAATTGAAGGAAATGCCAAATTTCAATTAGAGGTGAATGAAAATAAAAATTGAATGTTTTCCCCATCCAAGTTCATGAATCCCCTGAAATTCTTACATAATATACTCCATGTTAGGAAACCCAGTTCAAGAAGGTGCTAGACAAAGGTATAGAAGCAAAATAAAGCTCCATCTATCTTGTTCTATGTGTAAGATGCTGAATGTTTTAAAACAAACCAAAAAAAAAAACCCCTAAAACCCTAGAGGAATAATATCTTCAGAATATAAAAATGGACTAACGTTTGTGCAACAAAGTCACGTGCAACAAAGTCTAAAAGTATATTTTGCAAACATTTTAAAAATATTACAGGGTTGACACAGGATACCCTGAACAAAACAAGATCACATATCCAAAACTCTTAACTTTGAACAAATAAGATTTTGGAGAGAACATTAAGAGAACTTGGTCAAAGGTCAAAGAAAAGAATGGTTCAGTAAATGTGAAAAAAAATTGTAGCCTCCAAAAGGAAAACCCTTGTTACAAGTCAAGTGTGACTGACACAGAACAAAACCTTGAGATTCGGGGTAAATAAGGGAATTAATCAGGTCCTTTTCCAGAGAAGAAATCGCCCTATAAAGAGGAAAAAGTTTTTTATCCTCTGTCATCTATCATTTATTGTGTATATAAAGCATAAGATGCAGACTCTTACAATCAGGTATATGGTTTGAAAGAATGAAAATAGTTCTTTCTCTGCTCTGAACATCAATTTTCCCTCATTAGAGGTGAAAAGATTCTAACTATCCCCAACCCTTCCTCCCTAGAAGCTCCATGATCATGGGCAAGCCACTTAACCCCATTGCTTTGCAAAAACTAAAATAAAATAAAAGAAAGGAAAAGAAAAAAGAAAAAAAGAAAAATCATTCTAAGTAAAAATAATACAGGACTATATCTGACTAGATATTAGGCAGAATAAGAAATGCAACAGGAAAGAAAGATGATCCAAATTGAAAGAGAAGATTCTAAAGTCACAACTAATCCACCTTCTGGGTTTTAAAAACACAAATTAACCAAGATAATAAACATGCACACAAAAATTATGTTTTCCTTGAGAGTCTCAAAACACTTTTTCAACAAAAAGATAAATTTTCACATTATAGATGTAGATACAGATGTACAGATTATAGTCATTGATAAGATGTCATTGATAAGGATGATTTTATCAAAGAAAAGTCAATAGCTAGGTAAGAATGAAGATTTTTTATTTGCAGTACCCTAAATTCCTACAAGACCAGCATTTTTTCCCTAAGAACTCTCTTTAGCACAGTATACTTTCATATTTAGAATACAGACTGTTAGAATTGGAAGGGACTTCATTTGAGATTTTATAGTTCTCTTTGTTCCTTGAAGAAACCAAGTCCCAGAGAAGTTAAGTGACATCTCTATTGAGAGAGACTGCCAGTGACTGGACATTTACTGGGGTTCCTAGCAGAAGGTTTTACAAGGTGCAACAATTTGATAACACTCTTTACAATATCCGTTAAATAACGTTAAATAACGCAGCAAATGTTATCATTCAAATGCAGTCCAGAAAAAGTATCATTAGTTCTGAGCACTGTAAGTAAGCTACTCAGAATCTTCTAGCTATAGAACATGTGAACTCCCTCTATTTAGAATGAACTATCTTCAGTAACTACTACCATTTTTCCCTGGCTCCAAATTAACTACCAGTAGTAACAGACAAAACCTACCCTTCTCAGTTGGCCATCATGAGAGGTAGAATACATATATGTGTGCATATATATATATATATATATATATATATGCACACATATATATGTATATATATATATATATATATATATATATATATATATATACACATATACATATATATGGTTGAGGGGAGCTGTGTACACATATCAGTGTAGATCATTTGAAAGATACAGAGAAGTGAATGGTTATAGCTAAACAACCAAAACAAAAAAAAATCAAAAGGTAATGTAAAATTCTTTAAATTGCTCAATAACAATTGCAAATAATAAAAACACTTCCTTCATTCAGAAAATCCAAAAAAAGACTTCACAGAAAAACAAAGCAAACTGTTTATTAGAATAATGAGCCAAGAACTTTTATCTGTATACACTGGAGCCAGACTGGACATTTCATAGGACAACAAAGTCTATTTCTAGCTTTGTTGTTCAGAATCCCCAGAGTTAATACCAAAAAGAAATGATTTTCATTTAGGTCAAATCATTTTGAAATCTTTGGAAAAGGTATAAATGAACATGAAAAATTTATCATTTCAATTATGTATGAGTTCCTGATATAGAATATCTACACATTATCTAATTCTCCTTTTGGGGTCACATCTTACTAGAAAAGAAAGCTCCTTAATTAGTTGTGAGGATTAACAAACATTCCAGTTCTAGACCTAAGGTCCCATGATCCCTAGTTTTCTAAGGTGCTCAAACACATACTTTATGTAATGGTATTATTGTTACAGTTATGTGAAAAAAAAATGCTTCTAGTCTCTTCCTCACACTCCCTAAGGAAGATAGTATTTCAATCAATTTTGAAATTAAACATTGAATTTTTGTCTTAATTCTTTATAATACACAAAAACCATACAAACAATGTATTTTTCTCATTCTTGCTTGGACTACAGTCATTCTTCCCATTTGTTGTTGTATTTTTTACTTTTAAAATTTAATGTTTTAATTAATTAAAAAGTCTATTTTCTCTCCCTCTCAAAAGTCCCCTCATCTCTCTTGCCCAAAACACCTACTATTGGAAAGAACAACAGTGGGTGAATACGCTGTTAGCAGTGAGTACTAATTGAAGATTTGCTCTAAGGTGGCTTCTCCCATTTGGAAAAGTGCCACCAGATCTGCAGAACAACCTGATAATTTTGGACACTGATGACTCGGCATGCTTGCTGGACTCTGCAAACGCTAACTTTGTGGGTTTCAGCCACACATACCACAAGAGTTATTTGGCAGTTTCTGAGGTTAGAGAGATCAACATGTAAGAACTCTTTTGATCTCCTTCCTGCTTAACAGTACTATAACCTAGAACTAGTGCCTCCCTTCTGTAACACAGCTATAACTAGCACATTTTGCTCCTGAGGCAAGCAGTATCAACCTTAAGACAAATTAAAATGTAACAGGAAAATTTCAGAATTCACCAAAAGGCAACTAAAAGGGGAGCAAGGTGGCTGAGTGGAAGCATGGAGTTAGGCAAAAAGTGTTGTTTACCTAGCTGTAAGTGGCAGAGGACTGAAACCTAAGATATGGTAGTCCCCAATTTTAAATTATTCTTGCTTAAAAATGTCAAGTCAGTGCTACTGATACTGAAGGTAGGACTCAAAGTGCCATCAGCTTCTAAATTCTAGGATCCAAGATGCAGAGTCCCAGTTGCACCCTAGCTATAGCCTAATCTACAGACTAGTTCTACCATCCTCCACTCCCATTAGTGGTCTATAATCAGATTAAATCAAATCAATATACTATAACTTTGTTTTTATAACAATAAAGTCCATCTAAATCTCAAAACTTTATCTGAAGGGTCATAGCTACAATGAGTGAACTATAGCTATGATATCTGAAGATACTTAATATTACAAAAAAAATCAGAAAGCTAGAAAGGAAAAAATCAACATTTTGTTAATTAACTCTTCACTGTTCTGTAAATAAATCATACATCTAGTGTATATACAATTATTCCTTATTAACCAATCCAATCCATTGCCATACAGGTTTCTGGACTCTAGATCATTAAAGCTTAATTTATCCACACATGCAAAAAATGTTAATTTTCAAAATAATCCTAGAACACATTTCTAAGATTCTAACCTGATCTAAACCCTTAAAAATTAGATAAACTTCTGGTCTCAACTCTATGATAACAAACATATATTTTAGAGATCAAGAAGAAAACAAAATTCACAAATATTTAAGCTCTTAGTATTTCATGGTCTCAACTCAGAAATGTCAAGATTCCTGAATCTCTAGTTTGTTTCTCTTATTGAATTCTCTTATTACTCATTAAGGATAGACTACGTGTATGGCACTCCTCAAGGAAGAGATATGGTATTCTTCATTAGAATATAAAGGGCACATTAATTTTAAAGGCACAAAGTAATTCATTTAATAGACCTGGCTAAGAACTTTCAACTGTCACAACTCTCCCCACCTTCATAATCTTAGGTTGGCAGAGCTGCTCTATTCCCTCCATTTATCTCTTTGTGCTCTATACAGTTGACCACACCCAACTCTATATGAATACTCTTATCAGAAATATCCACTTAACAAACGGAATCATCCTGAACTGAGGCAGTTGCTTAACTCATCAAGCAGACTGGAGTTTGGTATATGCATATAAATAGTCATACATGTACAACTGCACTCACATCACACATATAAAACACACATACACAGCTATAGTCTCTTTCCTCCCTTCCCCAGATCCCCCTCACCCTACCCCAAGTGAAACTACAGCAAAGTTATACATCTTTGGAAATTTAAACCCCCAAAATTATAGGACCTGACCACCCCTTGACCAATTCCTTAACCCTATCAAATACATTTTCCACAATGTCTAGAAAATTAAGAGCACATACAATTTGCTACCAAAAAAGAATCACAACATTTTCAAACTTCAGATTTGGTGAATCTTGAAACTTCTTCAAGAAACTAATAAATTTCTCTTATAATGGAAGTCTTCTATAACACTGATGTCAAGGGGACAATGGTCATGCATACATACATATATATATGTAATATACATATATATGTAATAAAACCAACTGCATTATGCTATAATTGTTGGGGGGAACATGATTTGATGTTCAATATACCTGTTCCATGTAATATGCTGGAGTTCTATTGTATAGATTTATGAGGTACTAAAATTATTTTGGCTCATTTTATTTTTAAAAAATACATGTCATTTCATTAATTATAACTTGATGACAAGTTTTTTTTTCCCTAATGTTAATGTGACTTTTAATTATCCACCACAATTTTTTGTACATAGATATAAATAAATACATGTTTTAAGAAACTTTCTAATGGTTTTCTACTTCCAAAAAAATTGAAAACAATATCTAATAAATACTATTGTATCATATGAAATGCCTACAGAAATGTTAGCTAACTTACATGTATCAACTCCTGTGATCAAAGGGGAAGTAGAGAAGTCCTGAGTTGTGGTAACTTGATTACAATTCATAAGGATGACTTGGCATTCCCTACTCTCAACATGGAGAAGCCTGATCTCAATTGAGAACAGAGGCCAAGAGGTTATTAGAAACTTTGCCCAATATATGTAGTTGTAAAAAACTGTGTGTACAGAGAAAAGGACACTGGCTCTGAAGTCAGAGGATCCTGCCTCTGACATTACATTTCTGTGCCCTTGGGCAAATCACTTAATTTCCCTGTACCTCAGTTTCCTCATTTATAAAATGAGGGTATTGGAATAGATAATCTTTGAGGATCCTTCTGGCTTTTTTTTTGGCTCTACAATTATCAGATTATGATTGCATGATTCCCTACTGCCTTTAGGACAGGACACTAATTCCTCAACCAGGAATTTCAAAGCCTGCTACCATTTGGCTCCTAACTTTTTCTAGTTTTATTTCATATTTCTCTTGGGAACTCTGATCTAGTCAAACAGGATTACTGTTTGTACAATATTACAATATGTCATTCCATCTCCTATGAACCTTTTTCAATAGTGTTTCCCTCCTCACTCCTGCTCTACTTCACATGCAATTCATCATTCTCATGATGTCACTGGTCCTCCCTGAGAACAAAATGGAGGATGAACAACCACAAGATTCTCTAACTTCCATCAAAATACAGCTCAGATGACACCTTTATCATTAGGTTTTTTTCTGATCCTCCCTCCCCCCAATTATCAGCATACAGCCTCTTGAAATTGCTTTATATTTACTTTGCCTTTATTTGTGCCTGTGCGTTGTGTGTATGCCATTCCCAGTAGAATAGAAGTTCCATTAGGACAAGGACTATTTTCTTTATAGATTTGTATCACCAACAACTAAACTAGTATTTTGCATATAAAGTGCTTAATAAACATTTGTTGGGGTGACTAAAAATCTCACTTTTGACTAGTCCTGTATATATTTTAATAAAATTGGGTCTAACTATAAGTTGGAAAATTAATTTCTACTTAGCTGATTTTTTTACATGCTCAGCAGCTATGACCACAGAGAAGTCATTCCTGTGACCAGGCAACTTAGGAGTCTATTGACATATCTGCTTTAAAAGTGTACTAAGCAAAATATTTTTGCTCCACTAGGAAAAAAATGCAACAAAAACTCATGCTCTTTGAGACAGAAAGAAAAGCAGAGCCTGTGTGAGTAAGTAAATGAAGGAGTCAAAGAAATGAGAGCAGGGTTCACCTCATCCAGGGATATTGAACACCTTTTACCCATAGCACCTCTAAAGTCATTACTTAGCACTTGTAAAAAGTGTTTGTTTGTGTGTAGATGCCACCTCAGGCTGTGATTTCCTCAGTTTTCACAAGCTAATTTTGATCATTATTAGGCCAAGAGGCCAATCCACAAAGTGCCAAGAAATGATAATGTGACTACCTGACAGCAACAAGCTAGAAAGTCTTTTTTTTATTTGTTTTTATTTATAGAACTATTTTATTATAAGAAAATAATAAAACCCAAACACCAAGTGAGTTGGACCAAAATGATGACAATAAAGAATCATTCCAAGTCTTATTATTCTATTCAGTTATTTCAGAAAGATGTTAAGTCATCTACCTGCAAACCTTCCCTCCTCTTTTAAGTAAATCTCTACAAACTTTTTAACATTTAAAATTTCCAGGCCCCAATCTGGGAATGATACTACTTGGATGTTCTGATAAGTCATTTCAATTTATTCTGCCCACAAGCTGAATTGCTATTTAGTTATTACAGGAAGGCTACCCAAAGGTCTATCTCTCCTAGTTGGAGCTTAAGGTTATCTAACCACACATGATTCACATATCTGACTACTTGGACAGCATAAGTTTCTTTGGCAGGAATATTTTTCAATATAAACTTAGATTATTTTGTTTCTGAAGATATTTTAGTTGGGAGAATAAGGGAAGTCCTATTTTAGGAAAACTTAAGAAAATGTTCTTATAGTTTGACCTAAAGCTTAAGGAATATTCTCCTTTTTCCAGATTGCTAACATTTGTTTCATTTGCTCAATGGTGATTGTGAGTTCATCTTTTTCATTGTTAAATGCTTCCTGTTTTTTCTAGGAAACGAGCTCTTTCCTCTTCATTTATCTTCAATTTAGCTTTCAATACCTGTAACTCCTCCATTCTCTTTGTAGCTATCTGGTTAAAATGCTTCAGTTGATCTTTCGGTTTTTCGAAGACTCCACTTCCTCTTTAATTGTTTCTTGCAGGTTTCCGAGGATCTGTTTGCCTGGCTCAATACTGCCATTCTCCAAAACTGCCAAGTAGTTATCCTGAGATTTCTCCAGCAATTCCACCCTTTGAGTCAACACCTTCACCTCTTCCTGACTTTCAGTTAGCTTCACGTGCAACTGCTTGTTAACTGCCTCTAACAGTTGGTTCTTCTCTTTGAGTTCTTCCTCAGCTCTTTGTTGACTTAAAGGTTTGTAGCTGCAATGATAATTGCATTTTCCAAAAAAAGCTAAAACCACTTTCCAGTTGCTAGAGATGACCGCTTGAGCAGTACTCTGCCACTAGAATAAAAGGACACTAAACTTGAAAAGAAAAGCAGTTTCATTTGCCCCGAGTCACCTCTTTTTAATGTTCTTCTTAATATAAGGATCCTTAGTCTTCATCTGCCTCTGCTTGGTGGTTTTGTACAATTCATTCTCTGGGACTGTTGAGTTGAGGCCCTGTGTAGTTCTACATCTTTGGATCTCTGGGGTATCTGACTACTAGAAGCAGACCGAGAATGTGTCTCCCGGACGCTCGCCGGCCGAGGCCGGGTGCGCGGCTCCCTGTCTGGCCGCGCTCTCCATCAACCACCGCCCAGACAGTCTCCGAAGCCGCCGGCAGCACAGCGCGCGGGTCGGTTATTTCCTAGAAAGTCTTTTAACAGAATTCACCATTCTGCCAGTGGTTCCCTCTCTTGGAAAACACCTCAAAAGTTCAAATATTGACTACAAAAAGTATTTAAAAAAACAAACAAACCTACATTCTACATAAATGATGATACGTAGACCATATCTCGCAATTCTCAAACTAGGAGACTCCAGCTATCAATGATCCAAAGATTCCACTCTGTTGAGGCTATGCTGCTGAAAAATTATCATTCAAAATTTAGCTGACCAGGGAAAAACTAGTGAGAATGAAAAAGAAGTTCTATTCAATCTGTCTCTCAAGTACCAATGCTCACCATAGAAGGGGAAACTAACAATGAGAGAACCCTGGGTCAAACAATTAGAACTTTACATTACAAATTTACAAATTGTTTTCTTCCCAATAACTCCATGAAGTAGGTCATGGAAGCCATTGTTACCCACATTTTACAGATGCTAAAACAGACTCAGAAGTGACAAAATTTTCCTGAATCACACTGTAAGTGTCACAGGAAGGCAAGGAATTGTCAAAGCCAAAACTTGAATCCAAGACTTCTGACTCTTGAGTTCATTTTTTCCCCCTCCATTATACTAAAAGAGTACAATTACATCACAGTTCTTGCTAAAAAATACTAGTTTTACAAATGGTATCATTACACATTTTTAAAACTTTATCATCATTGACTGCTTGGTCCTATCTCTATACTACTGACTTTTTCACAAACAACTGACTATTTCACAAACAAGATATTCCATCTCTCAGCTCTGGGCATTTTCTCTGGCTGTCTTTCTTGTCTGGAACATTCTCCTTACTCAAGTCCTTTAAGTTCCAACTAAAATCCCACATCCTATAGGAAGCCTTCCCTAACACCTCTTAACTCCAGTGCTTTGCTTATGTTAATTATTTATCCTGGCTACAGCTTGCTTTGTACATACTGGGTTGCATGCTGTCTTCTCCCATTAGATTTTAAGTTCCTTGAGGGCAAGAACTCTTTTCTGCTTTTTATACTGCACCTGATAAATGTTTATCAATTGAATACAAACATAGGATTTCAAGTAAGCCATACAAATACTTATTAAGCACTGTGTACAAAACATTGTGCCAAATCTAATAAGTATGACATGGTCATTGTCTTCAAAATGTCTATACTAAATATATGTATTAAAATATATGTCATAAATTCATAAAAATTAATGTTATAATGCATTATCTAGAAAATATGTGGTCCAATTAGGTCTTCAATCACTGGGTTCCTTTTTAATTAAGTGCCAAATGAATGGTACAGGACTTTGAATGAATTTATACATTAAAAGCAATATTTTAACTATTCTACTTATTTTAACATTTTACAAATTCATGCTTTCATACCAGTTAGTATACAATCTTTATCAATGGAAATTGTAACCCCTGGGTACATCAGAAAACAATTTAATGAATTGTTGCTGCCAAAAGATAAAATCACTACCAGACTGGCTCTTAGGTAAACAGTCTCTCCAAACTTCACTCAGCTGGTCTTCATGTGACAATCTTTATTTTATTTACTTTTTTTTTAAACAATCTTTCTCTGAGCTTGTACTCAAAGCCTTTTCAGCATGGTAAGAGCTGGAAGACCTTAGGGTCAGTTACTGTAACCTTCAAGAATTCAGCATCCCTGCTACAATGAGTCATGAAGTAGTATTTTTTTTTAATTTATTTTTATTAAAGATATTATTTGAGTTTTACAATTTCCCCCCGAATCTTGCTTCCCCCCCCCATGGAAAGCACTCTGTCAGTCTTTACTTTGTTTCCATGTTGTACCTTGATCCAAATTGAGTGTGATGAGAGAGAAATCATATCCTTAAAGAAGAGAAGAAATAGGATATTTTTTTTGTGGAAGTTATTAGTGATAATCACTATTAGCCTAACTAAAGAGGCAATCTCAGAATCAAGCTCATCCCAGTTCAGTTCTCACATTTGATGAATGCTAGCTATCACTCTGGGTAAAAAACTTAACCTTTCAATATTTTAGTCAATTCTTAAGAAAATGGCAACCGGCAACTGGTAGAGTTCTCTATTCCAATGAAATTACAATTCTACTTCTATTCTACTCATTTTGGTTCCATTTTATCAAGTTCAGGCACAATGACCAAAATCAAACTGGACAAGTAGATTTCATTCTGTTTCACTCCTCCTCTGAGAACATTAGATGTGGCAAGGTTCTCTGATGATTTCCATTTTGTTTATGGTTCAGAAGAACATAAATTTAAAGTTATGAGGAACCTTACAGATCATATATTCCAAACACTTTACACACTTTACAAATGAAGAATCCTGAAGTCTAGAGATGTAAATTGACATGGGCAAGGTCACACAGGCAATAAGAGAAACAAAATTTAGACTTGGGCACACTTTCCATATCTATCACTTTTCCCACTGTGCCACAAATCATTTCTCCAACTTTTTCAGGAGTCATTTGTAATTTTTACTCTTCTCTAAAATGCTAACCATTTCTATCAGTGATTCATTTTCAAACTTAATGAAAATGCTTTCTAAATTCTATCATCCAAATCACTTGTTGTTCATTCAAGTCTGACTCTTCATGACTCAGGGTATCAATTAGCACTATTTATCCTAAAGGTGGTCCTAATCCATGATCATGTTCCATGATAGTATTTATCCATATCATCTTCTGCCATTCCCTTTTTTTTCCTTTTGTCTCTAATTTTCCCAACATCAGGATTTTTTACAATGTGTCCCATATTCCCATTACATGACCAAAGTATTTAAAATTCAGCATCTCTATCAGTAAATAACCTTACATCACTTAGCAATATATGAAAATAGACAATTTCTCTCTCTCTCTCTCTCTCTCTCTCTCTCTCTCTCTCTCTCTCTCTCTCTCTCTCTCTCTCTCCTCTTCTCTTCTCTTTCTCTCTATCCCTTGGTTGTTTAAAACTAGAGCGGTCCTAGGTGAAATTTTGAGGCATATTGTTTTTCACCACTCTCAATCTCTTTCTGAGACTTTTTCTTTCTTCCATGGCTTCTACTCTCTAACCTGCTCAAACTAGAGCCTAGTATATATCCTCCAAGAGTCATTTGCTTCTTTTAACTCCACCTTTTCATATCAAAGGAAAAATATCTGACAAACTCACACTGAAAGGCAGAAAACATAATAAGATGTTGTTCCCCTAAATCAAAGTGAGGGGTTACAGCATTATCTTTTCCATCCCTGCCATACTAACATCATTCTTTTTCTCTGATAAACTGGTATAAAAGTATGATATGATTGACTATGCCACCCACCATCAAACTCCTTCAACCAAGTTTTGGGATGGAAGAGGCGGCACTTAGGGAACCTCCTTCTGGTCTGAAAAGAAAAGGATTTGTTTTATTTAAAAAATCTTTGTTAAAAGTATTTTATGGTCTAAAGGTATTCAAATACTAAACCTGAATCATTGGACTGGTCTTAGGTCTGACCTAGAATATTCTATAAGAAGAGAAAAGACAGATGCCAAGAATATTGAGGGGACAGAATGGACAAGACTTGGCAAATGAATTGATATGGGGAATAAGAAAAGGAAGAGTCAAAAATGACTCATATAACTTGAATGACTGGGAGATACAAAATACCCTCAAAAGAAATAGGGACTGTGGGTAACTAGGTGACTTAGTGGATAAAGTGAGTCAGGATACCCTGAATTCAAATCCAGCCTCAGACACTTAGTAATTGCCTATCTGTGTGACCTTGGGCAAGTCACCTAATCTCATTGCTTTAAATAAACACACAAACACACACACACACACACACACATACACACACACAGAGAAAGAAATAGGGATTCACAGCAACTCTTTGTGGTAGTAAAGAATTAGAATCAGAGAAGATGCCCATCACTTGGGGAAATGGTTGAACAAATTATGGCATGTGAATATGATAGAATATTATTATGCTATAATAAATGATGAAGGCAATGGTTTTAGGAAAACCTGGGAAGATTTATTAACTGATGCAAAGTGAAGTAAACAGAATTAGAAGAACAATCTGTATACTAATAGCAATATTGGGGAGTTAATCAACTGTAAAAGACTTAGTAATTCTGATCAATATAATGTTCCACCACAACTCCAAAGGACTAGTTATGTAAAAGAGTATCCTCCTCCAGATAGAGAACTGATGATGAATTCACAGTATAGATTGAAGCATATTTTTTCTATCTTTATTTTTTTCACAGGGTTTTGTTGGGAACATAGTTTATTTCTATATGTTTTGCATGGTTTTCTATGTATAATGGATACCATTCTTTTTACTTTCTTAGTAGCTGGGGGAAGGGGCTAAAGGTGAAAATAAAATATTTTTTTAAAAATAAAACCAAAAATAAACAGGGAAGTTTAGAAGACAGAATAGTTTGAGGGAAAAGAAAGATAATGAGTTCTATTTTGGCCATATTGTATTTGAGCTACCTACAGATTACCCAGGATAAAATGGTGCTATAGAGGGGAGATCCCAAAGGGCAGGAATTCTCCCCCCGACCTATTAAGGAATAGGGAGTCCTATTCAATCTTCTCTTGGCAAAACTACCAAGCTGGGCCTGGTCAGAGGGAGAGGGTAGGTGCATTAGGAAAATAGACACACTGGCAAGGCACCTGTGCAGTGTTGCACTCAGACATAGAGGGAAGGGATACCGAGAACAAAGCTGTGAAAATACTGGCTACAATCCAGGCTCTGACCTGACAAACTGGATATCTAGCAGATGGTACTAATGCATACAGCCCAGTTGGCCTTGCATCATCTAGGACCTGAGTAAGGAAGCAGAGGGGAAGCAGAGAGGAAAAGGGAAAAAGATAGGGGGAAGGAAGCAAAGAAAAGGAAAATTTAGATTATATAGTAAGATATATGGATAAAGTAATCAAGGGAAATATAATGTCATGGTCTCTATGAAGTAAGAACTTATAAAATCCAGTGAAGTAGAAGGGAAAAGAGGGGAGAGGGAAGATGACTATATTACCAGGCAGAGAGCTCTGAAATTGTCCTAACAGTCATTTTCCCTTTGATCGTCACTTTTGCCATTAGCAAAATCAGTAAAAATGGCATTTTATGATCAAAACTCCTTCAAAACCCTGCTATCTGAGGAGGAGAATCTGGCATGGGAGAAAGATTCCACAACAAAATTCTTTCCCCTTCACTTCCTCCACTCATTCAATATTTTCACCAGAATCTCCTTACCTTGTATCCAGAAGCTAACTGGCTGTTTCTCTCAAGGGGCTTTCTCTAAGAAAGTTCAGGAGCAAAACAAAAACCCCAGGATACTGGTAGTATTCTTGTTCTGCTTATAATTTTTGTGGCTCTGGACAAAGTCACTCCTCTCCTATCACAATATTTTTCCTCTACTACGAAGTGTGGTGGCGGTTTTTGCCCAGCCTACCTCTCAGGGACTACACATAAGGATTAGCTAAGAATAACAACAATAGCAAACTTTAAGAACTGAAAGCCAAAATGCTCACTAATCACCTCCCCAGGCAGAAGACTCCATCCCGAGTACCACAGTGATTAAAGATTTCCAGGCTTTTAGAAAGTGAATTAAGGAGCAAAATACACAGAAATGTAGAAGTGTGTCAGTACTAGAGTTTGCAACTGCCTTTATTTGAAAATGGCTCTCTGATGGACTCCGCAGAATTATCTCTTGCTAAACAACTTCCTCAATAGCATCAGAGAGGCAATTCCAAGAGAACTTGCTAAGGGTCCTTGAGAGACCAAGAGGGTCACTGCCACTGACTGGTTGTAGTTTGGCCACAAATGTACCATGTAACATTGGACAAACCTATTACATTAATGTTCAAGATACAACATTTTGAACTATCCAGGGTTTTTTCCCCCTTGAGACTCAAAATAATACGCAAGTCTATATTAAATATCCCACTTACATAGCACAGTAGATATAGTGCTTTACTTGAAATCAGAAAGATCCAGATTCAAATGTAGCCTTGGACACTTATTTGCTAGCTGTGTGACCCAGGGCAAGTCCCTTTACCTCTTTTTAATAGCATCTTACTTCCCTGGGTTGTCATGAGGACAAAAGAAATATTTATAAAATGCTTATAAACCTTCAAACACTATATAAATGCTAGTTATTACTATTATTATTACCATTCTTGGTGAAATCTGTGTGGAAGAATGGAATAAATGCTCAGGAATAAGCTCTTAGCTCTTTATTAAATTCTTTAAGAACATTATATGTGGAAATAGCAACTACAACTTGCCCTTAACAAGCAATCAGTATTCATAGAATGATGCAAAAGAAAGAGAATCTACTAGAAGACTATATGGCTTCAAGTTTTGGCTCCATAACCATGTTACCTTGGGTAAATCACTTAATCTTGCCAAATCTCAGTTTCCTCACTTTTGAGATAAGGGGCCTGGACTAGGCAATCTCTAGGTCTCATCCACCTGGATCTGAAGTTCTGTTTCTATGATAGAAGGCACTTACACAAACTCATTACAGCACATATTAATACTGTTCCTCCTTTGTTTTGTAAGAGGATCAATGTTGCCACCTGATGATGTCTTGACTTGCAAGTGAACTGGATTTAAGTGAGGCAGAGCTAAAACCAAGTCACCAGCTTCATCTCTCAAAGTCAAGTTCTCTCAAGTTTAGTGGCAAGAAAATGTACAGAGTAATCCCTAGAAACAATTTGGTGAGTCTCTGTGACAATAAGTCATCCACAAAGAGCATCACAGTCTAATTTCTAATATGATGACACTGCAGACATGAGAAAGAAAAATGACTAATAAGTTAAACTAAAGAAATCCCCTATTTTCAGTTTAAAAAAAACAAAAGCCTCAACTTCTTAAGAGCTAAAAGAGACCTCAAAATTTATTCGAGAGAGCTTGTTCCCTTTACATATTAGGAAACTAGGTTTAATAGACTTAAATGATTTAACTTAATCATGTACAAAGTTATTTATTGGCAAAAAAAAGGCCAGAAGTCAGGTTTCCTGTTAGCTTCTTCCATGACCTTTCTATGATTTCTCATTGACACCTGTGAATGCTCCTCTGCCTTGGGTCTGGAAGTAGAAAAGCATCAAAGGAATAAACTCTAGACTCCTAATCTGAGTTTTTCCACTTGTCATATGACATTGTTTGAGTCAATTGATCTCTCCAGGCCTCAGATACATTATCTACAAAATCAGGGAATTGAACTAGGTGATCTCTAGCCATCTCCCAAGTGTAATTTTCTATGATTAGGTTTTCTGGTACTGTGAATATTCTAAGAACAAGAAATATGGATCAAGTTTTAGTTGCAATAAACTTCAAGGGGGCATACAAATTCATGTATTGCAATTTTATTTTATCAAACATAACAAGTGAACCATTTTTCAGGAATTTTTTTTCTACAAAGGTTTTTACTATAATGATATTTGCTGAAACAAGATTTTTTCAAAATAAAGTGTTTGGTTCCTTTGAGTCTTTTCAATGCTTAAGATAGTGCCTGGCACATGACTGACTGTTAACTAAATATGGGATCTCATTAGTATAGTATAAAGAGTATAACAGAATGGGATCAAAACATTTTAAAGAATAGCTAGATGGAACCAATAAAATAAACACGACAACATTTACTTGTGTAACCATCTCACATGTGCTAAAAACCTGCTACTGCACATTCAACGAAAGTGTCAAAGCAAACTGGGGCTGCAGAAGGCAGTGTGGCAAGCCCATTTTTATTTAAAACCTTCATGGAAAGAAGTAGGGGAGTGTAGTGGCATATTTAATGCACTTTACAGATGAGACCAAATACAAAGAATTCAGATACCAGAAAAGACACCACCAACACCAACACCACCTAGAGAGATTGGAAACATGAGAGGGAATAAAATGAGATCAAAGAGAGCTCACAGGCTTAAGGATGGGAGGACTCATTGGGGGAGGGGGAGAAGCAGAGCATCCAAGACAGATAAGTGATGGGAAGGAGCCGTCTGGAAAGCACGAAAAAGACCTAATAAAGCCAGAGGGAATCTCACAATAAGATACTGCATCAATTTAGAAAAGGGGTGGGGAGGATGAGAAGGAAAAAAGCCAATGCTATTTTGAGCCAAGTATGCCTCAGTATCAAAAGGTTGGTGATTGGGGCCCTGCCTGGGAGGAGGGGCTAAGTTGGCCACAGCTGTGAAATTGGACTAAGTGTCTGGTTGCTACCCCAGGCTCCCAGGAAATGTCTTTCCTTATCCAATCTGGCTGTAAGAGAGGCTCCCCAAGAGGATTTGAATAAGGAAGCCATGCAGATTGGCTTTCCACTCCCCAATCACTCTGGTCTCAAATATAAGATTGGTCTCTCCTCCTTTCCCTTCTTATCATCTCCATCTGAACAAGGCCACCACCATTAGCCCTAAAAGAGGAGTTCAGCAGGGACCCTAAATGAAAGCTCACTAAGTTCCCACCTTTCCCCAAGGACTGAGGTAGTACTGATCTAATATAAACAGCATCCTCTCCACGTGCACCACCACCACCACCACATGAAACCATTTTTGTACACTATTATCATGTAAGAAAACCCTGGGCGGGGGGGGGGGGGGGGGACCCCTCACACTACCCACCAGGGCAGGTCCTTGTGCTTCTGTCTTTCCCAGGAAGATGGTTTGGGGTAGGAGGCACTTGACTTCCTAGCAAACAATTCTGTCGTTCATTAACACTATCCGTCCAGGAGGAAATCCTCCAGTGACATGAACCAAGCAAAGAAAAAACATTCACACCCAAAGAGCTTTCAAGAAACAAGATCCCTCCCTTATCCTTATCAACCACAAGATTCTCTTACACCAACTCACTGAAAGTACCTCTTTGTTTCCCAGGAAGGTTTTACCACATTCTTTCCAGACTTCTATAAAACATCCAATTGCCCCCTGGATTCTTCTCCAAAAAGAGCTTCAAAGACATGAACCATCTTCTGTGTCTCCACCCCCACCCCACCCCGTTTAAGGTCAGGAGCTTTAAGAGCATATAATAGCTTTTAAAGAAAAATGAAGAATGGAAGAATTATAAAGTTTTCAAGTCAAAAGAGGCAGAATTTGCCCCAATCTTCCCATGTCTTTAAAGATGGTGCCAGCTCAAAGTCTGCCACTAACAGAATATTCTGAGGAGTCCATCAAGATTGTCACAGCCATGATCAACTATGGTAGACTAAACTCCTCTTAGCAGTTCAATGATCAAAGACAATTCTAAAAAGACTTGTGATAGAAAATGCCATCCACATCCAGAGGGAAAAACCTACGGAGTTTGAATGCAAACCAAAGCATGCTATTTCCACTTCTAAAAATTTATTTGATTTTTTTCTCATGGTTTTTTTTGCCGTCTGTTCTGATTCTTCTTACACACCATTACTAATATGGATATATATTTAATATGACTATACATGTATAACCTTTATCAGATTACTCACTGTCATGGGGAAGGAGGAGAAAAGGGAGTAAAATATGCAACTCAAAATCTTGCAAAAAAAATGAATGTTGAAAGTTATCTTTACATTTTTTAAAACATGCTTTAAAAAAAAAAGATCATCACAGCCAACTTTCCCAAATGAAAGCACTTCCCCAGTCTCCATACCATTTGCTTCATTCATTTGAAAGTATATTGATTCAATATTGTCTATGCAATGGCATCTCAGCCAGGTCCAAGGCCACCAACATTTGAGAGTTACAACTTGGATTATACTAATGAGTTATCAATGCCACTACCATAGCTGTTTGTGTCCCAGCTTTCACAAAAATATTTTCTTCTCTCCACCACCAGTTCAGAAGAGTATAATTAGTAAGCAGAAGACAAATTGGATCTCAGAATCCTCATTCCCACTGAACAGTATGACCTTGACAAAAATCATTTTCTCAATGATTGTAAATCAGATATGGGAACATGTACTACCAACCACTCTTTTGGAAAGGTTTCAGAGGAGACCAGATGATGTCTGCAAAGTGCCATCATTACACTGTATTTATGGAGTATTTATCTTCAGGAAGGCTAAATGATTTAAGAAGCTTCACATTTAAAATACACACTATTTTTAGCTTAGCTCCCTTTTCTAAGAAGGAATTTTTCAGTGGTCAAGTATTCCTTCCTTGTAAATGTCACTAGCTGAAGGTCAGTTAGTGACTAAGGATTAGACTGCAATATTTTCAAGTCTAACCCAAGAAGGCAATTCACTTGGCTAGTGGAAAGAAAACTGGTCTTGACATCAGAACACCTGGGTTCACATTCTGGATTTGCTATTCACTAATTGTTTGAACTTGAGAAGCTATTTACTCTCTAGACCTTAGTTTATTTGTATCTGGATAAAACAAGATGGTTTCAAAAGCTCCTTCTAACGTAAATCTATGATCTTTAGAGTCCACAATCTACCTCTTTTTTTGGTAGGTTACACAGATTTTATAAAAATAAAACAGATGTTCTATACATTCATAAACTGGAGTAGTACACACACTCCTTTAGGATTTATGTATTGATTCCTTGAGAATAACTCTGCAAAACAAAAATTATCCCTGGTCTTTTCTTTCCCCACTTGGATTGGGAGAACCTTAAAATTAATTTTCTCTATTTTTTCTGAGTAACTTTTAAAAGCATGGTCAATATTTTCTGGGTCATAAGTAGTATGAGCAGCTAGATAGTCTGATATATTGAAGGTACAATACTAAGTTACCATCCTCTACTATAAATCACACTCACAAAATGAATTCCATGAAAAACTTGCAGCTGAATTGCACCATCAGAGTATTTTTCTGATCTCACAATCAAAATGTCTTTACCCAGCTTCTGAAATGCAAACTATTGACTTAGCCCAAGAGATAAAATTCTCTAATTCACTCCCAACTAATAGTGTATTCTTTGATGACAACAGCAATAAGTAGACATACTTCCTTTTCCAATGCCACAATCCTTTTTCTTTACACTCACATAGAATAAAAGGTTTCATCCTTGCCTCTGACAGGTTTAGAAACATCCTTACACCTTAAGAGTATTCACATTATGTAGCATAAGGATAGTATTTTTCTGAACATAAAATATATAGCCTCTATTTAAGAGAACCTTGAAAGACAAAGCCATTGAAAAGGTTCACAAGATTGGATGATAAAGGGAAAAGAACATTGGTTTTAACAGCAAAGGATCTGAGTTCAAATACTGGTCCTGTCACTTGAATGTGGCACCCATTTCATTTTTAAAGCTTCACAATATGCTTACACTAGGATGTACAAATTCTTTATCCTATTATCACTGAGGCCATATCTATGTATTATTGTCTTTTGATGACTTTTTTTTTAACCATTCAGGGTTCTGTTGCCATAAGTAAGTCCCTTTTCTTTTCCTTAGGAAGCCTCATTGTTTTCCTTATGCTCAGATGCATTTTACAGGATTAATTTTGTCCCTTACTTCCTGACTTATTTCAAGTCAGCTAAAATCCCACCTACAAGAAGCTTCTCTCAGCCTTCAGCAAAGCTAATGCCTTCCCTCTGAAGTTCCATTCCATCTTGCTGTTCAGTCCATTTTCTTCTCCATCTTTCCAGCTGAGACAAACAGGGTTAAGTGACTTGCCTAAGGTTACATAGGTACTATATGTCTGTGGCCAAATTTGAACTTAGGAAGATGAATGGTTTCTTGACTCTAGACTCTAGACCCATAGCCATATCCATTAAGTCACCTAGCTTCCCATTCGACCTATGTATCTTGCATGTACATAGTTGTTTGCATGTGATCTACTCTATTCTTTGAGGGCAGGGACCATTTTTACCTTCCTTTATATTCCCAGATCTTAACAAGATGCCTGGCACATTTTAAGCCATTAAAAAATGCTTATTTACTGACTGACCTTATCTTTTCCCCTTCCTTATGCTCTCAATACCTTCCCAAGGGCCTCTGAAGTCCTTTTCAAAGCCAAGAGCAGAATTCTAAACTCCTACCTATATCTAAAGAGGTCTAATAGCCCTATTCTAACTGCCTCTGGAAGCTAAACAAGAGCTTCTGTCAATCACCGAGCAAAAAAAAGGGGTGAAAGAGAGGAGAGAGGTTGAATTGCAGTGGGAGTGTGTGCATGAGAGAGAGTTTTGTTGAAGAAACAAAAAATACTGAAAAGTCCTGAGCAAGCAGTATCCTAAGTCCTATCAGTGGTGAAACTGACTTTTTATAAGGGTCGAATAGAGAATAAGGGCATGAAGAAATAAATCAATGCTTCCTTTGACCATTAACAAAGTATTTTCTATCTCAAAACATGTTAAGAAAAATATAAGTGAAATATATTCAGGGGGAAAAAATCTGTATGGGGAGCATTTTGTGGGGTTTCTTTCTCTGAAGCCCATGCTCTCTTGGCTACTGTTATGAAACTAGCTCAGGAGTATCACCCAGAACACCCACTATAATTCCATTTCATTCTGGGGGTCATTCTGAAACATTCACTGGAAAATCAGATGGGAGGATCTCCATCTGGATATACATAACTAACTGTTTAAGAATATAGTTTTATCATCAGAAACAGCCTAATGTTCGTTATTTTAAAAATCCTAAATTCTGAAAACAACCATCAAATGCTAATAAAAGAGTATTAGCTACACAAAACCCCAGAAGTTTTTTTTTAATGCAAATTTCAGTACAGAGTTCCCTAAATTCCTGTGGAAATTTCTTTTTAATCTTCTACAAGGCAAGTCTTCCTTCTTTCCTAGTCTTGTATATTCTTGGAAGCTCCAGCTAGAATACTAGGTAGTAGTAATCATCATTATTTAAAGCACCTTTAAAAATTTGTCCAAAGTAGACTCCAGAATACTTTATTGTTATGTGTCATTATGTATTACAATTTTAAAGATTTGCCTGATGTAACAAAGAATTAAATTTCATGTCCAAGATCACAAAGATAGCATGTGTCAGTGTACAATAGTGTGTGTATACAAAGTATAATTTAAGTAGGGGAGATACTGATTGCTACTTTAATAATATGCTAACAAATAAAAATAAAGCTTAAAAACCATCTAAAAACAAAACCAAGTTGTGATATTTACTTTACTCTAACAAAGCTAGATTGTATACTTTTAAAAAACAAACAAGCATTTACTAATTGCTAAAATGTCCAGATATTGTACAAAGTGCTGGAATACAGTCAGTCAATCAATAATATTTATTAAGTGTCTAGTTACTACACTAAGTTATTATAAAGAAAGACAACAAAAAATTCCTGCCTTTAAGGAACTCCCAATCCCATGCAGGGGACAACAAACAAACAAACAAACAAACTGCTACAGGAAAAATTGGAGGTAATTAACAGAGGGAAGACACTAGGATTAGGGGGGCTCAGGAAAAGATTCTTATAGATTGTGAGATTTCATCTGGAACTTGAAAGAAGCCAGGTTAGTCCAGAGGCAGGATGTGGCAGGAGAAAGCTGGAAGATGGCTAGGGATAATGCATAGAGTCAGATGTGGAAGAACTTGTGTGAAAAATAGAAAGATCAGAGTTTCTAGACTGCAGTTAAGTGGAGGTGACTAAGATATAAGAAGATTGGGGCGGCTAGGTGGTGTAGTGGATAAAGCACTGGTCCTGGAGTCAGGAGTACCTGGGTTCAAATCTGGTCTCAGACACTTAATAATTACCTAGCTGTGTGGCCTTGGGCAAGCCACTTAACCCCGTTTGCCTTGCAAAAACCTTTAAAAAAAAGATATAAGAAGACTGGAAAGGGAGGAGTGGACTAAGTTATGAAGAATTTTTAATGCCCAAGAGAGAATTTCCTATTTGATCCTAGAGATAAGTTGGACAGAGATATGAGACAGAAAGACAAAAAAAGCAGGTTACCACAACAGTCCAGATGTAAGGTGATGAGGGCATCCATCAAGCTGGTGGCAGAGTCAGAAAAGAGAAGATCTACACAAGAGATAATATGAATCTAAAATCAACAGGAAATGGCAAAAAATTCATTGAAGTGGAGGGATGGGAGAAAAAATACTGGGAAGAAGAGGATAACATCTAGGTTGGACAGCAAGAAATAAGTTAGGAAGAATGGAGGATTTTAGGTGGGAAAAATTATAAGTTCGTTTTGGGGGATTCTAAGTTTAAGATGTCTGTAAAACATACAGGTCATGCAGTTGGAGTTGCAAGATTGGAAAAGGCCAGGAGAATGTTTAGAGCTAGATAAGTAAATTTGAGAATCTACATGGAAAAGAATCCATGGGAGCTAAACTATGAAAGCTTATAATCTTTTTTCATTTCCAAATTAAGTCCATTGTCAATATGCAGGAAAAATCTAAACTGTTTATATGGTACTAAGCATCACAATTACATTTGCAAAGAAATTTCTATAAAGATAATTAAAGAGCTTTCATTAATATAAACTACATATTAATTAGGAAGGAGTACTTTTAAAAACAAAACATTTTTTTAAAGTTAAAAATTATAAGCTTGTTTTGGCTTCTTAGATTCTCTAAGTCCTGAATACCTTTCCTCACCCCATTAGTGAGCTCAGGAGCAAAGTATTGTAAAACCAGTCTACAAATATTCATTGTCTACTAAATACTTTGCCCTATAAGACACCCAAAGAAGTAATGTAAAAATCACAAAGTTCCTGCCTTCAAGGAACTTAAAAGTTATTTCAAAAGATTAGATAGACACATTAAAAAGTTAAATGTTTTGACAGACTCAGATCTGTGACTGCTTCATTGGTATAAGGAACTCTTGGTACAAAATGAACTCCAATGAAGTGTAGCAACTCATCTGTAATTTATGATTTTAAAGATTTGCTTGATGTAACAAGGAGTTAAGTTACATGTCCAAGATCACAGAGATAGTATCAGACACAAAATTTGAAACTAGATCCTTCTTGGCATGTAATTAAGTGCTTTCCACTTATTACTATGCTTCTAATTGCTTTGATTCTAAATTGCAATTCTTACTATAGCAAGAATCACATAATATATGATATAGTATATTATGTTATGGTATGAGAGATGAAAGGATATATAAGGATATCTATGATAGGATATAATATATGATAAATTATGTAAGATATGTAAGTAGCAATGATTAAAAGTATTCTAAAGACTTCAGTCAAGGAAGATGGGCTAGATTAGGCAGAAAAAGATATCCATAGAAGAGGCAACATATGCATACAGCATGCTTTATGACAAAACAGAAACAAACCAAAAAACCTCTATACTAATGAAATATGAATGGAGTATATTCATAAGTAGACAAACATAGTTATACACCATACCAATTTTGAAAACAACCTAAGCTGTTGAGATTTCAAACCTATTAAATGTATACATATGTTACATATATGTATAATGTTTTCATAGATTCATATGTATAAACATATAGGCAAAAAATATGAAATAAGATCAAGACTCTTAGTAGCAGATTCAAAACATTTTTTTTTAGTTTTCGCACAGCAATGGGGTTAAGTAACTTGCCCAAGGCCACACAGCTAGGTAATTATTAAGTGTCTGAGGCCAGATTTGAACTCAGGTACTCCTGACTCCAGGGCCAGTGCTCTATCCACTGCTCCACCTAGCTTCCCCCCAAAACATTTCTAAGATTTGTTTTTGCCAAATCCAAACTTCATCCCTGCAGCATCTTAATCTGAATTTTCTGGCATAGGTGCTGTAAGAATGAATTTAAAAATTACTGTGACAGTTTACTTACTAACAGAAAGGTCATCACTCGTCTTCTAATACTATTAATGTTACTCTGCATTTCCAAAGTTTGATGAAAAAATGTTCTCCAAATTTCCTCTATTTTTAAAAGGCAATATGATAAAACCTGCCTTGGACTCAGGAATACCAGGATTCAAATTCTGCTTCTGACACTTAACCAGTCAGGTATCCATAGCTGCTTGTCACTAAACCTCTTAGCGCCCCCAGGCAACTCTCCAAAAGGATAAATCACACAAGAATTCCATTGAAGGAAGAAGTTTCCTTACCACAAGTTCTCTATACCAATGAAATCCCAGGCCCAGAGAAAGGTCTTGCCTTTATAATGATGCATAGCAGCTATCTGAACAAAGATTTTATTGATGCACTTGTAAATACCGAATATCATCCTTCAAAACAAGACCTACTTCTCTATCTCTTCTATCCCACTTCCCCAACCAGAAAAAAGTACTTGTAAAATGCCTTTCATTTCTCTGTCCATTTAAAATTTGATGAGTATAATACTAAACACAATCTGCCTATGTTTTCCAGACTTAAAATGACCACAACTAAAGAGTTTTAGACCAAAAAGTTAAGTATATACAGTAACCACTCAAATATTCTTTCTTTTTTTTGTTTATTTGTTTTTGTTTTTGTTCTTTTTTTGCAAGGCAATAGGGTTAAATGATTTGCCCAAGGTCACATAGCTAGGTAATTATTAAATATCTGAGGCTGAATTTTAACTCAGGTTCTCCTGACTTTAGGGCCGGTGCTTTATCCACTATGCAACCTAGCTGCCCTTCAAATATTATTCCCTACCTCTCTACATCACCTTTCCAATAAAAATATACCAACAACTGAACCATGTGTCTGTGTCATACATATTTCCTGTCTTGGGAGTTTTCCAATCAACCAACATCCAAATGCAATCTGATAGGGTAAAAGACTTGAAAGTGAAAAAAAAACAAAAACAAAGAGAAATCATATTTCCCACTTCTGTATCTTAGAGAAAATGTAGACAAAATTTTAAGGAGCAACTTCAAGCAAAAATACAGCTTCAACCGCACATCTAATGCTTTGTAGCAAAACAAACAGATGTCACGAATCGCCCACAATCCCTTTTCAGTGCATTTAAGTAAAAATGATTCCACTCCATGTCAACTCCTCAGCAAAAACTTCAATTTTTAATAAAAATTCAAAGGTTCCCTAATAGGAATCAAGAATTCAGACACTCATAATCAATGAACAAATCCCACAGTTTGAGGTAGATGTTCCTGGGAAAGAAGTCAGGAAACAATATTCCTAAATTGCAAGCTTATATTCAACAGAATGGAATCTCCTTGAGGGCAAATATTATTCTTCGTTTCTGTCTTTTATCCATAAAGTCTAGTAAAGTGTATTACAGGTGCTTTAATTTTATTTAATTGAATTGTATCATTATATAAAGACTCCATCTGTTGCCTCTAATTTGAGCAAACTTGACTAATATGCATTTATTACAATATCATTCATGCATATACTTAGGGCCTCTTTGGGGGGCTAGGTTAAAGAGAAATCTAACTAACTAAACTCAATCAAAATGTGTCACTGAAGGCTGAAAACAATCACAACTTCAACCTTGCTGAAGATCTGTAATAAGAAATTATAGCAGTAAGTGTAGAATGAGCCAAAACAATAAAACCTCATCAAAAGGATAAATTTATACTTATGTACGAGACAGGCAGCTAATCTCAGGCAAGTGTTTTACACCCATCTGAGAGGTGGTAATAATCATTCCTTGAATGCCTTAGGAAATAGAGAAGAGCTGAGCATAGAGGCAAAATTATCTGATCAACTTTCCCATTCCTCCTCTGATAGATCTTCTTAGTCTGCCTTATTTCACTTAAATGGCTGTGAATTCCCAGATCAGATATACTACATCCAAATTTAAGTACAGAAAATATATTTTGAAGGTAACTACAAGTTATTTTCACTTTATTCACATTTTGGATTATCCAAGTCAGTCTCAGTTCTTCTTCATTAATGTGGGAAACCTAGAGTTGAGAGTAATTGAAAGTAACTCTTCTGGAATCAACTAAAACTTTATTATTTTTAGATACTAGACAATCTGATTACAGTTAATAATATCCAGATCCCAAGTGACTTTTGCTACTTTTTTTTGAAAATTATGTTATACACAAAGGATTTATTTGACTGTTAACTTCCCAGAAAATTGTAGTTTAGTACTGGATTGCATGCAAAGAGATAATGAAACACTACAATGAAGCCAAGGAAGCCTGTATGGTGATCAGATAAAAAAGTAAAATTTTGTCCCCCTCAAAACAAAAAAAGGAATACCTTTTTCCTTTCAAGAGTGCTATAGGCTCAAATGCTGTATATACTGTCAGACAAGGTCACCTGTTAGTTGGTTTTGCTGAATTGTTTTTCTGTTATGAAAAAGACTCATGAAGGATGAAGTACATGTCCAGAAATGAATGAAAGGCATCAGTAATAGTATTTTTAAAAAGAGGAGAGGGAACAGAAGAGGAAGGAGAAGAAAAGGGAAAGAGGCAAAAGGCAAAAAAAAAAAGGAGCAAGGGAAGAGGGAGTGATAGAGGAGAAAAAACTGATAGAGAAGAATAAAGATGGAGGAGAAAGAGGGACTGATGGGGAAAGAGGGAAAGAAAGAGGAACGGATGGGGAGGAAAAAAGAAAAAGGGAAGAGGGAGATGAATGAATAAAGAAGAAAGGAGCAACAATGTCAAGAATGTACACTGATCATTTATATTTGCAGCCAAGAGAACCAGGAAGAGGAATGTAAGAAGATGATATCAGAATGTCATAAGTGGACAAGATGGTTCTGCATGGGAACATTCTTGTATACTTGAGTATTAAAATAGCTCATGAGTTGTAAGACTAGGAATCCCTTAGTGAATGGTATGTAGCTGAGACTGGCTAACATTGGAAAGTACCTCAGGTATTCTGCCAAAGGACTGAGAAATAAAAACTGTAAAAAGGAGAAACATAACAGAACTTGTTGTAAATATTTATAGAACAATAATCACCAAATGCTTACTTGAGCCAGTTTGTTCATTCAACAAACTTTTAGGTTCCCTACTATGTGCAAAGTACTGTGCCAAGTATAGGGAATGATGCATAGTTTCAAAAGCATCTCTATGGAGCATACAATGTAGCAAAGGAATAAGATGCAAATACATAAAACTATTATAAGTATTTTAGGGAGGTACAAAATAATGCTATGCGAGATCCAGATGAGAAAGTCATTAAATAGAAGAGTTCAGGGGAGGCTTCCTGGAAGATGACGTTGAAATTGAAACCTAGAAAATAGGTAGGAATTCAAGAAGAAAAATTGCAGCCAAAAAAACATGTCAGTCACATGAAGCAGCCTGAACCAAGGCATGGAGATTGGAAAGTGCAGAATGTATCAGAGTGAGGGAGCAGAGTATTACTGTTTGGCTGAAGCATAAAGTATATAGAAAAGACCAAATAAGGCTTAAAATTATGGAGGGCCAATCAGAGGAAAGTGAAATTTATATACCAAACAATAGTAATCCGCAAAAGATTTTCATCAAAGAAGTGATATTGCCAGATCTTATGCCTAGGCATCACTAATGAATCATTAAACACCTATTATATGCCTCACACAGGAACTGCTCAAAAATGCTTATTGAATTAAGCTGCCCAATCCTAAATGCTAATCTAGATGGCCTCTGAGGTGTCCTCCCCGCTAGAGCTATTACCCAATCACTGAAGGGGGAAGGAATGGAATAGGTTGTAATAATTCAGTTGAATAGTAATAAAGACCTAAAATAAGGTAGTAGCAATGGGAACAGAAAGACTAGGATGGAAGTAAGAGAGCTTTCATGATAGCTTACCCATGACTTGGTAATGGTCTATGAAAATCAAGGGAGCAAATTTTGAACATGGGAGGCCAAGTAAATGATAATAACATTCATTGAGATGGTGGGTTTGAGAGATGGAACAGATTTAGGGGTAAAGATAAATAAGTTCAGTATAAGACAGGCTTAGTTTCAGATGCTGGTGAGATAAGCCTTGACAATAGGGGATCTAAAACTCAGAAGAGAGGTTCATGACTACATACAAATATAGACTCAAGAGTCAAGCATAGAGCTAGTAGTTGAAGCTTTGGGGGTGAATTAGTTCACCATGGGATTACAGAGAGAAATGAAAATAGAACTGAGGACAAGTGCCCTGAGGAACAGCCACTGCAAGATACAAGATCATAAGGAGTCAACAAAGAGGAAAAAAGAGCAGAGAGGAAAAAATCAAGAAAATGTGATAATCCTAAAGTTAAAGGAGAAGAGTTTCCAACAGGAAAAGGGGTGTTGCTAAACAATGTCAAAAATTGCAAAGTGGTGCAAAAAAAAATTGTAGAAAAGGAGAAAAAAAAGCACTGTATAATTTTTTGTGATTGACTTATTGGGAAGTAAAAGATCTGAGTTCTACCTCTGCTAATTTATTTACCTGTGTAACCTTAACAAATGACAACTTTCATGGACAGATTTTTTTAATAAAAAGAGGAACTATATCATGATTCTATGAATTAACAATTAAGAAGTCACTGATGAGCTCTCTAAATGAGTGGTAGAGGTCACTTTGCAAGAGGTTGGAGAAAGAATGAGTGGCAAAGAAATTAAGAAACCTAAGATAGAAGTTTAGCAGTTAAGATAAATGGGAGCAATATACTAGAAAAATTAATGGAAGGCTGTTTTAGTTTTGGTGATGGCTGAGAGTATTTTTTAATGGAGGTTAAGGAGCCAATAGTAGACAAGATGAAAAGAGATCAAGAACACAGGTAGAGGTATTATTCTAAATAAGGAGTAGGATCACATATCCTGTTTATAGAGGGAAGGAGTAAAAATTTATGAAGACACTGAAAGCTTTGACCAACAAAAAAGAAAAGTTTATTATTTTGACAGTAGGTCTCCCCAATTGCCTCCCCTCCCTTGACCCTAGCATTCCCAAATAGAGAATACCTCATTCCCCTAGCGTGACAGCTGTCACAGGAAAGAACCATCTTTGTCATATGGCCAGGAGGTTTTAGGTTCCAATTCTGAACTAATGTCCCCTAATTCCAGAACACATGTCCCTTAATTTTTCTGCCTCAATTTCTCTATCTTTAAAGATCAGGTGACATCATTCAACGCCTTCCGAAAAAATGGAGAAATCAGGAAAGATTTTGAGACAAAATAAGATTTTCTGATTATTTTTAGTGTGTGATTACTAATGTTTTTCTCTACCCTTCTATCCATAAATCTGTCTTTCCTCATAGAATCAAATTTGTTGTTCTCATTCCTTGTGCTTTCAAATAAATTTGTAAATTATGACCATAAATTTGGAGCTACAGGATAACATTAACAGCAATGAAGAGAAGTAAATCTTGTGTCATTTTGTGCCTTAGGCCACAGAAAATATTAACTATGGATTTGATTGGGGATGTGGTACATGATGTAGAGTTCTGTACAGATTACACACACACACACACACACACACACACACACACACACACACACACACAAAAAACTCGACCATTTCAAAAGTAGTTTAGTGGTTAAGTTTGGGTTAACATAGACATCCCCCCCAAAAAAAAAACAAAAACAAAAAAAAACATAGACATCCCAAAGACCTGATACCTCTCTCAATTTTGCACATTACTCTTCTACAAATGCACCACACACACACACACACACACACACACACACACACACACACACTCCTCTATGCTATGTCTCATCTAATTTGAAACATCTCAAGAAAAACTGTAAACACTAATTACAAATATGTAAAAATGTGTATAAATTATCAAAATCCGTTAAGAAATTTAGAAAGATATTAAGTTCAGAGTTGAATGATCATTGTGAACCATTCCCCTTCTCTGTGAACCTGATTAAGTTCCCAATTTTAAAAAGATTCAAGGTGCTCATTATGGCAAAAGAACTAGACAGCAGAAGATGTTCCCTCTCTCTTCTTACCAGGAAGAAAAGAAACCTCAGTATTTTGGCCTGGCAGAGTTTCAGGAAGCAATTATGAAGGCAGGAAAGATATGAGCTAGAATTATATACCAGCCATGAATAGTCAGAATCATAGCCACACAAATTATCAACTAAAAGCCATCCTAATTAAAAAAAATAAAAAACAATTTTAAAGGTCTCTAAAGAAAAACCTACCTAACAGACTTTGACCAGATGACCTCTAGGCTCCTACTCAACTCTAAAAAGGACAAGCAACAAACAAAAACAAAATTCTAAACATTTTTCACAGTCAAAATTAAATCTTTTTAGCTATTTCCAGGTTTCTCCTCCCCTCAAATCTATGTTCGAATCTATGTTTTAACTGCTGTCTACAACAATACAGGTGTGTCCTTGAAGAGGCTTAAAATCTCTTAACAATTTATCCGCAATACCCTTAGCAGCCAGCCAATGATTTTCTTCCTCTACAGACCAAGTTGTAGAATTTGAACCAGGAGCCTAAAAATAGAAGATTCTGAAAATAAGGACTTCTCCTAAACCAAAGTTTCCAATCACCTGAATCATGTGCACAAAACTATCAATATTATTTCAACCCTTGCACTTCATTTACAATCTCAGTAAACTCACCCACTTCTTGACTGAAATCATCAGGACACAAAAGAATTTAGATATGGAAGGGGTCTTAAAGGTCATCACCACCTCCCCAATTTACATGTGAGGAAAATGATCTATTGAAAAATGAAGTTATGTGCCCAAGGTCACTCAGGTACTGTCAGATCAGGGATTTAGGCCCTAGTTCTTTTGATTCCATCTTTACTGAGCTTTCAGCTATTCCTCAATGTCTCTGTATAGGCTCTCCCATATCCTAGTAAAGAAATTGTGGTCTTTGAATTGAAAGTTCTTTGACTAAGGTTAAGCAAAACTAGCACAGGGCTAGGAGGCAGACTGCCTAGGTTCAAGTAGCCCCTTAATAACAAATGACCTTATCTCTCAAGAGTCCCAATTTCCTCATGTGTAAAATGGGAGTGTGAGTATATTTAATCATATAAGTTGCTGTAAATATACACACACACACACCAACACATACAAATGTATATAAGGTATGTAAAATATCAAAGGAATATATAGATGTATACTATCTTTGCTATATCAAATTAATGAAGTATCCCTGAAAATATCTAAAGCCCATTAGTGTCTGATGGAGAATTAAGAATCACATCTGAGAAATCTCTAGTTGTAGCAAGTTATCTAGCTTTTGTCAGTTAGATGCCACCCAGGACACATTCCTTAGAAAGCAAAGAATAAGCCCTGACTCTAGAAAGGAACAGCCAGCCACACACAGTTCTGGGCTGACTGACAACCTCTATATCTCCCCACTTAAGCTTTAATGTGAATTCTCAGTATGCAAATATTGTCACCTCCCTTACCTCCCCCCTCCCATTACATCTGTAACATCTAAAATTTTAATTTTCAGAAACAGGGACTCCTTTTCATTTTGCTTCAGCAACAGTTAAGTGCATTATTATTAACTCCCAGCACTTCTAATTGTTCACTCCAAACAGAGGCTTCGTTATTAATAGGCTATAAATCAAGGCCCTACCTGAAACTCGTTGTCACGGAAACTGTAACTTTAACCCTCCTCCATCCTGCTCCCCCACCCACCCACCCACCCCAAGATCCTGGGAGCTCTGTACCGTGCGTGCCTAAGTTTTCGTTATTTCTCCTACTTTTTGCTTTTGGTCTGGGTCAAGTCCTGGTCAGGGAGATACAAATCCCGAGCATCTCGGAAGAGATGAGTATCCTTTCATTAAGAGTAGGTTCAGAAGGGCTAGGGAAAACCAGTTGGCCGGAACCTCCCCCCCCCCCCCGTCTCGGTTAGCCGAGCACAGAATATGATGCCCCCCGGGGCCTGCCACCCTATTACACTATTCTCCCTTTACAGGGAGTCCTACGATCCGGGAAGCGGGAATGCTAAGTTACACAGAAGCGGAGCTAATTGGCCCCAAGAGGATGAAAATGGAGCGGGGGAAGGGATAGCAGAAGGACTTTGGGGGCAGCTCCGAGGTCGAGAGTAGGCAAACGCAAGCCCGCCTCGGCCCCGGAGGCTGCGCTGGACCCGCACCCAGAATGTGCCTTTTCCCAGTCTCTCCCGCGCAGGACTGTTAGACTCCAAGATCCGCGTCTCCAAGCGCCTGGCTTGATGGGAACCTCATTGGCCGTACCTGTCCCTGCAGCCCAGGCGACTCAATGCAGCCACTGCCCCTGCCGCCCACCAGCCCAAGCTCCCCGTCCCCCTTTCCCTCAGACCCCCCCCCCAGCGTTCGAGTCACGCGCCCCTTCCTCGCGCGACGGACCCCTCCTCCCCGACTCCTAGTTCGTCCCTCCCTGTACTCCTCACCTGCACTTGGGCTGAAACTGCAGCCACACAGAGCCCTGAGCAGTAGCGGGGCAAGTGGGGCGCAGAAGGAGGAGGGCAGCGCGGGGCTCCTGGCAGAGCGGCCGCCGGGCGCCTGGTGCTGCCGAGCCACGGACCCGCCCAGAGATATAAATAACATTATCTGAGGAGGGACATTCCTGCCGGGGGACATCGCTGCTGCCGGGACCAGATAGTCCCGCGGCGGGGGCGGAGGAGGCGGGGCCACAGGCTCCCGCAGCGCCGAGGCCCGGCCCCGGTCTACCCCCACCCACATCCCCACACCCGCCAATCACCCTTCCGAGGCCCCTGGGAGCACCTGCCCGGCCACACTTTGGCCTCCTTCCTCCTCCCCTCCCTCTGTGGTCCTAGGCCCTCCTTTAGGCCCCCGACCCCTCCTCGCCTCGGGCCTTCAGCACTGCTTTTGGGTCGGGAGCGGGCAAAGCCTGGCAGAAGCACAGCGCTCGCATCTTTCCACACACATCCACTAACTGCGCCCCAGCCGTTCCCAAGGAGAGCCCCCTGTGGTGGAGAAAGATTGGGCTCCCTTTTTTGGGGCCTAATTCTGGCAAACGAAACTATGAGCCCTACCTAGACAGGGATGGATAATTCTGCAACCTTTCCTTCCCTTATACACTGTCTAGTTGCATTTTTTTTTTAAAAAGGTCTCTACTCCTTAAAACTAGACACTTGCTCTCTAACAGTTAAAGAGCCAGTACGGTAGATGAATGGTATACACTGGAATTAGCCCCTTTTGTAGTTTTTTTATTTTTTTTTTTTGTGCTTTCCAAACCTCAAGAGTCAATTTCTCTGGAGCTATATAAAATTGTGGCACCTGGATGCATCGACCCAGAGGCAATCTGGCTATCCTTCGTCCTTCCCTAGATCAAAGGCGGGGAAAGCTCTGTGTTATTGTATCTATGCGAGCCTCATGTATTTGGAAGAACCGTGCAAGGCTGCCAATGCAAAGCCTGCAGTTCCGTAGTGATCACACAGCGCAATGACGATAATCAACAGACATGCACCGCAGGCGACTCCTGGCTGGCTGGCTGTTGGTCTGAGAGCGGGATCTGAAGCTTCACAAAAACTCAAAACTGCTCCTGGGGTTTGGTAGAAAGAGCCAGTCAGATAGAGGAGAAACTAGAATGATAAATGCTGTCAAAGTGGACAGAGAAGACTCAGAGCCTGCATTAAGAGAGGTCTCAAGTCTGTCTTGGGAAAGTCACGATTTTCTATGCTTAATATAATTTCAGGACTCCTAGGGACTCAAAAGATGTTTGTTGATAAGGATTATAATGCATCACCCCCTTGTCCCGTTCACCCCCAGTTTATCTAGACTGGAGTCCCTGAATGGTTTCGCACTTTTCCTGTCACTTTCACCTGAGAATCACAGGTATCATAGGAATTGGCTTTTGAGATGAAAAGTCTATGAATATTGAAAAGTTTTAGCGATCTTATGCAGTCCTCCCGGTATTTACGACAGAAGATAAGCATTCTGAGTTATTTTCTTGAGTGCGATTATGCTATTTTCCAGTCTTCCTCAAGGAAAAACTTCTTACCAATCAACAAGCTCTTACAGATCTCAAAAATGCATCCAGACCTTGAAGATTATTTTTAGTAGATGAGGAAACTGAGGCCCAGTGCAATTTGTCCTTTGTATAAGGTTAATTGTCCTTAATTTAAGGTCTTAGAGGCATGAATAAAATTAATCTTCAGATTCAGCATTATGCTCTTTCCTCTCCCATACACCCTCCTGCTTATTTGGCAGGTGTACATACCCAAAATACGTGTTGGAAGATATAGGTTGAAACATTGGTTTACAGGTTGAAAACTGGTAAAGATATTCCACTATAGATACATTTTCACCTTCTGATAAGAATTGGACACAGAATCTTCCTGAACTTATGACAACTTTGGCAGATACTTTAGGTCGAAAGGGCTAGCTCTGCCCTAATAACATCTGATTTACTCTCTCTGGATCTTCTAACAATCATATCTCTCAAAAAGACAGCAACTAAAATAGGAAAGAGCACTCTAGCCTGTGCCCTCATATCAGAACTATTAACTAGGATGAAGAAATCATATCTTTATCACTGAAATTTAGAGATTGTTAACAGCATTTAAAGTCCATCAATAAATAAATATTCATTTGCACCTATTTATCAATAATAATTAAGTTTGGAAGCTACCAGATGGTCCACTTTATCCAACCCCTCACCCTCTAGATGGAACTTTTCCAAGACTCTGCTTTCTCCCTTTTGGCGATTTCCCCAACATCAGCCTTGGTTGCTGTTGAGGGTCTCTGTTTCCCCCAACAAGGTCTTGTATCCTGAGATCTAGGTTCTCTCTTTAGGTCTCCCCTTTCCTTACCACTAAATTTATCTTTAAAAGTTGAACTTTTCATGTTGCTCTCTAAAGAAGAGGGTTTGAGAATGGAGGTGTGTTTGCTCCAAGTACCAGAATTGTTACTTTCTCTGTTTCCCATCACTACAACACTACACAATCACTCTACACAATGAGTTAAAAAATAAAAGGAGGGGTGCCTAGGTGGCACAGGCCCTGGAGTCAGGAGTACCTGAGTTCAAATCCGGCCTCAGATGCTTAATAATTACCTAGCTGTGTAACCATGGGCAAGCCACTTAACCCCATTGCCTTGCAAAAACCTAAAAAAAAAAAAAAAAAACCCAAAACACCCCCCTTAACTTAAAAGGGGAATGCTTCAATTAAAAACAATTTAACAAGCATCTTCTGTTAAGGAAAATAGGCCATCTTCAAAAGCAGAGACTGTCTTAAGTAGAAATTCTGATCTGTCTTTGAAAGAAAAGAAAAATAGAAATGATGTCATTAATGATTGGGAATATCTCCTATGAATACAGATATTAAATATATTCATGATCCTTCAACATTTTATCTATGTAACTACAAAAAATACATACAATAAGAGAGATAATTCCTTGGCTATAGGTTTGTTATTTATAACCAAATAGTTAAATGCATTTTTTTCCTCTTTGCTGCCTTAAAATTCATTATTTGCAGTCACAAAGAAAAAAATATCATAAAAGCCCCAAGTCCATGGACAAATTAACTCAAGATCTTATGAACTGCTCAGCTGCTTTCACTCCCTCTACTTTAGCTGAAAGCTAAATAATTCAATGCAGCCTCATTTGCTATAGAGCCTGTCATAGTAACAGCATCCCCAAATGCTTTGAAGCTAATAGAGTTACAGTAAAATGATAAATCAGAGTAGAGGGAGAGAGTTTAGAAATAGAGGAAGGGATAAAGAATATTTTCAAATGAGATTGAAAACCATTCCAAAACTCACTCACAAAAGTGTTTTCTAACTAAGAACCAGTGACCTGAACCAAAATACACCATGAACCCCAACCTTAAAAAAAACTCAATTTGCTGAAATGTGAACAAAACTGAATCAAAATATTATTTTTTAAACTGAAGATATATTTTAGCTTGCTTCTTAATTAAAAAAAACACAACTTATCTAATAAACCAGTTCAAATAGGAGCTCAACTACATGTTATTTTCAGAAACATGCATCAAAATATCTCCAATTCAAAACCTAAATCTCACTGATGTTTCATTTTAATTCTGCTAAAAACAAGTGATGAATCATGAATGAAGATTCAGAAATAAGTAGATGCATTTCCATCCTTCCTCTAGAAACAATAAAGGGTATGTTTGTCCTCAAAAGCAGACTGACAATAGTATCAGTTCCAAAATCTTTCCAATGGCAACATAGAGAAGCACATGACAAGGAACGCTTTTTCCCTCTACTTCATTATAAGGTCAAAAGAACTTGAAAACTCGACTTAGAGCCAGTAGACTCCATTAAAATAATAATAATGATAATAATAATAATAATAATAAATAAAAATCCCAGTTTCCTTTTGAAGCAATTTCATTCATTTCAAAGTTCCCTTGACCAACCATAGAGAAAACAAGGGATATGGGTAGCCTTCTGCCATCCACTCGTCATCCATGATGCTTCTGGCAGGGTCTTGAAACTAGCCATCCATAGCCATCTTTCTGCTTTTCTCTTTCTGTACTCTATACCAGAAATGTGCCAATTCATGCCAGTTCTTTGATGAAAAATATCACAATAGGGTTCTTGTGGGGGTCATGGTAAATTTCTCCATTCCTTTTCTAGAGTGCATGTTTGCAATAGTTTCAAATAGACAGATGTGTTAGACTAAATTGCATGTAATTTTAAAATACAGTGTGTCCACAGGAGTCAAAAAGAAAGAGAAAAAATTCATATGACAAATTTTGCTATATCAAATTTTACATACAGGAATTAACAAACAAAAATTCTGAAATACTATGTTTTATAGTGGAATAAACATCAAACTTAAATTCTTAGTGCTGATCCTGAATTCTGGTGCCAGGTCTACTGTGTGAACTTGAGCAAGTCTCTGCCTATGTGATCTGTGATTTTCTCATTTGTAAAATGAGGGAGGGGATTGGACTAAATTATCTCTTAAGATTCCCTCTAGATTCAATAATCTTTTTTTGTCCAGATGAGTCATTTCTAATTATATTGGGCTGTGCTTAATATTAAAATATATTTCACGCTAAAACGATAGGAATTTTTTTTTTTGCCCAGAGTTCACCTCTTTCTGTGCCTAGTTGTCATTGTAGAGAGAGGGCTAAGACTGGAGTCAAAGCTGTGGGACCCTAGACAAGTTATTTAACCTCTTTTTGCCTTGGGGTCTTTTTTTTAACTGTCAAAGAGGGATAATAAAAGTACCAACCTGGCAAGGTTGTGGTGAGTATAAAATGAAATGATATTTATTAACACTTAATATAGTGCCTATGATCTGGTAGGTGCTCTATAAATGTTTATTCCTTTCTTTTTCCTTTCCTTTTCCTTCTTCAAGTCACCATTAAGGTATAAATTAACTTGTACAATGATCATCCCACTGTGTGTCCCATTTATAGCTAAACTAACATAAAAATGATCATAGCAATACCAGGAGTGGCAGTGAAAAATTATGTGCTACAAAAATGATATCTGCACTCTAGAATCCAGATGATTTTTTGCCACTGCTACACATCTACTGCAAGTCCTCCATTTGTCTTCAGGCTGCTTCCTTGAAGAAATATCTTTCTTTTCCAGGAAAGTAATGAGAAGAAACTGGTTCACAGTGGAATAGACTAGGTGTAAAAGCAGGAGATGATTATAGTAATCTGCTGTTTGATAAACCCAAAGAGTCTGGCCATTGGGATAAAAGCTCCCTCTTTGATAAAAATTGCTGGGATAATTGGAAGTTAGTATGGAAGAAACTTAGATTAGACCAACACCTCACACCCTTTACCAAGATAAGATCCAAATGGTTACAGGACATAGACATAAAAAAACAATACTATAAGCAAATTAGAAGATCAAGGACTAGTCTACATGTCAGATCTATGGAAAGGGGAACAGTTTATGACTAAGGAAGAATTGTAGAACATCACCAAAAACCAATTAGGTGATTTCAATTACATTAAATTAAAAGCTTTTGCACAGATAAAACCAATGTAACCAAGATCAAAAGAAATGTAGTAAATTGGGAAACAATCTTTACAACTAATGATTCTGACAAAGGACTCATTTCTAAAATATACAGAGAACTGAGTCATATTTTTAAAACAAAAAGCCATTCCCCAATTGACAAATGGTCAAAGGATATGCAAAGGCAATTTACAGATGAGATCAAAGTAATCCATAGCCATATGAAAAAATACTCTAAATCATTAATTATTAGAGAAATGCAAATTAAAGCTTCTCTGAGGTACCACCTCACACCTCTCAGATTGGCCAGTATGACCAGGAAGGATAATGATCATTGTTGGAAGGGATGTGGGAAATCTGGGACACTATTACACTGTTGGTGGAGCTGTGAACTCATCCAACCCTTCTGGAGAGCTATTTGGAACTATGCCCAAAGGGCAACAAAAATGTGCATACCCTTTGACCCAGCAATACCACTACTGGGTCTATACCCTGAAGAGATGAGAAAAAAAAAGTAAAAACATTACTTACACAAAAATATTTATAGCAGCCTTGTTTGTGGTGGCAAAGAATTGGAAATCCAGTAAATGTCCTTCAATTAGAGAATGGCTTAGCAAACTGTGGTATATGTATATCATAGAACACTATTGTTCTATTAGAAACCAGGAGGGATGGGATTTCAGGGAAATCTGGAGGGATTTGCATGAACTGATGCTGAGTGAGATGAGCAGAACCAGAAAAACACTGTACACCCTAACAGCAACATGGGAGTGATGTTCAACCTTGAAGGACTTGCTCATTCCATCAGTGCAACAATTGGGAACAATTTTGGGCTGTCTGCAAAGGTGAGTACCATCTGTATCCAGATAAGGAGCTGTGGAGTTTGAACAAAGTGCAAGGACTATTCCCTTTAATTTAGAAAAAAACAGATAGCTTATTGTCTGATCTTGTTACCTCTTAGACTTCTCTTCTCTTTAAGGATATGATTTCTCTCTCATCACACCCAATTTGGATCAAAGTACAACATGGAAACAAAGTAAAGACTGACAGAGTGCTTTCTGTGGGGGGGGAGGGGGGAGGGAAGCAAAATTGGGGGGAAAATGTAAAACTCAAATAATATCTTTAATAAAAATAAATTTAAATTAGAGAAGAAACTGGTTCAGCAATATTCAGGGAGTCAATGAAAGAATGTATAAAGGAATGAAGGAATGAATGAAAAGGTATGCTGAGAGCATAAAGGGAAAAAATGTGCTATTCTTTGATGATATCCAACTTTGTTTTTTGTTTTTGTTTTAATTTTTGCAAGTCATTGGGGTTAAGTGACTTGCCCAAGATCACACAGCTAAGTAAGTATTAAAATGTGTATCTGAGGCTGGATTTGGATTCAGGTCCTCCCAATTCCAGAGCTGGTGCTCTAGTCACTGCATCACCTAGTTGCCTCCTATATCTGACTCTCTGTGACCCCCATTTGTGATTTTCTTGGCAGATACTGGTGTGATTTGCCTTCTCCAACACATTTTACAGATGAGGAAACTGGGGCAAATAGTGTCCAGGGTTATACAACTAATTAGAGTCTAAGACTGGATTTGACCCCAGATATTCACTCACTGTATCCACTGAACCACCTTGCTGCCCCAAAGGGAAAAAAAAGAAAAATAATAAGGCAGGAAAATGCTACATGTACCTGATTTTCAGCTGCAAGTCAGATGAAAAAATCCAGTGGTCCAGCCCAGGAGTCCTTGGGGTATAGAGATAAAGTAGTTAATTATGGTTCTTCTTTGATATCATTTCAATTGATATTACTATATCTGTTTCTGATGTTGAGAATGTTTTGACGTTAGTGCTGATAAGAACTTTTTTTGCAAAGTCTTTGAAAATGTCTCTGATGAAGAAGTTTGATGGTTTGGTGCTGATAGAGATGGCAGATGCCTTTTCCAGGGTTGCTCCCTTAGAGGATGGATACAGGGGCCAGAGATATAGCAGAGTTGATGTTCTGGGGGATCCTATTAATGCCAGGACTTTTAGGCTTAGTGTCCTGTATTGTCTCCAACATGATCTAAGGGGAAAGAGTGGTCAAGGTACTGGCAGTGGTTTGATTTTACTGATACATGCCTCCTTTTTTCTCTCCCTCAGGGGGCATTGTTGCTTCAGCTAGACCAGCTTGTCTCTTCAGTAGGTGGTGTTTAGAGCTAGACTGGATTTTTAAAATGTGTATAATCAAGAGCTGACCAAACATGAACCCTGAAAAATATAGTTTAAAAATAAGAAATTAAACTACTAGTTTGGTTCATTTAATAATTTGTACTAATTTTTTCCTTAATGATAATCATCTTCAACAAAAACAATTTTGTTAATTGTTTTTGTTTGCTTTAATGAGTAGCTTTTGAATTCACAAATGTTTTTCATAATATTTCCTGAGACCACTGGGAAACTTTCAATAAGGCTTGGAAAGCTAATGTCATAAAAGACTCCATTGGTTCTACAAATTGATATAATTCCCTGTTCTGTTAGTGGAATAAGTTCCAACAGCTGCTAGTCTTCTGCTGGGTATTCCTTCAATGTTTTGGAATCTATTAACATTCAGACATAGCATTTTGCAGAAATTGCCAGATTTCACTTAAAAATTTAGTCTTTTCTCATTTTCCTTCAGGTGTAAGAAATTATGTTTTACAAATTATTATTTGGAATTTTGTGTTTTTCAAATGCTTTGATAACCATTTTAATAAGAATTCTAATAAGTAAATCCTTATCATTCTCCATATCTAAAGATGAAGAAACTTTGAAATAGTAAGTTTAGATAATTTTCCCACTTTCATATAGGATTCAAAGCCAGAAATTTGTCAGGTGATTGCTTATTCAATAAGTACTATCTCTTGATTATCAAATAATAGAGTGCCATGACATCTAGTTTAGATGTTCTGCATTATATTATTACATTCAAGCCAAGAAACAGAAAGCCCCAAATCACTCTGAGACAAATCAAGAGCTCTATGCTTCCTATTGTTCAATTTCACTATCTTGTTCATTGGAAAACATTTCAGTGCCTAACCCTATATGATAGAGTGCTAGATTTAGAACTAAATGATTAGAAAAACATATTGAATGAATGATAAAGACATTTATTAAGCACTTACTAGGTATAAAGCATTGTGCTAAGCACTAAGGATACAAATAGGAAACAAAAATGTTCTTGTTCAAACCAGAAGAATACACTAAAATGCAACACTGAGTGATGGTCAACTAGGATGGACTTGTTCATTTCAGTAGTACAATAATCAAAGAAAATTCTAAAAGATTTGTGATGGTCTATCTATATCCAGAGAAGAAATCATGGAGTCTAAATGAAGACTAAAGCTTACTATCTTGAATTTTTTAAAAGCCGTCTTATGTATTATGCTTTTTCCATTTCCATTTGATTTTTCTTTCATAGGATGATTAATATGGATATATGTATAACATAGTTACACATATATAACCTATATTAGATTGTTTTCTATCGGGGGAGGGGAAGGAAAGGGAGGAGGGAGGGAGAAAAATATGAAATTCAAAGCTTTACCAAAAAAATGATTATTGAAAACTATCTTTGCATGTAGTTGGATAAATAAATAAATAAATAATTTTTAAGTGTTCTTGCTCCCAAGCAGCTCACATTCTAATGGGGGAAATGACACATTTATGCTTCATCTACAAAAGTTCAAAAAAAGTAGATAATAGCAGATAACCAAGATTAAAGGAAAAATTATAAAATTCAAAATTAATTAATTAATTAATTATTTTTGAAAAGAGGACTGAAATCATGACTTTATTCCTTTAGTACCATACTTTAACCATTCAAATTAGCTAGTTAACTTTAACAGTTAAGATTAGGATTATAATCTATAACAAATTGATATTCAATCATATCCAACTCTTCATAACCCCATGGACCAGTTTTCCTTTCATTCTCCACTATCTCTCAAAGTCTGTCCTGGTTCATGTTTCCATGATACCACCTGTGCATCTCATTTTCTACAATCTGTTAATTGCCTTCAATCTTTCTCAACATCAAGTTTTTTCCCCCAAGAGTCCTGTCTTCTCATTATGTGGTCAGAGTATTTAAGTTTCAGCTTCAGTATATGATCTTCCAATGAATAGCCTGAATTAATTTCTTTAAGTATTGACTAATATGAGCTCCTGGCTATCCAAGGGACTTTTAAAGTCTACTTCAGCAACACAATTCAAAAGTGTCAATTCTGCAGCTCAGATTTTCTCACAATCCAACTCTCATAGCCATATATTGTTAGTGGAAAAACTATAGTTTTGGCGGAGCCAAGATGGCGACATGAAGGGATCAAGTCTTAGGAGCTCTTTCATAAAACTTCTAAACTAAGGACTCTAAACTTTCAAGAGACAGAACCTACAAAGGGACCCAGTGAGGCAGTTCTCCTACTCAAGGTAACCTGGAAAAGAGCAGAAAGGCTCTGCGTCCCGGGGTCGGAGGTGTGGCCCGCCAGAGGGGTGGCCAGCCAGAGCAAAAGAACTTCAGCCTCCTGGAGACAGCCCCAGGGCTCTGGAAGCCGCGGTTCACAGCAGAGTGGGAGTCTCCTGAGCTGCACCCTGGGAGCACTGGGCACAAAGTGGGGGAACAGCGGGGGACCTCTGCCAGAGTGAACATGTGGAGCCCAGCCTTCAGGGCACACAGCAAGCAGCTTGGGCTTTCAGCAGCCTAGAACCAGAAACAGAAGCAGGTGGAGCCAGTAAGCAGGAGCCCCCAGGGCATGAGCCCATTGAGCTGAGGGAGGGGAGTGAAGAGAAAGAGACTGCTGAGCTCTGCCCTCTGCCCCTGGAACAGGACTCTGGGGCTCTGAACACATTCAGATCCTGATCCCAGTCTAGGCCCCCCCATAGAACAGCAGGGTCCCCCCCACCTCAGCCCTGTGGCAGAGGGGGACGCTTATGGTCATTCACAGACCAGGAGGGAGGACAGAGCCTCACACACTGAGACCCTTGTGGAAGTGTCCCAAAAGCTCAGGAAGCACCCCAAAAAACAGGCTTAGGCTGGGAAAATGAACAAGCAAAGAAACAAGAGGAAGACCATTGAGAAATATTTTGCAAATGAGCCCAAGAAGGATCAAAATACTCAGTCTGAAGATGAGGAAGCACAAGCTCTTGCATCTAAAGACTCCAAGAAAAACAGAAATTGGGCTCAGACTATGATAGAGCTCAAAAAAGACTTTGAAAATAAAATGAAGGGAGTTGGAAGAAAAACTGGGAAAAGAAAGGAGAGAGATGCAGGAAAAACATGAAAATGAAGTCAGCAGCTTAGTCAAGGAAATCCAAAAAAATGCTGAAGAAAATAGCATGCTAAAAACAGCTTAGGTCAAATGGATAAAATAGTTCAAAAAGTTATTGAGGAGAAGAATGCTTTAAAAAGCAAAATTGGCCAGATGGAAAAAGAGATAAGAAAACTCTCTGAGGAGAACAAATCCTTCAGACAAAGAATAGAATTCAGGGAGATTGATGAATTTAACAGAAATCAGGAATCAATACTTCAAAACCAAAAAAATGAAAAATTAGAAGAAAATGTGAAATATTGAAAACAACTGATATGGAAAACAGACTTAGGAAAGATAATTTGAAAATTATTGGAATACCTGAAAGTCATGATCAGGAAAAGAGCCTTGACATCATTTTCAAAGAATTACTACAGGAAAATTGCCCTGATATTCTAGAAGCAGAGGGCAAAATAGAAATGGAGAGAATCCACCCATCCCCCTGAGAAAGAGATCCCAAAAAACCAACCCCCAGGAATATTATAGCCAAGTTCCAGAACTCCCAAGTCAAAGAGAAAATATTACAAGCAGCCAGAAGGACACAGTTCAAATATCGTGGAGCTGCAGTCAGGATCACACAGGACTTAGCAGCAACTACATTGGAAGCTCATAGGGCTTGAAATACAATATACCAGAAAGGCAAAAGAGCTTAGAATGCAGCCAAGAATGAACTACCCAGCAAGGCTGAATGTCCTCTTCCAGGGAAAAAGATGGACTTTCAATGAACCAGGAAAATTTCAAAGGTTCCTTTTGGAATGGCCAGAACTGAACAAAAGGTTTGATCTTCAGATACAGGACTCAGGTGAAGCATGGAGACTGGAGGAGGGGGGAAAATATGAGGGACTTAATGAGGATGAACTGCATGTATAGAAAAATGATACTGATAATATTCATATGAACCATCTCAGTTAATAGAGCAGGTAGAGGGAGCTTTTATAGTTGAAGCACAGGAGAAAGCTGAATTCAAAGATAAAATATGGTGTAAAAATGGAGTCAATAGGGGAAAAAAGGGAAATGGAATGGGAGAAAGGAAAAGGAGAGGGGGAATAGTCCAAGATATTTCACATAAGATTTTTTTTTATTACAATGAGCTATTGCAATGATATGGAAGGGGGGAGGCAAGGGGGAATGAGGGAACCTTTGCTCTCATCAGAGATGGCTAGGAGAGGAAACAGCATATATACTCAATGGGGTATAGACATCTGGAGTAAGAAGGAGGGGGGAGCAGGGGGAAGGGGTGGGGATGTGAATAAAGGAGGAGAGGATGGACCATGGGGGGACAGTGGTCAGATATAACACATTTTCTTTTTTACTTCTTGCAAGGGGCTGGGATTGGAAGGCCTGTCCAGGACCATAGGGCCAGATAGATTCTGGGCCTAAGGGGTGGTATGGGGGCTCAGGGCCTCTTGGCCCCAGGACCAGGGATCTGTCTGCTGTGCCACTCAGCGACCCTACAGCAGAGTCAGAGTGAAAGGAGAGAGAAAATATAGTACATGGTAGTGGAGAAATAAGAAAGGAGGGAGTTGCGATCAACAATGGCAACATTGGAAAAATATGGAATTAACTTCTGTGATGGACTTATCATAAAGAATGAGATCCACTCTCGACAGAGTTGTTGGTGTTGGAACAAAGACTGAAGTACATGTTTTGTTATTATTATTTGGGGGAGGGTGCAGGGCAAGTGGGGCTGGGTGGCCTGCCTGGGGCCACATAGCAGGGTGATCTTTAGATGTCTGGGGCTGGATTCGGACCCAGGTGCTCCTGGCTCAAGGGCCAATGCTCTGTCTACCACCCAGCCACCCCTACTATTATTACTATTTTATTTTATTTTGGGTCTTTTTTTTTTTTCTTCTTTTTGGTTTTTGCAGGGCAGTGGGGATCAGGTGGCTTGTATGTCACAGGGCTGGGTGATTATTGGGTTTAAGAGGCTGGATATGGACTCGGGTGCTCGTGGCTCCAGGGCTGGTGCTTCGACCATTGTGCCACCTGGCCATACCTACAATTATTACTATTATTTTTTTAATTTTAATTTTTCTCTCTCCCCTTTACTTTTTTGCCCAAGCAAGTCTATCTATATTCATGGTGGGAGGGGTATTTTGTTCACTTGTAAACAAGTATATTTTATTAATGTAAAAAAAAACATTTGTACAAAATGAGAATAAAAAATAAATTTAAAAAAATAAAGAAAAAAAAGGAAAAAAAAAGAAAAACTATAGTTTTGAGTATTCAGACCCTTGTCAACAAGATGATGTCTCTGCTTTTTAGTATGCTGTCCAGATTTGTCATAGTTTTGCTTCCAAGGAGCAATTATATTTTAATTTCATGGCTATAGTCACCATCTATAGTGATCTTTGAGTCTAAAAATATGAAATCTAACACTACTTCTATTTCTTCTCCCTTTATTTGCCAGGAAGTATTCAGTTGCCAAGATTTTCATTTGTTTTTATTTTTTTTTATGTTAAGTTTCACACTGGCTTTTATATTCCATTCTTTTACCCTCATCATCAAGAGGCTTCTTAAGGCCTCTTCACTTTCTGTTGTCAGAGTGTAACAGCTGCTTATGTGAGTCTATTGATATTTCTCCAGATGATTTCAATTCCAGCTTTTGATTCATCCAGCCTTGCATTTTGTATGAAGCGCTCTGCATATAAGTTAAATAAATAAGGTGACAATATACAACTTTGTTGTATTCCTTTCCCAAATGTAAACCAATCAGTTGTTCCAGGTTTAGATCTAACTCTTGTTTCTGGGCCCACATACAGATTCCTCAGGAGACAAGTAAAATGATCTGATACTCCCATCGCTTTAAGAACTTGCTACATTTTGTTGTAATCCACATAGAGTCAATGAAGCAGAACTAGATGTTTTTCTGGAACTCCCTTGCTATTCCCATAATCCCACAAATGTTGGCAAATTCCTCTGCCTCTTCAAAAACCAGCAACAAATTAAAAGTCTTCTTAAAAGCAAGGTAACTATAGCATCAAAATTTTACACCAATCTCTTTCTGGTATAGAGATGATCCTATTTTCTGAGAAACTAGGTCAATAAAATACAGCTCAAGCTCTTCTCCCATTCTGGAATTGTTTTTGATATGGTTAGCAGATATGACTGCTCTACAAATATCAGTCTAGCTGATATTTGGAAGAACTCAGAAGCAGAAGTCTGGCAGCTTAGTAATAAATTCTACTTGGCAACTAATAAAACAAAGAAAAATACAAAATGGCCCTCAGTCCTTGGGAGTCTTTTTTCTTCTTCAGTAAGAATGACAAAAGAGAATATAGAGTGCCAAGAACCTCCCAGTTTTTAGACCAAACAACAAAGAATTTACTAAGCATCTTCTGCATTTTGGGGCAACACAGTTTCTGCCCTCAAAGATCTCAAGTTCAAGTCAAATTTAGATATGTTGTTAATAAAAACTTTCCAACAAACTGTTGTACAATCATTTCTGTCCTGTCTGACTCTTTGTGACTTCATTTGGGTATATTTCTTGCAAAGATACTGGAATAGTTTGTCATTTCCCCCTCCAGCTCACTTTACAGATAAGGGAATCAAGGCAAATAGAATTTACACAAATGTCTGAGGCCATTTTCGAACTCAGGAAGAATGAATCTTTCCAACTCAAGGTCCAACACTCTGTCCATTTTGCCACCCATAATTGCTTAATAATTAGAGCTAACCAAAAGTAGAATGAGCTACTCTAGTAGGCTCTCCTTCCTTTGTGGTCTTCAAGTAGAAGCTAGATGACCATTTCTCAAGTACATACATCTTTTTGTATTGATTGAACTAGATCAGAAATACTAAACAAGCATGAACCAGATTAAATATTTCTTAGCTTAGTATCTGAAACATAGCAGTCACTTAATATTTAGAAAAATAAATAGGGGCGGCTAGGTGGCATGATGGATAAAGCACCGGCCTTGGAGTCAGGAGTACCTGGGTTCAAATCCGGTCTCAGACACTTAGTAATTACCTAGCTGTGTGGCCTTGGGCAAGCCACTTAACCCCATTTGCCTTGCAAAAATCTAAAAATAAATAAATAAATAAACAGACAAATAAATAAATAAAAATACAAGACATATAATATTATAGTATAAAACTAAGTCAAGGTGCAGCTAAGTGGCATAGAGCACTGGCCCTGGAGTCAGGAGGACCTGAATTCAAATCCAGCCTCAGACACTCAGTAATTACCTAACTGTGTAACCTTGGGCAAGTCACTTAATCCCATTGCCTTGCAAAGCCCCCCCCCCCCCAAAAAAAACTAAGTCAAGAATGATTGTAGCCCTTCCAATTCCCATTTCTTTAATTTTGTGATTTTTCTGGGGTGTGGACAGAAGATGCTTATAGATAAGTAAATACCTGATATATGGGTTATAGGGAATAAATTTATTATTTCATTCTTGCAGAGAAATTCCAGGTGAGGAAACTTCCCCTACCAATGAATACTGGGAGTTTCTTAGCAACTTGGAACCTTAAAAATTTCCCAGAGTCCTGGGAGATTAAGTGATTGGTCAAGGGTTATATGTGTTCAAAGGTAGGACTTGTGCCTGGGTCTTCCTAACTTAAGACTAGTTCTCTAGCTACTACACCTTGAAAAGTCATCAACAATTGAATAGTTTGGATAGAGCATAGGGTGAATGAGAGGGAGTAATGCATAATCAGCTTAAAAAGATAAACTGCATCCATATTGTGAAGGACTTTAAATTTTTATATTTATATTTTATATTTTGCCCTAGAGAGAAGTCATTGAAGCTTCTTGAATAAGAGAGTGACATGGTCAGACCTTCACTAGCAGCTAGATGGTATAGTGGAGTGAGCTCTAGATCTGGAGTTCAATAATCAGTCAATACACATTTATTAAGTACCCATTTATGCCCAGCACTTTACTCAAATCTGAGAATATTAAAAGAAAAAAACAGTTCTTACTTTCAAGAAACTTACACTCTCATGGGGTGGGGGGGTGGGGGAAGCAGAGTAGGAAGGGTTACCAATCTGACACATATTAAAGAAAAGTTCAAAGGATAACCTAGAGATTAATCTACAAAAATCTCAAAATTGATTGAACACTGCTAAATCAATATTTCCTCTCTGATCCTAAGAGAGTGCTTTCTAAATGTACAAAGTAAACAAGGGTAAAAGCAGGTTTTTAGTTGAAGCTCACAGTAGAGAGATGAGCATTGTGGGGCAGAACTTATTGACGCCCTTTTTATAAGTGTGTTTGGGATGGGGAACTACATTATAAAATGACCTTTAAAGTCCCAGGTCATCCTAATAAAAGCCCAAAATAAATGTCTTTTTACTTAATCTCTATCTGCTTTAGTTTCCTCAACAGTAAAAATGGGACTAATAATAGTACTTGCCTAAGAGGGTTGCTGTGACAATCAAATGAAATAATATTTGTAAAGAATCTAGCAATGACTAGAACATGTTGCTACTAGTCCTTTGTTCTCAAAGAAGATCATGACATCAGTGAGGTGATGTCATGACAAGTATGTGAATTGAATTTGAATGATGGGGTGCTATACTGGGTCCTTAGCCTCACTTTCTTCTCTGGAGTCATTTGGATCCAGTGGTCAGCTAGGGATCAGGCTGACTGGAGATGGCCCTGGATGTGAGGCAATCCGGGTTAAATGACTTGCCCAAGGTCACACAACTAGTAAGTGTCAAGTGTCTGAGACCAGATTGAACACAGGGCCTCCTGACTCCAGGACTGATTCACTGTACCACCCTTAAGATAGCCTCAAACCTAGTGGGAGTTTAATAAATGCTTGTTCTCTTCTTTCACTTTAGAAATATCAATTTAGCAGTTCTATGTAAGATAGATTGTACAGGAGTGAACCGGGAATCAGGGAGACCAACTCCCTCTCCAGTCCATCCTCTACTCAAGTTAATCCTCCTAAAAAGCAGTTCTGATCATATTATCCCACCACTAGCCCCAAATCAATAAATTTCATTTGCTCCCTATAATCTTCAAGATCAAAAGCATACTCTGTTTGCTTTTAAAGCCCTTCATAATGTTCCCTCTTGCTTACCCTTCCAGTCCTAACACAGTTTCCCCTCCATAGACTCTGCAATCCAGTTACACTGAACTCCTTGCTTGTACTCATTCACAATGTATCATTTCTTGACTCTGCACTTTTATCGGCTGTTCCCCCATGTCTGGAATCCTTTTCCTTTTTGTCTCCTGACTTCCCTGGTTTCCCTTCAGGTTCCTTCTAAAATCTCAGTTTCTGTAAGAACCCCTTCCCAATCCCACTCTTTTAAAAAAATATATTTATTTTAAACTATATTAACATGTATTTCCTTCCACCCTCCCTTCCCACCCCCCTCTCCTCAGCAGTCAACAGTCAAGTTAGCATTGTACATAAATTTTTTTTCTTCAGTTTTTACAAGGCAGTGGGGTGGGGTTAAGTGATTTGCCCAAGGTCACCCAGCTAGGTAATTATTATGTGTCTGAGACTGGATTGGAACTCAGGTTCTCCTGACTCCAGGGCTGGTGCTCTATCCATTGCATCACCTAGTTGCTCCCAGTACATACATATTTTGATAAACATGTTTACAAATTAGTAATTTTCAGTATGAGGAATTAGAAGTAAGGGAAATACAGAAGAGATAATTTTTATAGTGTTCATCAGACTTGGAAGGGGTGTGTGTGTGTGTGCGCGCGTGCATGTGTGCATATTTTGTTTTGTTTTGTTTTTCTTCCTCTGGATGGGAATAATATAGTCCATAGCCAGTATAATATTGTTGTCCTAGCTCTCTGGACTGCTGAGAGGAGCTGCTTCTATCAAGGTTGTTCATCTCACAATGTTGTTGTTGATATGTACATTGTTCTCTTGGTTCTACTCCCTTCACTCAGCATCAGATCCCTTAAGTCATTCCATGCTTCTCTAGAGTCTGACCACTTATGGTTTCTTATAAAACAATAGTATTCCATATTTTCATGTACCATAACTTGTTTAGCCATTCCCTAATTGGTGGGCATCCCCTCAATTTCCATTCTTTGCCACTAAAAAAGAGCTGCTATGCTATGAAAATTTTGGAACATTTGGACTTTCCCCCTTTTTATATAATTTCTTCTAGATATAGACCTAGAATTGGAATTGCTGGATCAAAGGATATGAACAGTTTTACATAGTTCCATATTGCTCTCCAGAAAGGTTGGATTAATTCACAACTCCCAATCCCCCTTAATCCAAAAACAGAACAATTAGTGAATAAAAAAGATCCTCATGGAGAAACTTGCTCTCTGTCCTTTCTACTACAGGACTAACTCCTATTTGTGTCTTCTTTCATTTGATAGAGGGCTTTGTGAGATTTGAAATGGTCTGAGGAGTCACCAAAAGTGGCCACTGCAACTGCTGCTTCATAGCTCTGAGGATCGATCTGGTTGAACCAGTAGATCAACACTGGGTATTAATAGTAAGAGAGTGACTTATCCATCAGGGTGACAGGTTTAGAAGTGAACTCAGTGGTGAAAGGCATGTTTATAGAAGCTATTTTAAGTTTGAGCCTATTTCTCCCAGATGCCAAGGTAGTAGAACAGGTAGTATGCCCTAGTTAGGGGGAATGCTTTTGTAATTAACTTGGTTCTTGCTATCTCCTTTTTAGTAAGTATTCCTTTGTAAAAGATTAAAATACTGAAAAAGATTAAAACTACTTTAATAGGTTTCCACTTCCAATCCAATCCAATAATCATTTATTACGTGCCTACTATGTGCCACTTATAACTATGTACTAAGCACTAGGGATACAATTAATAAAAAAAACAAAAGATAGTCCTTTTCCTTGAGGAGTTTACAATCTAATGAAGGAGTAAGTAAAAAACAATATAAAAAAAGAGGCAGGAAATAGGGTGGGGATGCAGTAAACAGGGCACTGGGGGGATACAGTTCCATGAAGTTGAAACTAGCAGAGCAGCAGATGCAAAATGAATTTCCCTGATAAAAATCTATTTCCTCAACAATCTGTCCAGGACAGCACCATCAGATTAATCTTCTCACAACCCTTGCTTTGACGATGTCATTCTTTTGATCAAAAAACCTTCAATGTCTTAATACCACCTACAGGACAAAAAACAATTTCCAACACCATATCTTTAAACAGTCTTTCCCACACTTCTAAATGCACTTCCTTCTCAATTCTAACCTTAAAACCCTTAGTCCTTTCCTGATTCCCCCCAGCTACTAAGGTATCCTCCTCCCAATCACCTTGTATTTCTTTTGCATGCATGATATATGTGTGTGTATGTGTGTGTGTGTGTATATATATATATATATATGTATTATATACATGTATACACTTTTAATATCTAAATATCTAAATGTATGTGTGTATATTTCATATATCATTTTACATATTTGTGTAGATGCCATGCATACACATGTGTATATACATATATACCACATGTATACAATATGTGTGTGTTTATTTTCAATTCTAAAAGAGTGTAAGCTCCTTGATGACAGAATTGTTTCATGTTTTCTTTGTACCCTAGTATCTAAAATAGTGTCTGACACATAGTAGGTACTTAATAAATTATTAATGATTGATTTGTAGTAAAAATAATTAAAAATATATATCCTACTGATGGTATGATTTTTATATGTAGGCCATATTTTATGAAATATGGTGGTATATACAATACCTAGAGAGAAAGAGCCCCTTGAGCCATCAGTTTTTATGTTCCAGTTCAATTAGCCTTCTCCATTAATGTTATATTTTGCTGAACAAATCAAGTCCAAAGATAGCAAGCAAATGAGGCAGAGTCTCCTGTATTAAACTGCTTCTTCCTTTTCCTTGAGCATTTGAAAGCACACTAATGGAGTTCATCCTATGGAAAATCACTGATGTAGAAACCCAGAAAACATCCTTTAGTGGAAACTGCACATAAATCAGACTAGGCAGGGGAGGGAGAGTGAGCACCCAAGGTAATGTTGCTTCCTTTACTCTAGAAGTGCTAGGACAGCTGAGATGAATAACTAGATAGGACAAACATCCTCAGTGTATTCAAACTGGGGAGGACTATAAAAGATGACTCGGTCAGAAGAAAGAGCCTCTCACTTCTCCCATCCTAATGGAAGAAAAGAGTTAGAATCTCTTAGGAAGAGACCAGGTGTACTAGGGCAAGGATATGAATGACCAAGAAAAAATCTCAGAAGGATGCTCTACACAATCTCTTGTTTATAATGTAAACTTCTGGAGGGCAGGGTTCTCTCTTTTTCATTTTTCTATTCCCAGAACCAGATTAATGAATATTCATTGTAGTATAAGAGAAAGAATGGCTTATAAGTCAAATGACTTGGTTTCAAATTCTGGCTTTACTTTGGGCTAATTACAAAACCTCTCCAAAAAGCAAGATTACTCACCAATAAGGAGGTTGGACTAGATGATCTCTAAGGTCCCTTCTAACATTAACCCTGTGATGCTACATTTTGTATTTATTTTATGTTTATTTTTTATTATTAATATATGTAAATGTCATTTCCCTTGACAAACTTACTTTGAGAGTAGGGATTGTTTCATTTTTCTCTTTGTCTACACAATTCACAGCACAAACCAGGCACTAATACATATATGCTGATTCATAATTTCTATTTCTATTATACAGATAAGGAAAATGAGGCACAGAGAGATTAAATGACTTTTCCCAAGTGACATAACTAGTGTCAAAGCCAGGTTTCAAATTTGGTTCTTCTGGCTCTAGGTCCAGTTTTTTTATGCTATACTGATGATGATGTTTATCCTTTGTTCTTGACCATGCCATCAGGGAGATGATGCCATGACAAGCACATGAACTGGATTTAAGTGTGTGTGTGTGTGGGGGGGGGTGCTGTGCTAAGTCACCAGCCTCACTTTCTTCTCCAGAGTCATCTGGGTGCAGTGGCCAGATATGAGTAGGTATAGACCAACATCTCACAATATACTAAAAATAAGGTCAACTGGAGATGACCCTTTATGCAAGGGAATCAGGGTTAAGTGACTTGCTTGCCAAGTCACACAGCAAGTAAGTGCTGAGCGGCAGAGGCTGAATTCAAACTCCCATCCTCCTGACTCCAAGGCCAGTGTTTTCTGTCTACTGCATCACCTGGCTTCCCTATACTATGCAATTTAGGGAGAATATAGGTAATAGTAATTAATAATAATAATAATAATATTTATATAGCACTTTAAGGTTTACAAAGCACTTTAGATCTCTTATATTATCTGATTCTCACAATTTTAAGAAGTTGGTACAATTATTATCTTTACAGAGAAGGAAACTGAGTGGATAGAAATTAAACGACTCATTTAGAATCACACAAGCTAGTATAAGGCAGAATAGAACTCTGATATTCCTGACCTCTACCTAGTCCAACATTATGCACTGTGCCACTTTGCTGTTTTAAGATTTAAGTAGTTCAGATTCACTGGTGTTTTTTTTTTTAATTTTATATATCTCAGCTACTATTCCTTTTGTCCAAGCCAGAAGCATCATAATACTCAATCTTTTGACTGATCTATCAACTCATTGATGTAGCTTTCAAGTTATACATGACTGCACATTCTCTGTACTTCTTGCTTATAACTCCTATAAATCCTCCACAAAGCATCTATATTGGGGACTATAATTTTATATCTTTTGACATTGTTATGAAATAAACTCCTTGTAAATAGAGATTATTCCATAGCTCTAACACCTGGCATACTATCTGGCAAAATAAAGGCACTTATTAAATACTTGTTGAATGATATTTGATCTGGAATCAATGGAGTCTGTAGTCTATCCATCTGTTTTTCCTTGCTGTTGCTACATGACTGTTCATCTTCTTTCCCACTTAGACTTCTCTTCAATGATGTGAGTTTCTTATATGTATGTGATGGAAAACCATCATTCTATAAGAAATCATAAGGGATGGGATTTCAAAAAAGCCTGGAAAGACTTGATACTGAATGAAATGAGCAGAACCAGAATATTATACACACTAACAACAACATGGGATGATAATCAACTATGATGGACTTGTTCACTTCAGCAGTGAAAAAACAATTTTAAAAGACTTGCAATGAAAAAAATGACATCCATATCCAGAGAAGGAACTAGAGAGTTTAAATGAAGACCAAAGTTTATTATCTTCAAATTTTAAAAATTGTTTTATGTATTGCGTAATTTTGTTATCTCTAATGTTTTCTTTCTTCTATTTGAATCTGATTCTTCTCTCACAACACATTCCATTTCGATTTATGTTTAGTATAGTTACAAATGTAAAGCCTATATCACATTGCTTTCTGTCAAAAAGGTGGGAAGGAAAGGAGGGAGGGAGAAAAATTGTAAAACTCAAAGCCTTGAAAAAATAAATGATTGGTGAAAATTACAATTATATGCAGTTGGAAATATAAATAAAATATTTGTTAATAAGAAAAGATGTGAAGGAGGGTGGACTTCCGGCCAAGTTGGCGGAGAAAAGACAGGGACAGTTCTAAAGTCTCCTGATCTCTTCCCCATCTATCACATGAAACAAACCTCTTAAAAAGAAATCTGAACCACAAAACCCAGAAAGAAAAGCCAGGAGAAAGAACATCTACCTCAGGATTTGTTTCCCACAGCAGCCTTGGCGGAGTATCGGCTGGTGAGTCTGGGCTCAGAGGGAGGATCAGCCCCGATCAGCCAGATTAACAGCTGAATTGGAACCGGGAGTCCGAGAGCCGGACCTGCTGGATCAGTGGTAGGGCTAGATGAAAGGGGCTTGGGTCCACGGGGAAGCAGAGGTGCTGGTGTTGGTGCTGTCCCCCTGGAGCATGGGGAAGGGGCTGTGGGAAGAGGTCTGGTGCAGGAGAGCTACGGACACCATTGCTGGACACCTCCTGTCTGAGAAACTCTGAGTCCACGCCTCCATTGCACTGAGGCCCCCTTCAAAACAAACAATTACAAACTACTTCTGCCTCAGGCCCAGGTGTGTGAGCAAAAGAACCAGCCCAGCTGAGGAATGACCTCAGGCCAGGGTAAAGCCCACCATTGATTGAAGGCAAAAGAATTCAATAGCTCCAATTTCTTCCCTCAAGCAAAGGGAGAAGGCCTCTCAACCAAGGTCACAGACACTCCAGAGAAATCAACAAGCACCTCCTACTATCCAGCCAGACAAACTGCACTCAGTAAAGCCTTTAGAGATCCCAAGCCCAGGTGAACCAGCCCCCCCCCCCCCCCCCCCCCCCCCCCCCCCCCCCACCCCCCGCAACTCAAGGTCTTAGCATAATGAAGAAGGGTCAGCGGAAAAGGTGGATCCACAGAAAAATTCCTGGAAGGGAAAGACCCCAACTCAGAGAGACCTGGAACCTCTGAGAAAAATACAATCTGGTCTCCAGCAGAGAAAGACTTCCTTGAAGAAATAGGGAAGGAACTTAAAAATTTGGGAGAGAAAATTAATACCTTGCAACGAGAAAACAAAACCTTAGAAAGTACAATTGGACAAACACAAAAGGAGAATAAATCTCTCAGATCCTCAAATGAAAATAGAAATTAATTCTCTCAAAACCTCAATTGGTCAGATGGAAAGGTCTTTCAAAAGTAGAATTGACCAATTGGAAAAGGAATCGCAAAAGGTTAATGAAGAAAACTCCTCCCCAAAAAAGAATGGAGTCTACAGAAACTAATGACTCCATGAGACAGCAAGAGTCAGTTAAACAAAATAAAAAAAAAGAAAAAATAGAAGCAAATGTAAAATACCTCATCAACAAAACCACTGACCTCGAGAATAGATTGAAGAGGGGCAACCTGAAAATTATAGGACTTCCTGAAAACATTGAAGAGAAAAAAAGTCTGGACTTAATATTACAGGATCTAGTAATGGAAAACTGCCCTGATATCATGGAATCAGAGGGCAAAGTAGTTATTGAAAGAGTACATTGATCCCCACCAGAAAAAGATCCTAAAATGAAAACACCAAGGAATGTTGTGGCCAAACTGCAGAACTATCAGATAAAAGAGAAAATCCTGCAAGCAGCCAGAAAGAAACAATTTAAATATCAAGGAGCCACAGTAAGGATCACACAGGACCTGGCTGCATCAACTTTAAGGGATCGAAGGGCCTGGAACGAGATATTTCGAAGAGCATGGGAGCTTGGAATGCAGCCAAGAATCTACTTTCCTGCAAAGCTAAGCCTTCTCTTCCGGGGAAAAAGATGGACATTTAACAAAATGGAAGAATTCCAAAAATTTCCTGATGAAAAGACCAGAGCTAAACAGAAAATTTGGACATCAAACAGGAGGTTCAAGAGACACATGAAAAAGGTAAAATAAAAAATGCAATCCAGTAACTTGAAACTGGCTATATCCCAGCATGGGGGTGGGGGGAAGAAAAAAAAAGACCCTTATAAATCCTGAGAAATGTAACTCTAACAGAGAGAATATACCTAGCCAGAAATGATAGACATCCATGACCTATCCATGAGACTACTATCTAATGGGATGTAACTGGCTTTAACCCCACTTGGGAGAAAGACTCTAATAACTGTCAGGAATTTTGACTCTATTCAATAGAATATACTGAACTAGAAGGGATAGACACTCAAAATTTTCTATGACTTAGATAGAATGATCTAAAAAAATACACTACCTCCCTAAAAAGGGGGACAGGAAAGAGACGGGAGGAGGGAGGGATTGAATGGGGTAAATCTCATTACACTAAGAGGTACAAAAAACCTATGGTAATAGAGAGGAAAAAGGGAGCAGAGGAGAAACACCTGAATCTTCTTCTCATCAGATTTGGCTTAAAATCAACCTACACATACTCAGTTAACTTATAAAACATCTAACCTTTCAAGTATTAAAAGGGGAAAAGGGGAGGGGGGATGGAGAAAGTGAAGGGGAGTGGGGGAAATAAGGGGAAATAACAAAAGGAAGGGAAGGAAAAAGGGAAAGGGGAGGGTGTGATATAGGAGGGCAAACACACTGAAGGGGGTGGTATTCAGAACTGGGGAATATGGAAAAAAGTGGGGGAAAGGGGGAAAATAAAAACAGAGGGAAGATAGCACAGAGGGCAATAAAGAATCAGTAATCATAACCTTGAATGTGAATGGATGAACTCTCCCTTAAAATGTAAGCAAATAGCAGAATGGATTAAAAACCAGAATCCTACAATATGCTGCTTACAAGAAACTCATTTGAAGCAGAGAGATACACATAAGGTTGGAGCAAAATATATTTTACTTCAGCTGAAGTAAAAAAAGCAGGGGTAGCAATCCTTATCTCAGACAAAGCAGCAGCAAAAATAGACAGCATTAAAAGAGATAAGGAAAGGGGTGGCTAGGTGGTGCAGTGGATAAAGCACCGGCCTTGGAGTCAGGAGTACCTGGGTTCAAATCCAGTCTCAGACACTTAATAATTACCTAGCTGTGGGACCTTGGGCAAGCCACTTAACCCCATTTGCCTTGCAAAAAAAAACTCTAAAAAAAAAAAGAGATAAGGAAGGAAACTTTATCCTCCTAAAAGGTACCATAGACAACAAAGTCATTTCAATATTGAATATATATGCACCCAGTGGGACAGCACCCAAATTCTTAGAGGAGAAGCTGAAAGAACTACAGGAAGACATAGACAACAAAACTCTACTAGTGGAAGACCCCAACCTCCCACTATCAGATCTAGATAAATCGAATCATAAAACAAGAAAGAAATTAGGGAGGTAAATAGATTGTTAGAAAAATTAGATATGGTAGACTTATGAAGGAAACTGAATGGGGATAGAAAGGAATATACCTTTTTCCCTGCAGTACATGGAACTTATACAAAAAATGACCATGTACTAGGACATAAAAACCTAATGATCAACTGCAGAAAGGCAGAAATAGCGAATACATCTTTCTCAGATCACAATGCAATAAAAGTCATATGCAATATTGGGCCAAGGAGATATAGACCCAGAACAAATTGGAAACTGAATAACCTCATTTTAAAAAATGAGTGGACCAAAAAACAAATTATAGAAAGAATTAACCATTTTATCCTAGATAATGATTATAATGAAACAACATACCAAAACCTATGGGATTCATTCAAAGCAACTCTCAGGGGATATATTATAGCTCTAAATGCTTATATGAATAAATTGGAGAAAGAGGAAATCAATGAACTAAACATGCAACTAAAAAAATTAGAGAAAGAACAAATCAAAAATCCCCAATCAAATACCAAATTAGAAATTCTAAAAATTAAAGGAGAAATTAATAAAAGCACAAGCAAAAAAACTATTGAATTAATAAATAAAACCAAAAGTTGGTGTTATGAAAAAACCAATAAAATTGATAAACCTCTGGTCAATTTGATTAAAAAAAAAGAAAGAAGAAAACCAAATTGCTAGTATTATAAATGAAAAAGGTGAACTCACCACCAATGAAGAGGAAATTAAAATAATAATTCGAAATTATTTTGCCCAACTCTATGCCAATAAATTTGATAATCTAAGTGAAATGGATGAATATTTACAAAAATATAAATTGCCCAGGTTAAATGAAGAAGAGATTAAATACCTAAACAACCCTATCTCAGAAAAAGAAATTCAACAAGCCATTATTGGACTCCCTAAAAAAAAATCTCCAGAGCCTGATGGATTCACAAATGAATTCTACCAAACATTTAAGGAACAATTGGTTCCAATCCTATATAAACTCTTTGGAAAAATAGGAAAAGATGGAACTCTGCCTAACTCTTTCTATGAAACCAATATGGTACTGTTACCTAAACCAGGAAGAGTTAAAACAGAGAAAGAAAATTATAGACCTATTTCCCTGATGAATATAGATGCAAAAATCCTAAATAAAATCTTAGCAAAATGATTACAACAAGTCATCACTAGGATAATACATTATGATCAAGTAGGATTTATTCCAAGAATGCAGTGTTGGTTCAATATTAGGAAAACTGTTAGTATACTCAATTATATCAACAACAAACCTATCAGAAATCATATGATCATATCAATAGATGCTGAAAAAGCTTTTGACAAAATATAGCATCCATTCCTATTAAAAACACTAGAGAGTGTAGGAATAGATGGACTGTTCCTTAAAATAATTAGCAGTATCTATCTGAAACCATCAGCAAGCATTATATTCAATGGGGAGAGGCTAGAGGCATTCCCAATAAGATCAGGGGTGAAACAAGGGTGCCCATTATCACCACTACTATTCAATATTGTATTAGAAATGTTAGCATCAGCAATTAGAGAAGAAAAAGAAATTGAAGGAATTAGGATTGGGAAGGAAGAGACAAAACTCTCACTCTTCGCAGACGACATGATGGTCTACCTAGAGAATCCCAAGAAATCATCGAAAAAACTACTGGAAACAATTAGCAATTCGAGCAAAGTTGCAGGTTATAAAATAAACCCTCATGAATCCTCAACTTTTCTATATATGTCTAGCAAGAAACAGCAGGAAGAGCTAGAAAGAGAAATCCCATTCAAAGTAACCTCAGACAGTGTAAAATATTCGGGAGTCTATTTGCCAAGACAGACTCAGAATCTTTTTGAAAACAATTATAAAACACTTCTCACACAAATTAAATCAGATTTAAATAACTGAGCACATATCAACTGTTCATGGACAGCTAGAGCTAATATAATAAAAATGAAAATTCTACCAAAACTAAACTATTTGTTTAGTGCCCTACCAATCAAAATTCCAAAAAATTACTTTAATGAGTTAGAAAAAATTGTAAGTAAATTCATATGGAGAAATAAAAAGTCAAGAATTGCCAGGAGCTTAATGAAAAAAGGGCAAACGAAGGTGGCTTAGCACTACCCGATCTAAAATTATATTATAAAGCATCAGTCATCAAAACTGTTTGGTATTGGCTAAGAAATAGAGTGGTAGACTAGTGGAATAGACTAGGTGTAAAAGCAGGAGAGGATTATAGTAATCTGCTGTTTGATAAACCCAAAGAGTCTGGCCATTGGGATAAAAACTTCCTCTTTGATAAAAACTGCTGGGATAATTGGAAGTTAGTATGGAAGAAACTTAGATTAGACCAACACCTCACACCCTTTACCAAGATAAGATCCAAATAGTTACAGGACATAGACATAAAAAAAATACTATAAGCAAATTAGAAGATCCAGGACTAGTCTACCTGTCAGATCTATGGAAAGGGGAACAGTTTATGACTAAGGAAGAGATGGAGAACATCACCAAAAACCAATTAGATGATTTTGATTACATTAAATTAAAAAGCTTTTGCACAGATAAAACCAATGTAACCAAGATCAAAAGAAAAGTAGTAAATTGGGAAACAATCTTTACAACTAATGATTCTGACAAAGGACTCATTTCTAAAATGTACAGAGAACTGAGTCATATTTTTAAAACAAAAAGCCATTCCCCAATTGACAAATGGTCAAAGGATATGCAAAGGCAATTTACAGATGAGGAGATCAAAGCAATCCATAGCCATATGAAAAAATGCTCTAAATCATTAATTATTAGAGAAATGCAAATTAAAGCTTCTCTGAGGTACCACCTCACACCTCTCAGATTGGCCAGTATGACCAGGAAGGATAATGATCATTGTTGGAAGGGATGTGGGAAATCTGGGACACTATTACACTGTTGGTGGAGCTGTGAACTCATCCAACCCTTCTGGAGAGCTATTTTTGGAACTATGCCCAAAGGGCAACAAAACGTGCATACCCTTTACCCTTTGACCCAGCAATACCACTACTTGGTCTATACCCTGAAGAGATGAGGAAAAAGGGTAAAAACATTACTTGTACAAAAATATATATAGCAGCCTTGTTTATGGTGGCAAAGAATTGGAAATCCAGTAAATGTCCTTCAATTGGGGAATGGCTTAGCAAACTGTGGTATATGTATGTCATGGAACACTATTGTTCTATTAGAAACCAGGAGGGATGGGATTTCAGGGAAACCTAGAGGGATTTGCATGAACAGATGCTGAGTGAGATGAGCAGAACCAGAAAAACACTGTACACCCTAACAGCAACATGGGAGTGATGTTCAACCTTGAAGGACTTGCTCATTCCACCAGTGCAACAATTGGGAACAATTTTGGGCTGTCTGCAAAGAAGAGTGCCATCTGTATCCAGATAAGGAGCTGTGGAGTTTGAACAAAGTACAAGGACTATTCCCTTTAATTTAGGGGAAAAAAAAACCAGATATCTTATTGTCTGATCTTGTTACCTCTGAGAATTCTTTAAGGATATGATTTTTCTCTCATCACACCCAATTTGGATCAAGGTACAACATGGAAACAAAGTAAAGACTGACAGAGTGCTATCTGTGGGGTGGGGGTGGGGGGAGGGAAGCAAGATTGGGGGAAAATTGTAAAACTCAAATAATATCTTTAATAAAAATAAATTTGAAAAAAAAGATGTTTGTTTCATATGCACAAACTTGGTGATTATGGATTTATTTAAGAGGTTCTGCAATGATTTAAATTTTGATGCACTCAGTATAATATCATCTTCAAATGGAAACATCTAGAAGACCTTATTATCTTTTATTTGAATTCTCTACAGGACATTCATTGTTTCAGTGACAAACAACATTAGTGAGCATGTTTCCCTATTTTATGCTTCTGTTCTAAGTTCAAAAGACTAATTTCAGAGATGGGGTAATGTTCAGTTTTTCCAATATTTAGCAAATGCTCTTCAAATGGATGTTTAGATAGTAAGCATTACTACTATACCATTAAAAAGTGAAAGGACACAATACAGACTGTGTGGTACAGGTACTGGATCCCAAGATAATGAAGAAAAATACTAAAACACAACTGTTTCCAGTCAAATTTAAAAAAAAAACCTAGAGAAACATTTAAATATGAAAAACCAACAGGTGTTGGTTTCCACATTTAGGAAATTCAGAACAGTCCCTTTCTGGCAACAGTGCTCTTTAACAGCAGAACAATTTAAGGTCAGATCCTTCTATAACCTGGGGCTTAAAGTCAATTAGCATAAGACTTTAATCCTTAGTAGACAGATATTGATTATTCAACACATGCAGAGGGATGGCACTGTTAAGTGTTTAGGAGAAGGAAATAACCTGGAATTTTGGCCTACAGTTTCAGGAGAAAAAAAAAGACATGCAGTTCCAGATTTTCTCCAGGGAGAGGTGCTTAAGGGGAGAGAAAGACTCAAGAAGTCAAGCAGTAGAGAAACAGATATCTTGATCATATCCCTTGGGGAAGTTCCCCTTGGGTAGGATCTGGGACTTTTTGCCTTGTTGAACTGAGATCTCTTACTCCTACTGGTAGAGTTCATTCATTCTGTATATTTTCTGGCATATCCTCATCTTAACATCTCTGATTTTGTTGACTATCCATTTGGATAAATGGGTTTATTTGCTATTCACTCCATGTGTTCTTTGTAGAACTGGTATTTTGGTGAGAAGGGAGTCAAGTGTTGGGTATCTAGTTTGGGCACTTCTTCTTCATGAAGGAATGGCAATCAGGAGCTTAGTTTAACCTAAAAATCATCCCCTATAACTAACAAAACTTAGGTACAGGGGAGGTTGGGTAGATAAAATTCTAGTCCCACTACCCTTTCTCTCTGAAGAGAACCAGCCTCTGCTGGCATCGCCTACTTACCCTCCTGGCAAGAATCAAAGTCTCTCTTGGAAAAAGGTAGGCAGAGAAGTACCTAGAGTTATCTTTTTATCTACATGTAATCTGAATAGATTTATATGGAATTCATAATCTACATAGACAACACACATATCCAAACCTCACACTTACAAAGAGTCAAAGCCTTGCTTCTTCATATCATGCTTAAAGTTTCACTGTTTAAAATCTGGCTTTAAATGGTTGGAAAATCAGTCTATTGGTGATTCATGAACTCTCTTTTTGAATTTGTGAATGGTCTTTAGCTGTTAGCTTAAGGATGATGTCAGTAATCATGAATTGGGTGAGTGGTCTGCTCAGTGGAGGTACCAATAATTATACTGAAAATAACCTCAAAAGAACTTGAGGACAGGAGGGAAAGTTCCAATACTGCCTCAGAAACTTACTTAGTTGTGTAATCTTGAGCAAGTCATTTAACATCTCTTGACTTCAAAGTATTTATTTGTCAAATGGGGATAATTATAGCTTCTATCTCTCAAAGTTAATGTGAGGACCAAACAAGATAACAATCAAACAAATGTCAGTTAGGTTAGAACAATGGATAGAAAGTTGGGACTGGAGTCAGAATCCTCAGATACTTACCAGCTGTGTGACCCTGAACAAGTCACTTAACCTCTGCCTACCTCAGTTTCCTCAACTGTAAATTGGGCCTAAAAATAGCACCTACCTTCCCAAACTGGTTGTGAGGATTAAATAAGATAATTGTAAAGCAATTAGCATATAATGCCTAGCACAAAATAAGCACTAAATAAAAGCTGTTCAGTTATTTCAGTCACATATGAGATTTTCTTGGCACAGATACTGAAGTAGTTATTAATACGCTTTGAAAAACTTAAAGCACTATATGAATACTAATTATTATTATTATTTTTATTATTATTGTCATCATCATCATCATCATCATTGTTATTATTAATGAAAGGGAACCTAGTAGTTCCCAAGCTGGCCCATTTTACTCTGCTCAGTTATAAGACATATTGTTATTCAGTAGAGACTAGCTCTTCATGATCCCATTGGAATTTTCTTTCTTTTAGAATTTTATTTATTTAAGGCAATGGTGTTATGTGATTTGCCCAAGGTCATACAGCTAGGTAATTATTGTCTGAGGCCAAATTTGAACTCAGGCCCTCCTGAATCCAGGGCCAGTGCTCTATCCACTATGCCACCTAGCTGTCCCCCATTGGGATTTTCTTTTTTTTAATTTAATATTTATTTATTCTCATTTTGTACAAATAATTTTTTATACATTAATAAAATATTCTTGTTTAAGAATAAACAAAATACCCCCTCCCCCAAAAAATATAAACTCACTTGAATGATAGAATAAAGGGGAGAGAAGAAAAAATTAAAATTAAAATTAAAATAATAATAGTAATAATTGTAGGCATTGGGATTTTCTTGGCAAAGATTCTACAGTGATTTGCCATTTCTTTTCCCAGTTCATTTTACAGATGAAGAAACTGAGGCAAACAGGATTAAGTGAATTGTCTGAGTCCCTTCATTCCATCCACAGTGGCACCTAGCTTCCCCTTTTATTTATATTGAGATATCTCAGCAATTTTAACTCATTATTTTACACCTGAGGACAAATAGAAATTTAATCCTTCTTCCATATTTATTTGAAGTCAGCTATGACCCTGGTGACCTAATTAGTCCCCAGACTGGGTCACCATTTCTGAATCTGATCTCAGCATACTTGCTTGGTTCAGCTAGGTTCTATCTCTGCAAGGAAATTCTGCTATGAACTGTTCTTCCAACCTGATCCCAGTCCTATCTGTGTCTGGACCAGTCTGGACCAGAAAAGACATTCCTTCTGTTTGAAATGACTTCTTCCATCTTCACTCCTTGCTTTAAATAATATGAACTCAGGTCAGCCTCTACGGAGCCTTCCCTAATCTTTAGTCATTTCCTCCTCTAGAACATTTGTGCTACTTTGTATTTATGTGCATGTGAATGAGTATATGCAAATATCTATACATACAAACATGGGGTGGCTAGATGGTGCCGTGGACAGAGCACCTACCCTGGAGTCAGGAGTACCTGAGTTCAAATCCAGCCTCAGTTACTTAATAATTACCTAGCTGTGTGGCCTTGGGCAAGCCACTTAACCCCATTGCCTTGCAAAAACCTAAGGAAAAAAAAATCCAATATACATACGAACATAATATAAGCCTAATATATAATACAACGATATGAGTTTTGTTATGTAGATATGAGCACAATTCTTTATATATACATGCACATATATGTGTATAATATATATGAGCTCTATTCTTTAAGAGCATATTGTTTGTCCTTCATTCTCAAAAAAGAGCATGATATCAGGGAGGTGATGCTATGAAAAGCACATGAATTGGATTCGAGTAAGGGGGTGCTGACCAAGCCACCAGCTTCACTTTCTCCTCCAGAACCATTTGGGTCCAGTGGCCAGATATGACACAGGATGACTGGAGGTGACCCTGGAGGCAAGGCAATTGGGGCTAAGTGACTTGCCCAAGGTCACACAGCTAGTTTGTATCAAGTGTGTAAGGCAAGATTTGAACTCAGGTCCTCTTGACTCCAGGGTTGGTGTTCTGCCTACCTATCCTCATGTATGAGGACATATCTATATGCATACATATACATATGGGAATATAATATATATATACATATATATATATATATATATATATATATACACATATTATATACACACCAGCCATTTATAGATCACAGATCCAGGGCAGACTTGGCATCTCTATGTATAAAATATGCAATCATGTGTATATATTCACACATATACATATACATATATATATATATATATATATATATATATATATATATATATATATACACACATATTATATACACACCAGCCATTTATAGATCACAGATCCAGGGCAGACTTGGCATCTCTATGTATAAAATATGCAATCATGTGTATATATTCACACATATACATATATATATATATATATATATATACACATATTATATACACACCAGCCATTTATAGATCACAGATCCAGGGCAGACTTGGCATCTCTATGTATAAAATATGCAATCATGTGTATATATTCACACATATACATATATATATATATATATATATATATATATACGTGTTTATGTGTATATCTATTTACTGCAGCATCAATATACAGATAAAGTACCAGATTTGAAGTTAGGAAGACATAAGTTCAAACCCAGCCTCAGAAATTTAGTAACTGAGTGAACCTGGGCAAGTCACTCTACCCTAGTTGCCTCAGTTTCCTCATTTGTGAAATGAGCTGGAGAAGGAAAAGGCAAATGATCTTTGTTAATAAAGCCCTAAATGGGGTCAGGAAGAGTCATACACAACTGAACAACAACAATATGTTGTCCTGCCCTTTCAACTGACCTGAGAGAAATAGTGATATCCTTATCATCTAGCATAGCCCAATATGGAAGAAAACATTCAAAAAGTTGAATGAAAGTGATACTGACTTATCCTATCAGAGACGGAGGTTTTAAAAAGTTTTCAAAATCATCCAATATTTCCTATTAACCTTCTTTTGGAAAGATGTTATTTGGTACTATTGAGAAATATCAGTTGGAAGCTAAGATGTTAGAGAAGCAGGAAGAAATACATCTGAATTCTGCCCCACAACTCCTCTACAAAGATCTAGAAAATACATCAGACCAAGATTTGATCAGAAAATTCAAGAGAAGAATCACACCAAGTTATTTTTCTACCCCAGGTCAGCAGAGGAAAATAAAGAAGTTTGAACTTGGGTTCCAGCCAGGAAGTGCTTTTGTGTAGTAGCATTCCAACACAGGGAGAGGTTATTCACCAGAACAAGAAGAGGTCTAAAATCTCTATCAGGAGATGAGCACCCTATCCCCACTTCTCCCCTGCACACCTAGCTGTCCTTTTATAATCAGGATGCACAAGTAGAAGTCCAAATGAATGAGGAAGTGGATTAGATAACATTTGAACTGGCTGAAGGAGGAAAGATTGACATGGGCTCACGTGCGCACACATGCACAGACACACACACACAAACAGAATAAATATAGAAATATACTTCACTCAAGATGGAAAGAGGATAAGGGGCAGCTAGGTGGTGCAATGGATAGAGCACTGGCCCTGGAGTCAGGAGTACCTGAGTTCAAATCCAGCCTCAGACACTTAATAATTACCTAGTTGTGTGACCTTGGGCAAGTCACTTAATCCCATTTGCCTAGCCAAAAAAAAAAACAAAAACAAACAAAAGAAAAACAAGATGAAAGAGAAGGGACAGTAGAAAAAGAGAGTGGGACACAAAAGGAAGGGTAGATTTAGGGAGGGATTCATCCTAAGCAAAATGAACTGTAAGAATAAATAGAAATATTTATAGTTTAAAGAATTTTTATGGTGGCAAAGAATTGTACCCATCATTTAAGGATGGCTAAACAAGTTATGGTATATAAAGGAGATGGAATTTTATTGTGTTGAAGGGAATGCCTTCAGAGAAACCTGAGAAGATTTGTATGAGCTGAGGCACAGTAAAACAAGCTTAGCTAGGAAAACAATGTATATAATAGCAAAAATACCAGAAAAAGTAACACCTTTGAAAGAATCAGAAACTGATCAATGCAATAAATTTGATTCCAGAGGACTCAAGATGGAACATGCTACCTACCTCCTAAGAAAGGGTTGATGATCTCAAGAGTGCAGGTTAAAATATATTTGGCAGGAGGAAGGGAAATGGGTAGAGGTGGGGTGGAGAAGTGGCACATGGGCCAATGGAGTAATTTATCTTGCTTAACTATATATGTTTGTAACAAGAATTTTGTTTTTCTTTTTCTCCCAATGTGTGGAAGGTTAAAGGGAGAAAAGATACATTGTTATTTGTTGGGGAAAAAAAAACAATTTTCCAGAGCAAAAAAAAAAAAGAGAAGAAAAGAAAAGAAATTTAAAAAATTATCCAGGGGCAGCTAGGTGGCACAGTGGATAGAGCACCAGCCTTGGAGTCAGGAGTACCTGAGTTCAAATCCAGCCTCAGACACCTAATAATTACCTAGCTGTGTAGCCTTGGACAAACCACTTAACCCCATTGCCTTGCAAAAAAAATTTTTTTTCCGCAAATTTTTTTCATTTAGTTCTTTTAAGTGTTTCTGAAACTAGGCACCCTATTCTATCCTGTTAACCTGAAAGTTAACCCTTTGTGTCTTTCAATGGGAAGCCCATTTTTTTCTTACTTGATTACTACACTATTAAAGAAGGATGTCCACAGTCCTCAAATAGGAAGATTTAATTCCATTTATAACTTGGAATTTACTTCAGACAGCAGCCTAAAATTGTGTAAAAGTAAATACTTCCAATAACTAACTTACAACTAAATATTTTGATTTTAAAAATTCCACTCTTTTGATTTGCTTGACTTATTTTTGCTTCATTAACATATGGCAGAAGATATGACTTCACTGCTGGCATTAGCATGAGAAAGAAGATAAAGAGGAAAATAGAAAGAGTTATAGTCATTCAGTCCTTCTCCTTTCAGGACCAGAAGCTACCAGGAAGAAATTAAAACACAAACTGAAAAGTAAATGACATATAGGAGATGAGATGTTAAGACAGAATATTCTTAAGCAGGAGATAATTCACAGGATAGAAAGGCAAATTGCCTGGTAATTAGAAGGAAGAGAACTAGAAAAGGGGAGTACATAAAAATCAAAGGGAATGTGACTGGATGCTAAAAATGTAATAGAAATAACACCCTAGGCAGAAACTTCTAGTGATAAACCCCCCCCAACGCTCTCTGCTTCCAAAGATAAAAATCAATGTCAGGCAGCTTTACAAAGGGTTATGCTGAAATATCTGTGGAATCTCCTTAATACTAGTTCTCTAAGGAATATATCTCCTGATATCTGTAATAGCTAGGTAGTGTGATGATGGCTTAGAGTGAAGGGTCTATAGTTAGGAAGACCTGAATTCAAATCCAGTCTCATATACTTATTATCTGTGTAACTTTGGGTAAGTCACTGAACTCTGTCTTGATTTCCTCAACTGTAAAATGCCAATCTTAACAGGGTTATGAGAATCAAGAGATACAATGTTTTTGCCTGTTACATAGAAGGTATTTTTAAAATGATTTTTCTCCTCTTTCCCTTCCTGATGAAGCTTTCCCTCTTCTAGTATTCAAGACCTTATGGTGATCAGTTGTCTTATCTAAAATTAGTTTATTATCAGCAAATACAAAATTTCTCCAAAGGTTGATAAATATATTTTCTGAGAAAAAGGCTTACACATGTTTCCAAAGTTACATTCCAACTTGGGTTCCTTTTTTATGTTTAGAAGAACCTCAGTTCACTATCATATCTCTCTGGGATTCTTTAGATTGGACATTTTTCTGTCTTAGAGAATTTAGGCAAGAGGGCAACCATGACACTGGTATAAGGGAATGTGACTTGAAAAAAATGAGTGGTTCTCTACCACTCTACCACATATACTTCTTTTCTCTTCATCTTCTCTCCATCTCTCTTCCTTACTCCCTGCCTCCTTTTTCTCTTCATATCTTTCATCTATCTTTTTTTTTGAAGGCTAAATGGTTTCCTATTTTAAAAAAATGTTTTTATTGAGGCAACTGGGGTTAAGTGACTTGTCCAAGGTCACACAGCTAGTATATATCAAGTGCCTAAGGCCACATTTGAAATCAGGTCCTCCAGATTCCAGGGCTGATGCTCTATTGACTGTGCCACTCAGTTGCCCCTGATTTCCTATTTTTTAAAACATTATTTTTTCCCAATTACATGTTATAACAAATTTTTTCCTTCTCTTAATCTTCCTTGCTTCCTGATCATTTTCTTTTTGACTTATTTTCTTCTCTCTTGTGCCAGCGGCCACCTTGAATATCATTTAATCACTCAGGACCAGAGAAGTTCTTTTAGTTGATAGATCTACCTGCCTAGAAGCAGAAGACTGAATCAGATAGATAACTTACAGATTTAGAAGTTAAAGGAAAGTTAGAGGCCATCTAATCCAAAAGCCTAATTTTTGCAGAGCAATAAACAAGATTATAGGGAATTCTAGTGGCTTACCCAAACATCATACAGGAATGGAGTGACACAGTCAGGATTTGAATTCAGATTTTCTGATTCTGAAGCCAGTTTTGCTTTCCATTATACTGTGCTTTATTATGCAAAATTCTTATGGTTTCTTCCAACTTTGTGATTTGATTCTTGGCTTCTATAACATGTATCTAAATCCTCCCATCTCTCTTTTACACACACACACACACACACACACACACACACACACACACACACACACACACACATTTTACTTAATTAAATCTTATGGAATCAGAGGAAGATCCTATTGTACTTCACTTAGACATTTTCATGAGAAACTGTGAAGCTTATCTAACATTACAGAGAATGATAGTGGACTCAGAAGACTGAATATGACACCCATTCCCTCTCCTTAAGGGGCTCTTATTCCCAGGACCATGCCTGAAGCTAGGAATGTGTTAAAGCCAGCTCTTATCAGCTCTAGAGTTGCTTGTTAAATTTTCAGTATGAGCAATTATATCTCTGAAACTGAGAAACCATAAAAATTAGAACTTGAGAATTTTATTGTCTAAACTTGAGATAGAGAAACTGTTAATAATGCAGACTCAATTTAAAGGAGTGTCATGCATATTTTTCCCCTCAGAGGGCTGGTTGTTAAATGTTTATCAGCACATCATTTCATACCAGCCAGACAAGGTCAGTCTTAGAGAAGCTGACTTCTAATGATAACAGGGTTAGGCTCCCTTTTCTCTCATTTATTGTCTCATTCATTTGTCTGCTGGCGCCATGGGGACAAGTTATTTAAGACTCATTTTCTGGCTCATGTCGACATCTCTGCAAAAATTAGGAGTAGAAAAAATACCTACCCAGGTCTGTATTAGTTATTACTTTCCTATCTACAAAAAAAAAAAAGAAAAAAGCTAAGGCGCATGGCAGAAACATTGACAGAGAGACTTAAACAGGATTAAGAAATAACTTTTTTTTTAAGGTTTTTGCAAGGCAAATGGAGTTAAGTGGCTTGCCCAAGGCCACACAGCTAGGTAATTATTAAGTGTCTGAGGTTAGATTTGAACTCAGGTACTCCTGACTCCAGGGCCAGTGGTGCTCTATCCACTGTGCCACCTAGCCACCCCCAAGAAATAACTTTTAGCTACCTTTTGTTGAGTCTTTTAGTCATGTTCCACTCTTTGTGCCCCTATTTGGTGTTATCTTTGGTAAAACTGAAGCAAATAAATTTAAGTGACTTGCTCAGGGTCACACAAGCAAGTAAAGGTCTGAGATACTCTAACCACTGCATCACCTAGCTCCATTAGTACAATCTGCTTTACAGGTAGTTAGGTGACTAAGTCTGGAGTCAAGAAATCATACCTCAGATATGGACTCTGGCAAGTCCCTTAACCTCTGTTTGCCTTAATCCACTGAGAAGAAAATGACAAACTACTCCACTATCTTTGCCAAGAAAATACCATGGATAGTATGGTTCACAGGGTCATGAAGAGTCAAGTTAATGACTCCACAACAACTATACAATCTTCTAGGAAGTTGATACTTTAATCTCATCAGAATACAAGGTAGGGTTTTATAATTAGTTGAACATTCCAATATCTGGCTTTTACTTTCTGTGATTATACACTGGGTTGGGGGGTTGATCAAAGACCAAAGTCTTTTCCCAGGCCCTATATATGAAAACAATAAAAATGAAATCTTTGATCCTTGATAATGATACTCAAGAAATCAGTGATCTATTGTGTTGGGAGCTTCTACCAATCAGGTAGATTGTATTAAATCCCTCTTGCCCATCTGTAATAATTCTTGACTATGACCTCCCCAAAATCCAACACAAAGGGTACACTCAACATGTTGGAGACATTCCCTTCTCTTTCCTGATATGTCGAAGGCCAACTACCTGTTTTCCTTAATTCTTGCCATGTGCCTAGTCCATCTCCTTTTGCCCCATAATTTTTTAATTTTATCATCACTCATTCTTTTTTAGAAATCTCTGTTGCTTCTATTTTGAAACTGACTATTGCCTTCCTTATACCTTTCCTCCATGTGATACTTAAGTGTACTCTTCAGAGGTACTAGGATCCTCTGAAGGGAGAGATGGGGAGGGAAGTTGGAGATTAATTAATTGACCATGGCTATCCATAAGCATATTTTTATATACACAATATAATTTTACACACAATGGCTTTTGTTATGTAAATTATATAACAATTTATGGATAATGTCATTTTTCTAATGTAACAAATTAATTCTATGTCTGTAAAGGATACTAAATAAATTAATTCTACATATATTTCAATTGTCCCAAAATTTTCACCAAAAAAACTGACAGGAAAAAAACTGTGCTTCAGAATTTCCATAAATTTCCATAAAAAGTATTTATATAAAATCATCAGCAAGCATTATTAGTAATGGGAACAAAACTAGCAGCTTTCCTTAGTAAGATCCTGTATGAAACAAGAATGTCCATTGTCATTAATATTATTGAATATTGTAATGAAAATCCCAGCAAAAAAAGAAATTGAAGGAATCATGTTATGTTCCCGTTAGCCTAGCTGCTCAGGAAGTGTTAGGTTCCTGCCAGCTAATTTATCCTTACCCAGGCAAATGTTGAAGGGGCAGGAGACAAGGGAGACAAGGCTGACAAGTTCTCCTTAAAGTTCTCCAAGTTCTCCAGTTTATTAAACCAAATACAAGTGCTTAAATATCCTCCCTAGTTCCTGGTCCACTCCCATTTCCCAGGCACTTAGCAAAATAAGGCTCTAGTCCTAGAGGACACCAGGTGATAAAGGTTTACAGTACTCCCATACACCACATTCCCTTACACATCCCCCTTTTTGTTTTTCTTTTTGAAGATTCCTTAATTCAATTACATAATGAAAGCATGAATTCACAGATTTATCTCAGAAGGGAGTCATGATTTGTGATATTTCTCTTACCATAAACGTGTGATGATAGATGAGACAAAGAATATATAACATAAGTAACTGTTTGACAATTATATCAATTTAACATCAAAACAAATCAGATCGTATGAATAACTCTTTCCCAAAAGAAATCATTAAATTATATGATTCAATATTCCCAAATTCCTTGAAAAACAATTTATTCCGATTTTATTTTCCTTCTTAACACACACACAAATTCTCAAGACTTGTTACAAAATTTAGGCAACTAAATTACTCTCAGTTTCTTTTTTCTTTAAACACAAGGTAGAGGAGGTCTTTTTCCCCTCCCTCTTTTCAAGTCTCCTGAGGGCAGGAAATTTACCCCACTTTGGGCTGCATTTGAACTGTTGGTGGAAATTCAACTGGCAGTGGGGGGGGGCCCTCTTGTTGGAGGAAGGGTGGAAGGATCAAGAAGTCTACATTTACTAAACCTTAAAGTCTCAGTTAACATAAGTTGAATACAGCTGTCAATCAATATTGGATTAACAAAAATTTAGCTCACAGCTGAGATCATTTCAGAAGCATGGCTAGGTAGCTAGGTGGTGCAGTGGATAGAGCACTGGCCTTGGAGTTAGGAGTACCTGAGTTCAAATGTGACCTAAGACATTTAATAATTATCTAGCTGTGTGGCCTTGGCCACTTAACCCCATTTGCCTTGAAAAAAAAATGGTATAATCAGATAGGCTCAGATTCCAACTTCATTAATTACTTAAATTAGACCTTTTTAAGCAATCAAATTCAAAACCCAAACTAAAAGGAGTAACATTTAACTTTACCTATTTCAGATCTGAATTACACACACAGGAGTTTAGATATAAACACAAACACAGAAACAATTCTCTTGTATCACATTTACCAAGCCAAGATTGATATCCTGGCCAGTACCAGATCTCAGAATATAGAAACATTTTCCCACCTCTCCAAGCCAGTAGAGAGATGTGAAAATGTCCTATTGATGATTAAATACATATATACACATAACACACCAAAATATTAGTCATAAGCACAGGCTTTGTTAACAGATGAAATTTGAATTTCCCAGTCCCAGAAAAAAGTCTTCGTCCCCTTTTTTTTCTTAACTAATTTACCACAAAGATTCCCAATCAATAGCCTAAGAAAAACATAGTCATTGCCCAGCCCCACCTCCCCAAATCAGGAAGAAGCATGTGGCTCTCTTGATTTCTAAAATAAATTTTTTGGGGGGTCTTGCCCTTTCTGTAGGGAAGCATGCATTCCTTCTGAGACAAAGGCTTGAGTTTTGAAGTTCCAAAAAAGGAAAATTTCTCTTCTCTCTCCCACCCTCTGCCTGCAGAAGGTGGGGGCAGCAGAGAATGAGAAAGCATTTGCAATTACTCGAGTTGTTAACAGCAGTACAATTTGGAGTTATTGCATTTTCTGAACAGTAGCCAGCACCATCACAAACTGTCCAATAGCATGTGACATTTTTGCTCTCCACACAGAAAGTGCAGTTAGTGTGTACTTTACAACTTTCTGGTTCTGGAGCAAGAGTCGTGTAATGCTTGGTTGTAGGCTGGAGAGTGAAATTCGTTGTGGCTTTCTGGAGTGGAATTCACTGTAGGCATCATGGTCAGAGTCAGGGTCTGCTGCACCAACAAGAAGTCTCTAAAGTTGGTCATAGGGTTTGGGGGTTTGGGTCGTGCTTAGCACAGTTAGGCAGGCAGCAGCGGCCAAAAGGAACAGCAAGCAGACCCCCGTTCATGGCGCTGGTGGTATGGACTGCTGCTGAGGAAGAAGATCAGACCCCTGAGGTGCTGCCTCTGAGACTCCACTTCTGGCTCACTCCTCAGTGCTGAATACTTATTTGTTTCTTCTTACTCTCACTTTCCTTCACACCTCCTTGTTCCAAATTCCTTAAAATCAACCCCCTGGGAACAATCAACCTTTTACCTCTCTGAAGTCTTCTGCTCTGGGATGTGTCCTGGAATTTCTCTTGCTTGTATCTGCTGGTCCTTATCTTGGACTCCACTCAGGTAGCTCCGCCTTTGTGTCCCTGTTCAGGACACCATTTGTTATGTTCCTGATAGACTAACTGCTCAGGAAGTGTCAGGTTCCTGCCAGCTATCTTATCCTTACCCAGGTGAATGTTGAAAGGGAGGGAGACAAGGGAGATAAGGATAACAAGTTCTCCTTAAAGTTCTCCTAGTTCTCCAAGATCTCTGTTTATTAAACCAAATGCAAGTGATTAAATATCCTCCCCATCCCTGGTCCACTCCCATTCCTGTGTCACTTAATAAAACATCGCTCTGATGCTAGAGGACACCAGGTGATAAAGGTTTACAGTACTCCCACTCACAATAGTTCCTTACAGAATCAGGGGGCTTGCGATTCTAAAACAATCTCTTTTTGCAAACAATATGCTATTACTCTTAGAAAATCTCAAAGATTCAAATTAAATGAATAATTTTAGCAAAACAGGAGGATATAAAGTAAAGCCACATAAATCATCAGCATTCCTAAATATCACAAATGAAATTCTGTAAGAAGTGATAGTAAGGCAGTGGAAAGCTAGATGGCATAGTGGGAAGCTAGATGGCACAGTTGGAAGAGCACCAGCCCTGGAGTCAGGAGTTCAAATGTGACCTCAGTCACTTAACACTTACTTAGCTGTTTGACCTTGGACAAGTCACTTAATCCCCTAGCCTTGCCAAAAAGAGGAAGAAGAAGAAGAAGGAAGAAGAAGAAGAAAGAAAAAGAGATGGTAAAAAATATTCTATTTAGAATAGCTCTAGGCAATATAAAATACCTAGTATTACCATCAAAGCAAACTCAGGAATTATATAAACAACAAAAAAATCTTTTTGTATAAATAAAATTTATCCAAATAAAATCATATTTAAATAATTGGAGAGAGATGTTAATTGGTCATGGGTAGGCAGGGCCAATATAATATAAATGACAATTTTATGCTAACTGATTTACATAAACACCATCCCTATTAAATTACAAAAATAAATTATGCTGAATTAGAAAAATGATAACAAAATTCATTTGAAAAACAAAAAGTCAATAATATCAAAGGAAATAATAAAAAAGTATAAAGGAAGGAGGTATAGCAGTACCTGGTGTTAAACTCTATTTAAGGCAATAATTATCTGCCTTAACTATCTGGTACTGGCTAAGACATAGAAAGACAAGTATCAATGGAAAGAATGGACATATAATATACAATACTAAATAAACATAATAGTCTTGTATTGAAAAATGTAGAGATTTAAGATTTTGGAATAAGAATTCATTATTTGGTTAAAAATATTGGGAAAACTAGAAAGCAGTATGACAGAAATTGGGCATCAACCAAAATCTCACACCATTTATCAGATAAGTTCAAAATGTATACATGACATAGATATGAAGAAAGATTTTACAGGAAAATTAGAAGAACATGGACTATATTACTTATCAGACTTAAAGATAGGTGAACAGTTTGTAAATAAATAAAAGATAGTCAAGTTAGATGTAAAATGGCTTATTTCAATTACATTAAATTAAAAAGTTTTCATACAAATAAAATAAATATAGCCAAGATTAGAAGGAAAGCAGAAAATTGGGGGAGAGGGGAAGTTTATAGATAGTTTATCAGATAAATGTCTCTTATCTAAAAATATAAAGAACTTTGTCAAATCTTATGAATACAAACCATTCCTCGATTGATAAATGGTCAAAGGATTTGAACAGGCAGTTTTCCAGTGAAGAAATCTAAACAATTTAGAGTTATATAAAAATGCTCTAAATGATTATTGATTAGAGAAATGCAGATTAAAACAACCTTGAGATAGCAGTTTATACCTATGAGATTGGATAAAATGATAGAAGGGGAAAGTAACAGGGATGTCATGGCATCTCATTCCTGATGTCTTGGTCCTCTTTTCAAGGACAAACAACAATAACAATAACAAATACTGTACTACAATAAGGAATGAAAATAACATAGTGTTCCCCAGAGTTCAAGACCATATGAACTCCTTCACTGTTATGGAGAAAACTAAGGGTAATCACAGTGTGAAGGAACTCTCTTGTTGAAGGAATGACTATAGAAACTGGGGGATGAGGCAGATCCCACATTGCAGTTGGAGAAGATGTGGAAAAATTGGAACACTAATTCAAATGTTAGTATTGTGAACTGATCCATTTTGGAAAGTTATCTGGAATTATGTTCAAAGAGTTATTAAATTTCCTATACCCTTTGACCCAGCAATACCACCACTTGGCCAACTGTCAAGGAAAAGAACCTATATGTTTTAAAATATTTAAAGCAGTTCTCTTTGGGGAGGCAAAGACCTGGAAACTGCAGGGATGTCCATCAATTGGGAAATGGCTGAACAAGTTGTGATATATGATAGTGATGGAATATTACTGTACTATAAGAAATGATTCAGCTCAATAAATTAGAAAAACATGGAAAGAATTGCATAAAATAATTAAGAGTGAAATGAGCAGAATGCAGGGGCGGCTAGGTGGCGTAGTGGATAAAGCACCGGCCCTGGAGTCAGGAGTATCTGGGTTCAAATTCGGTCTCAGACACTTAATGATTACCTAGCTGTGGGGCTTTGGGCAAGCCACTTAACCCCGTTTGCCTTGCAAAAAAAAAAAAAAGAACCTAAAAAAGAAAAAAAAAAAAGAAATGAGCAGAATGAAGAGAACATTGTATATAGTAACAGCAATATAGTTGCTCTTTTTTGTTTTGTTTTGGTTTTTTTAGATTTTTCAAGGCAATGGGGTTAAGTGGCTTGCCCAAGCCCACATGGCTAGGCAGTAATATAGTTTTAAGAATGACTTTGAATGAAGTTATTGTCTATTATAAATTTCCAAATTAACTATAAAGAACAAATGAAGAGAGTATCTGCATCCAGAGAAAGAACTGATAAATAGAAGTATGTATAGAATAATTTTACATACATACATACATACATACCAATTTGCATCTAATCTCAAGTACAAGGCAAGAAAGGAAAGGGAGAAAAAGAAATTTACATGATCGTTTTGTTGTCTTTTTAAAAGGAGTAGTAAATTGTATCTAGTAAATTCACAGTTTCATGTACATTCATTTTTTTATTATACTATATTAGGGAAATGCTTAGCCTTTATTCCATAAATTACAAATAAAATTGGAGTAAAAAAATTCCCAGAAACTTTGAATCTATAATTAGTGCAAAAATTCAAAGTTTCTAATCCAGTCTCAGACACTTAATAATTACCTAGCTGTGTGGCCTTAGGCAAGCCACTTAACCCCATTTGCCTTACAAAAACCTAAAAAAAAAAAAAATTCAAGTTGTCTGGGTTATTTGGGGGGAATTAAGAGAATTCATATTCAATTTCTAGTTTCACTGATTTCTTTCTTACTTGGTACAAATCATTTTCTCTCCTATTTTGATCACCCTAACATTATACAGGAATAATAATAATTTGATTTAAAAATGTGTTATTAATGGGACAAAATGAAAATCAAGAAAAATCTTTGACAAAAGGTTTAGGCACTTTAGTCATTAGTATTTTGAAAATGAAAGCACGCAACAAAAACATCTTTCAGTCTAGAATGGAGTCTGAGAATTGCAAGAACTTCTGAAATTCTCCCATAACTTTTCTCAGACAAGTGGTCATTCAGTCTCTGTTGGAATAGTTCTAGTTCGATGGAACTCACTACCTCATAAGATTACCTAAATAATTAACTAGCTCTAATTATTAGCAAAATTTTACTTACATTAAGCCAAAATATCTTTCCCTATAATTTCTACCAAGTGATCATGGTTCTACCCTTTGGTGCTAGGAAAAATAATTCTCATTCCTTTTCCACATGAGAACCTTTTAAATACCTGAAGACAGAATTTATCTTCCTTTCCAAGGCTTCTCATCTCTAGACTGAATATTCTTTCAATCATTTTTGACATTAAAAATCCAAAGTTTCCTAGAATTATTGGATTTAAAGTGGGAAAAAAATCTTAGGGATCATTTGGACTTTGAAGTTGAATTCCAAAGGAGTTAAGTGATTTGTTTAAGATAGTCTAGGTAGGAATAAAAGATCCAAGATTTGAGCTCAGGGGCAGCTAGGTGGTACAGTGGATAGAGCACTGGCCCTGGAGTTAGGAGTACCTGAGTTCAAATTCGGCCTCAGACACTTAATAATTACCTAGCTGTGTGGCCTTGGGCAAGCCACTTAACCCCATTGCCTTGCAAAAAAAAATCTAAAAAAAAAAGATTTGAGCCCAGATTTTCTGACTCCAATGCACAGCCCCACCTCCTCACTTAAATCCAATTCATTCATATGTCATCATCATATCTTTGATGTCATGATCCTCTTCAAGACAGGGGAGGCTAGGTGGTGCAGTGGATAGAACACTGGCCCTGGAATCAGGAGTACCTGAGTTCAAATTCGGCCTCAGACACTTAATAATTACCTAGTTGTGTGGCCTTGGGCAAGCCACTTAACCCCATTGCCTTGCAAAAAAAAAAAACCACCTAAGAATGAAGGACAAATAACAACAACAGACACTATACTATGATAAGAAATTAAAATAACACTTGTATTCTCTAGAGTTCAACATCATGTAAATTCCTCCATTGTTTTAGAGAAAACCAAGGGCAATCACAGTGATACCAAACTCTTGTGGAAGGATGACAGTAGAAATGGGGGAAGAGGTTGACCACACATAAACCTGGAGCTACATGCATGTGCTCCACCCACTAAGTGGATCTAAATGGTCAAAGGATTTGAACAGGCAGTTTTCCAGTGAAGAAATCTAAACAATTTAGAGTCATATAAAAAATGCTCTAATTAATTATTGATTAGAGAAATGCAGATTAAAATAACCTTGAGATAGCATTTTATACCTATGAGATTGGATAAAATGATAGAAGAGGAAAGTAACAGGGATGTCATGGCATCATTTTCCTGATGTCTTGGTCACAGGTTGTGCCAATTGCTCTATATCCAACATTTATTTCTCTCCTGGAATGAAATTCTACATAAATTGCATAACCTTTCCAACTGGATGTCCAATAGGCATTGTTGTTCAGTCATTTTTTAGTCATGTCTTTGTGATAGCACTTGGGATTTTCTTAGCCAAGTCACTGGAGTGGTTTTCATTCCTTCTCCAGTTCATTTTATAGATGAGGAAACAGAGGAAAATAGAATTAAATGATTTGCCCAGTTTGTCACATAGCTAGTAAGTACCTGAGATTGAATTTAAACTCATGAAAATGAATTTTCCTAACTCTACCTCCAGCACTATCCACTACACCACTTGGTTGCCCCTTCCTATAGGCATGACAAATGAATTATTTCCAAAAGAGAATTATCTTTTGCCAAAAACCATTCCTTTTCCCTAACTTCTTTATTTCTGCTAGAGCACCACCACCTCGTTAGAAACTTAGATTTGTAACTTCTATGTCATTCTCAATTCTTCCTTCTTTCTCACACATCTTTCACATCAGTTAAGTCTCTTCCTAATTCTCCTATTATTATCATCAAGCATAATACCATCCTCTCAATCTCTCAGGTTCATATCACCAAAAAATTATTGACTTTGCAACTCTGAGTGATTCACTTAGGAGTTTCCTTTAATAGTATGAATTATATTGCCTTTCCTTAACCACTAATCACTTGTCCCAGACATAGTTATCCACTAGTTAGCAGTCACTGTTGAGAATGCAGGGGTGGGGAATGAGGAGAGGGTTAAATTTCCTCAGAAGATGTGATCTTATATTAATATAGAAGATGATCTGAAATATTTGATTAGCACAGACACATAAATGCTTGTCTGAAAAACAGAAATCTGAAAGCTTTCCTTAAGAATAGATGGAAATATAACATGATGTGCTGTTTTGTATCCTGTCACTTGTGTCCTATTCATCTATATGTTAACCTTTAAGCATTAGTTCTAATTTCATTTGCCCTCTCTCCTAACCCTTGTAATCTTTTCCTTCTTAGTTTCCTTCCTGGATTCCCCGCCCCCCCCCCCCCATCCTCTCTTGGAACTGAACACAGCCTCTCTTAGATTTTGGAATGTAGAAAATCTTTCCTGAGGTCCTTTCACCTCTTTGCAAAAGGAGAAAATTTTTCATTTAATGCACAATTACATGCTGTATCAGATGACAAAATCTCAGACTTAGAACAACCTCAGAGGTCATATGGTTCCACTACATGAACAGGAAATCCCTCTATAATGTTCATATGCTAGGAACAGCTGCTTGAAGAATTTCTTTGATGAGATGCTCACTATGTTCTAAACCAACTCATTCTGATCTTGGACTCATCTAATTGTCAAGTAGATTTTCCTTTTATTGATCTTTATCTGCCTTTGTGCAGCTTCTATAATTGATCCTAGTTCTGACTTCTAGGGTCAAGCATACTCCTATTGAAACTGATCAGTCTCTATCTTCTTTTTTCCAGGTTAACTATCTCAGTTCTATAAAACAGAAAGTAGGAGGTAAGTGGAAAAGAGGGCCTCAAGTCACATGATCAAATGAAATACTGTCTAAAAAACTGCTTCTCACAATGTCTGCATTTCAAAAATGATTTTTTTCCTTCCTTCTTCCTTTCCAATCCTCTCTTCATCCTGTTACCTTTTTCTAGTTTATTCTCAAATTGTCAATATCTTTCCTTGAATGAGGAATCCTTGAAATGCACACAATACACCAAATATGATCTGACCAGAGAATTGTATAAAAGAATTAATACATCACTTATGCAGCTTTTAATGCATTTTAAATCTAAATTAGGTTGTTTTGACTGTCATGTCATTGGAACTTAAAATTCTTGGATTTTTTCCTTTTTTTTAAATAGTAGGGAGTTATCAATTGAATTCTCCTCAGTCAGTTTAAAAAATTATAGGGTGAGGAACACTGTCAAAAATGGACATCTTCTTATCACCTCACACTTATCAGAATGGTTTATATGAATGAAAAGGAAAATGACAAAGTTGGAGGAGATGTGGAAAAAGTAGGACATTAGTTCATTGTTTGCAGCATTGTGAACTAATCCAACAATTCTGGCATTACATGTAATTGGAAAAAATAAATAACTATTTTCAAGAGTTACCTCTTTACTTAGGGAAATGTTCTTTCTTTTTAAAAAATTTTATTTATTTATTTTGAATTTTACATTTTTTCCTCTAATCTCGCTTCCCTCCCTCCACCCCCCCAACAGAAGGCAGTCTTTTAGTCTTTGCATTGTTTCCAATGGTATACATTGATCTAAGTTGAATATGATGAGAGAGAAATCATATCCTTAAGGAAGAAAAATAAAGTATAAGATAGCAAAATTACATAATAAGATAATTTTTTTTTTTAATTAAAGGTAATGCCTTTTGTTCAAACTCCACAATTCTTTCTCTGGATAAGATGGTATTCTCCATCACAGATAACCCTGAAATTGTGCCTCATTGTTGCACTGATGGAATGAGTAAGTCCATTAAGGTTGACCATCACCCCCATGTTGTTGTTAGGGTATACAATATTCTTCTGGTTCTGCTCACCTCATTCAGCATCAGTTCATGCAAATCCCTCCAGGCTTCCCTGAATTCCCATTCCTCCTGGTTTCTAATAGAACAATAGTGTTCCATCACATACATATACCACAGTTTATTAAACCATTCCCCAATTGATGGACATTCACTAAATTTCCAATTCTTTGCCACCACAAACAGGGCTGCTATGAATATTTTTGTACAAGTGTTATTTTTACCTTTTTTTCATAATCTCTTCAGGGTATAGACCCAGTAGTAGTATCGCTGGATCAAAGGGTATGCACACAATTTTGTTCCCCTTTGGGCATAGGAAATGTCCTCTCTTAAGATGACAAAGCACAACTCTTTTGATTCCTTTTTTTGGAGGACATTGGGGGTCAGAGAGAGGGTGCTATGTCAAAGATGAATGGTAATTAATTGAACATCATGGGAAATTTGTCCATTGGATGGGTCACTGAGAATGACAGAAAAATTTCTGTCTCTTTTTACTCCCTTCTCTTGGACACTCTCCTCTAATGCTTTCTTTCCTTTAAACTTCTAGCAGCAATGAGAATAAGCACTTGGCATGGGGAATATGTTTTTATGTAGGTAAGCCTGACTCCTGATCACTTTCTTCTGCCTTAATGCTTTCTTCTCTGAACTCAGGTCAGCTATTTGTTATCCTAAAAGATGGACATTTCCAGCCTTGTTGATAATCTCATAGGTCAAGAGTTTTTGGAAGTATTGATTCATATCTAAGCCAACTAGAAGGAAAAAAAAAAGCTTCCCACAGGAAATAACTACTACCAAGAATATCCAGTAAATAAAGGACTAAAGAACACCATGCCTTGTTCAGGAAATCTGGACTGTGTTAATTGTTTAGACAATGTGACTCCTGGTGAATACAAATGCAAAAATCTGTTCAGCAATTACCAAAATTGTCTTTTCCTTTCTGAGACAATTATACTGAATGAGCTATTTGAGATGTTTTATGTTCTAATATTTTTTAAGAGTACCCGCAAGTCTTTTACATTGTAATCAGTTTGTGCTATATCCTCTATATCTAATGTATGTATTATAAATTGTTATATAATTATATAGTATTGTATATATTGTCTTCCCTGTTAAGCTTTCTTTACCCTAGCAGTTCATGTAAGTCTTTCAATATTTTTTTGAGTTTCTATATTCAACATGGTTGGTTCTTATCCTAATTTATCAAAGAAGACCAAAATGACATCACTATGTTGGAGACAAATTACATTGTGTTCGACTGTGACTGATCAGAGAGATACAAGCTCAGAACATCCTACCATAGGTCGGGCACAAATAGTCCATGTGAACACCTAGGTTGTTTACTTTAAACATATATCACACATTTCCTTTGAGCTGCTGCAATTCTGCTTTGCTCATAGAGTACAACATCCTCTCTGATCAGGGCATGCCATGCTGGGCAGTCCTGGGCCAGTGTCTCCCATGTTGCCCAATCAATTCTAATGTTCTTAAGTGAGAGCTTCAGTGTGTCCCCATATCACTTCTTTGGACCCCCTTGTGAGTGCTTGTCTGTGTAAATTCTCCATAAAACAGTCTTTTTTTTGCCTTTTTTTTGGTATGTTTGACATTCTAACAACGCAGCCAGTCCATCGTGGTTGCACTTTCTGTAGTAATATTTGAATGCTTGGCATTTTAACTAGAGAAAGGACTTCTGTGTCTGATATCTTCTCCTGCTAGGTGCTCTTCAGAATCTTCCTAAGACAATTTAAATGGAAGCAATTTAGTTTCTTGGCATGGCGCTGGTAGACTGTCCAGGTTTCACAGGCATACAGCAATGAGGTCAACAACAATGGCTCTGTAGACCTTCAATTTAGTAGTTAATCTAATATCTCTATTCTCCCATACTTTCTTTTGGAGCTTCCCAAATACTGAGTTAGCTCTGGCAATGAGTGTGTCAACTTCATTATCAATGCACTTCCCTGGAAAGTGCCAAGGTAAGTGAACTTGTCCACAGTGCTCAAAACTTCTCCATTTGTTGTAATCGATGGTTCCACATATGGATAGTGTGGTGCTGGCTGATGGAACACCTGTGTTTTCTTGGTATTAATTGTTAGGCCAAAATTAGCACAAACAGTAGAGAATCGATCCATACTTTGTTGCATCTCAGCTTCAGAGGCCACATTGCAGGCACAATCATCTGCAAATAGAAGATCCTGCACCAACACTCCCTCCACTTTGGTCTTGGCTTGTAGCCTTTTCAAGCTGAAGAATTTGCCATCAGTGCAGTAGCTGACCTTGAGGTCATGTTCATCCTCAGTGAAGGCGTTTGATAACATGGCTGAAAACATCATGCTAAAAAGCATGAGAACAAGGACACAGTCTTGTTTCACTCATTGATGACTGGGAACTCTCAAGAGCATCGTCCACTATCCAGAACCTGGGCAAGCATGAAATTAACATACAACACTGATGGACTTCTCTGGGCAACTAAATTTTGATATAATTTTCCATAAATCCTCATGACTGATGCCATCAAAAGCCCTTGGCAGATCTACAGCCATTGTATATAGACTCTTGTTCTGCTCCTGCCATTTTTCCTGGAGTTGTCGAACTGAAAACATCATATCAACTGTTCCTTGACCCTTTCTGAAGTCACATTGGCTCTTAGGGAGGTAATGATCTTCCAGGGGAAAGATCAGCCTATTAAGGAGGAATCTGACAAGAATCTTACCAGCAGTGATTAAAAGAGAAGTTCCACTGTGATTGTAACAAAACAATCTATTTCCTTTACCTTTATAGAGATGGACAGTGAGGCATCCTTGAATTCCTGGGGGTTAACCTCTTTAAGTCATATAACTTGGAAAATTTGTCAGCTTTTGGATGAACAATGGACCCCCTACCTTATAAATCTCAGCTGAAATAGAATCAGTACCAGGTGCTTTGTCACATGCAAGGAACCTAATGGCATTCAAATCTTCTCCAGTTGGAGCTTCTGCTAAGGATGGATTGACTTTAATTTAAGGCAAATGGTTAATGACTTCTGCATTGATTGATGATGGTTTGTTAAGAACACTATGAAAGTGTTCAGTTCATTACTCTAGGATTATGTCCCTATCATTAATCAATGTGGTTCTATAAGTTCTGAGAAGTGTGATGCACCATATGTCTCTGGCCCATAAACAGCCTTTAGGACATTATAAACATACTTTAAATTGTTAATATCTGCACAAAATGAATTTTATCTGTCTTCTTACTGAACCAAGAATCCTGCATCTCTCTAAACTTCACTTGTACTTTACTTTTGTTGGAAATAAATGCTGTCTTCCAAGAAATGGATGAATTACTCTGTTGGTAAATCCTATAGAGTTCTTGTTTTTCATCTAGCAACTTCTGTATTTCCCATCATTTTCATCAAACCAGTTTCATGACAATGTGATTGCTATTTTCAGGAAAATGTCATGCCAACATCATCATATGCTCCCACCTTGACTAATTCTGATGAAGTCAAAGAAAAATTTTATGAAGACTGGGTGACTCTTATCATCAATGTACCAAAAGAGTACAAGTTTATAATTATGGGTGACTTTAATGCTAGAATAAACTCAGGCTACCAGACATGACGGGGAGCCCTTGGGAGGAATGGAGTTGGAAACAGTAACAGCAATGGTCACCTAATACTGAAGGCTTGTGTATCTCATGACCTTCTCATCACAAACATTATCTTCTGTTTACCTGATTAAAATAAAACTTCCTGGATGCACTCTTACAGAAAACATTGACATCTAATAGACTATGTGATTGTAAAGAGAAGAGATGGACACAAAATGAGAGTGACAAGGCAATATGTGATGCAGAGTGTTGGACTGATCACACACACTCATTTTTTCCAAACTAAATATTCACATTCAACCAAAGCAGTGGCCCCAAGGTTAAATGATTACCAGAAGAATGAATGCCAAGAGAGAACCTCTCTGAGTGGGGATTGTTTGTTGCTAACTTGGAGGGAAAGTTGAACCAATACACAGTTGGCAACAGTGGAGCAGAAAAAGAGTGGAGAGCTTTCAGAGACTTGGTTCCTCTGAGCAATGCAGTTGCAGTTGCTCATCTGGAACAAGCCTGGTATATTCACAAACATCAAGCCTGTCATATTCAACATATACCATGGTATAATAATATTCTTTTACACTGATGTACCATAATTTGTTTAGCCATTTCCAAATTGATGGATACCCCCTTTCTACCTCTTTACCACTGTGTATTTGGATATTAATAAAATTTTTCTTTCTTTGGGGGCATATACCCAATAATGAACTCTCTGAACCAAAGGATTAATACATTTCAATCACTTTTCCAGCATAAATTACAAATTGTTTCCAGAATGGAAGGCTCAATTCACAGCTCTACCAATAGGCTAGTAGTGTTACTCTTATGCTGCAATCACTCCAGCATTTGACTGTCTCTGTCTTTTGTCATTTTTGCCAGCTTGCATGGTATAAGAATAAGTTGTAATTTGTCTTTCTCCAATTGCTACCAATCTTAAGAAATCTTTCATATGGTTGCTTAGAGCTTAAGGTTCTTCTGGGAATTGTTTATTTCCTTTGATATCTACTCCAATGGGGAGTAACTCTTGGTGTTATATGTTTGTATTCATTCCCTTTGTATTTTAGGTAAAGTGTCTTTATGAGAGATAATAAATGAAGATTTGTTCTCTAACCAATTGTTTCCCCTCTTCTCCTTGCTGCATTGATTTCATTCATACATAAAATTTTCAATTTCATATCATCAAAATTGTTTAGCTTTAGGGGAGAATATCCTCTACTTCTTTTTTTAAGGATTCCTCCTTTCACCATAGTTGTAAAAAATACTTCCCTATCCATTTTCCTCTGATTTTTTTATAATGTAAAATTTTATATTTGAGTGTCCAGTTGAAACTTATGTGACATATATCATAACATGCTGGTCTAAATATGATTTTTTTTGCCAAAATCTTATTCAGTTTTCTCATCAATTCTTTTAGTAAAGAGTTCTTCCCTGAGAAATTTATTTTCTTAGTTTTATTGAATACTGGACTGTTGAGGTCAATTTTTTCTGATTCTTATTTATCTAGTTTGCTGCATTAATTTTTCATTTGTTCAACTAGAAGTAACTAGTTTTGATAATTATATAGTATATTTGAGAGTACTCTCTCCCCTTTTACTTTTGTTTTTTCATGATTTTCCTTGAGATTCTAGATCTCCAATATTTTGGTTCCTCCAAATAAATTTTATTATTTTGTCCAGATAAATAAAATAATCTCCTGATAGTTTGAATAATATGCCATTAACTTGATATTTTTATTATCTGAACAATGAATATTCCTGAATTGTTTAAATTACATTTATTTATGTTGAATATATCTTGTTAGACTGACTCCCTGACATTTGATGAATTTTGTAGTTATTTTATATGGTATTTCTCTTTCTACTTTTCCTACTAATTTTTTGTATTGCTATATAGAAATTATAATAATTTTTATGGGCTTATTTTATGTCTCATTACTTTTCTAAAGATAATTGTTGTCTTGATTAGATCCCCCCAGTCATTTCCTCTGATAGGTCTACTACTACCTCCTGAGAGATCTTCTCTAAAGATCTCACCTTTTTCTAATAACCCTCCCACAGTGTCCATTCAAGCATACAAATTCAACCAGTAGTTTAAAGTGCATACAACAATGCAAAAAAGTTACAAGTGCAGTATTGAGTTCTTCAACTCAGTTGGGCACAGTTTCATGCATAGATTCAATTTAAACATGTAAGACTCCATAATAGTCTTGAGATACAGAGAACATGAACAATACAAGTTTAAAACAAAGCAGGGTTTGAGAAAGACAAAGAAAAGCTTAAATTTTATGATCAATTCCATATTTTTTTCTTAGGACATCCTTTCCTTCAATCTATCAGTTCCAAGATAGCAGTTTATTCCTCTTATCTCTAGGAAAGTAGGGTCTGAGTTAGGGTTTAGTGCCAAATTAAAATTGCTCTTCTTGAAACCACTCAAGGTCATATTTTGCCCAAAGAATATAGCACATTGTAGAAGTTATACGATTTAGTAGAAAGAGCTATTAGGAGTCAAAAGATGTGAATTCTAACTCTGGCCCTTCTAACTCTTTGTATGACTTTTTATGCCTTAACGTATAAACAAATAACAACCTCTTTGAGCCTTTGTTTTGTTCTCTCTTCGAGAGAATTACATTTTGAAGGTCCTCTCAGCTACAAAATTATGCAATTCCATTTTGAAATAGCCTATGACTCTAACCACTTCCTCTCCTGTACATAGTCTTGGAAAAGTATTTAAAGTATTTTATTTAATTAAAAGTATTTTATTTAATCTCTCCTTATTCTTTTCAAATGCTACAGTTCCTTTACATTTTTTTTTAGGTTTTTGCAAGGCAAATAGGGTTAAGTGGCTTGCCCAAGGCCACACAGCTAGGTAATTATTAAGTGTCTGAGTGTGGATTTGAACCCAGGTACTCCTGACTCCAGGGTGGGTGCTTTATCCACTGCACCACCTAGCTGCCCCTATAGTTTCTTTAACTGTAATAGTTTATCCTCATTTAAAATGTTGCCCACTTTGAGTGGACCAGAACTCACGTCAATATTGTAGTTAATTGTTTTCTTAGTAATGGTTCCATAATCCTGGATTTCGTCAGTATGGGAGAACTCCTGGTATGGTAACTCTCTCTATCCCACTTCTGGGCTGGTCTACTGGTATAGTCAGTTAGTCAACAAGTGTTTATTAAGTACCTACTATGTGACAAGCCAATTGCTAAGTGCTGGGAAATACAAATACAAGTAAAAAGGACAGTTCCTTCCCTCAAGTACCTTATCTTCTAATGGGGAAAAACACTACATAAAGGGAAGGTGAAAGAGGAAGATGAAGGTACTTGGTGAAGGGGTTTGATAGCTTAAGTCTGGAGGGTCTAGTGGAGAGGAATGAGAGATATGAGTAGTCTGGACTCCCTTTTTAAATGGAAATTCTTAGGAAAAACCATCAAAATGTGAATTCTGGGGCTAGAGTGAGCTTCCAGGAGGAAGAAGCTTCTGAGGCATGAGCAAACTCTTATGGCATGGCAGCAATTATAATCAAGACTTAACAATTAATTTAGACTCCATTTTGGAACAAAATGACACTTATAAGTCATTCAACAGTTAACTAAAGATGTATTTAATATATTTTAATGGTTATAGATGTAGTGCCTATGTGACATTGTTTTCTGTAGGGGGAAGAAAAAAATGTAAAATGATTGTTGAAAACTACTACTACATGTAGTAGTTAGAAAAATAAATAAAGAAATGGAGGAGAAAAAAGATTTATTTAGCTATAGCAGAAAAAAAAGATAGTCAAGAAATCTAGCCATTAAGGACACTTTGAGTTGGTTCAGCAGAATGAAGATCCTTTTTTAGTTGCCCATTATCAAGTGAGAGCTCCTCAAGAATGCTTTGTACAAAGGCTACCAGATAGATCTAAATAACCTGAGCCTTAAGTCTCCAGAATCAACCATGTCTCAAAGAAAGTCATAAAACCCTTTAAGGAAATACTAAACTAATTTGCTTGGGGCCAGGAAAAAGGATATTGTACCTACTCTAGTAAAAAAAAGTGCAAAGATCTTCCTCAAATGTTGTTGCTCAGGAGGTTCTGTTCTGTCTGACTTTTTGTGACCCCATTTAGATTTTTCTTGGTAAAGATACTAGAGTAGTTTTTCATTTTCTTCTCCAGCTCATTTTACAGTTGAGGGAACTGAGGCAAACTAGGTTAAGTGATAACTAGAGTTTGAGGCTAGATTTGAACTCAGGTCTTCCTGACTCCAGGCTGGCTCTAGATACAATATACAACCTAGTTGCCTCTTCCTCAAATCCCATTCCAGAAACTGAAAACATCTATGTCTTAGTAGATGAGTATTAGAGAATTGTTTGGACCACATGAGTTAAATGACTTACCTCAGGACTGGGACTGATTTGTTCATTCTTCTGATAATTTTGGTTCTCTGCATTGAAACAAAAAGACATCATTCAATATTTAACAAAAGGATATTTACTTAGCCATAGCAGGACATTCAAAAAGGACAAATACTGAGAAACACTTGAATTGAATGAGCAAAGCAAAACTCCCATCTCAATTCATGAGTCAAATATTTTGCAAGTCCATCCAGTTGTTCATGACTGCTTTGAACTCTAGTGATGAGGAAATGATGTCTTTAGGAATGTCTTGTTCTTTTTTGAGGAAAAATTAGCCTAACTTAAAGGAAGGGAGGAATTAGACTATAGTTCCTACAACAAGAGGTTTTTAAGCAATTATCAGAGATACTTCCTTACTCCAAGACTTGCACTCTGTCTACCAGTTCAGCTGCCTCTAAGTTAAAACTCAATTTTATTTACAGTATTTGACTCCAGCCAGACTTGGATTTCTCTTCTGCAGAAATAGAATGAATAATGAGTTTGCCATTCACCTTAATTTACTTGAGTCCTTTGTTATCCAAGAGAGACTAAAACAATTTCAGAATAAAAATCATCTACTGCGGGGCAGCTAGGTGGTGCAGTGGATAGAGCACTGGCCCTGGAGTCAGGAGTACCTGAGTTCAAATGTGACCTCAGACACTTAATAATCACCTAGCTGTGTGGTCTTGGGCAAGCCACTTAACCCCATTGCCTTGCAAAAACTGAAAAAAAAGTCATCTACTTAGGAGGCAAAAATGAATGTTCCTCAAATTTAACATGCCAGCGATCCACTGGGTATCTCAGAACACCTCTGATGTGCCAGCAGCCGTGGAAATGACTCAAACTGATTCATACCAGTCCCAAATGGTCAGAGCCTGCACAAATATCCTGGTTCTGGGTACTGTGCATTTCTCTTACTCCCCTGCCTCCTTGTGTTGTAAAACCATATAAACCACTTCCTAAACTTCCACTCTTCAGAGCAGCAGACTAGATTCTTCTGTTCAATGAACAGGCATGTGCTGCACTCTCCCAATAAATGTTTCTGGGTTTTGTGCTTGAACTGTGCCTCCATTTCCTCTCTTCAGGCCAATACTTCAGTATACCCAATTAATCATTCTGCCACAATTAATCACTTCCAAAGCACATGATTTGGGGAATGTGAAGTTTTGCCACAAAAGCTATAAATTTGGGCACTGGAGATGAATATTATCACTTGCATTTGAGGTTAAGAGATGAGGAAAACAAATCATAGAAGATTGTGTATTGTTTATTGAGTTTCATGTCTTTGGAAAAAAATATGTTCATACACAGAAGAGGTAGAGTAGACTAAACTGTTATAAGGCATAGCAAATAAAAAGGCTTCATATCAGTCGCTGAGCTGAACTTAAGATATGTCAGCTGTAAATCATTATGATTGCTCATGGGAGGAGTATCTAACATTTAAATCTGCTTGCTTTAAGGCCTACAAAACTCTCACATTAACTAATATTCATACTTAATCAATATTCCTAGTAATTCAGTCATCCTGGTCAGTCAGTATTCTAAGAGAGGTACTATCCCAAACTCTCACTTTATACTGGTAGTTGGCTACCCAGAGTACAGTTATCCTCAGGGATAAATCCTGAGGGGTTGAGAATGGAGATCTAGGACTATAGTTTATAAACCCTAATCAATATGCTTCCCTCAATAATTAGCAGTTGGTTTCAATCAGCCAGCCAGATTTAATTACCTTTTAGAAAGTAGTATTTCCCAAAGTGGTACAGAAAAAATAGTTGGTACAAAACATCCCCCCAAAACTGAAACCACCCTTTCCCACAAGTATACATAAATTCCAGAGGAAATTGAACCCAAGCTTAGTAAGTCCTTATGGCAAAATGTTAACTCACAGTTTAGGAAAGTTTTTGTTTTTGTTCTTATTGGGGGGGGGGGTCAAAAATCCTTTTTTTCTCTTTGTGGAACTCTTAAGATGGTTTTCTTAGGGACTGTGTACCTTTCTGCTGGGTTCCTTTCAGAGTTATGGTCACCTTTAAGTGGCACAGTAGATAGAGCACTTGGAGTCAAGAGGACAGGAGTTCAAATCCAGCCTCAGATACTTGACACTTACTAGCTGTGTGTCCTTGGATAAGTCACTTCACTCTGATTGTCTCACATCCAGGGCCATCTCCAGTGTCCTGATTCATATCTGGCCACTGGACCCAGATGGCTCTGGAGGACAAAGTGAGGTTGGTGACTCAGCACTGCACCCCCTACTCAAATCCAATTCATGTGCTGTCATGGCATCACCTCCCTTGATGCCATGGTCTTTCTTCAAAAACAAAAGACAAACATTTTTTTAACATTAAAGATTTTATTTATTTTGTTTTACAATTTTTCCCCTAATCTTACTTCCCTCCCCCCACCCCCCACAGAAGGCAATTTGTCAGTCTTTACAGTGTTTCCATGGTATACATTGATCCAAATTGAGTGTGATGAGAGAGAAATCATATCCTTAAGGAAGAAACATAAAGTATAAGAGATAGCAAGATCAGACAATAAGATATCAGGGTTTTTTTTCTAAATTTAAGGTAATAGTTCTTGGTCTTTGTTCAAACTTCACCGTTGTTTCTCTGAATACAGATGGTATTCTCCATTGGAGAGAGCCCCAAATTGTCCCTGATTGTTGCACTGATGGAATGAGCGAGTCCATCAAGGTTGATCCTCACCCCCATGTTGCTGTTAGGGAATACAGTGTTTTTCTGGTTCTGATCATCTCACTCAGCATCAGTTCATGCAAATCCCTCCAGGCTTCCCTGAATTCCCATCCCTTCTGGTTTCTAATAGAACAATAGTGTTCCATAACATACATATACCACAGCTTGCTAAGCCATTTCCCCAATTGAAGGGCATTTACTTGATCTCCAGTTCTTTGCCACCACAAACAGTGATGTTTTTACCCTGTTTTCATCATCTCTTCAGGGCATAGACCCAGTAGTGGTATTGCTGGATCAAAGGGTATGCATATTTTTGTTGCCCTTTGGATGTAGCTCCAAATTTCTCTCCAGAAAGGTTGGATGAGTTCACAACTCCACCAACAGTGTAATAGTGTCCCAGATTTCCCACAACCCTTCCAACAATAATCATTATCCTTTCTGGTCATATTGGCCAGTCTGAGAGGTGTGAGGTGATACCTCAGAGAGGCTTTAATTTGCATTTCTCTAATAAGTAATGATTTAGAGCAATTTTTCATCTGTAAATTGTAAAAGACAAACATTATAAACATCTTTCCCTCATTGTATATTGTTTGTTTCTGGCTCTTGATGTGGATTCTGCTCTTAGCCACAGCTATCCTAAGGACACCGATAGGAATTTCAAATTTTTTAACCCTTCAAAGTTTACAAGGTCTTCCTCTGTTCAAGGAAGCTTTGGTCAAGGAGGACAAAAGCTCTTCTATTTCCCAAGCAATTCCTTCTTGGAGCTTTTTGGAATGACTTCCAGCACCAACCTGATCAGGTGCTTATATCCTGAAATCTGAACTGGCTTGCAACTTCAATCATCTTCTCTGGCCTTGTCAGACAATCCTAATACACTTCATGTGTAATGACATTTCACTTCATCCAATGGTTTTCATACCTTCCAAACTGATTAAGAAGTTGCACCTTGTTTTAATGCCTTGGAATGAGTGATTGATTCAATAGAGGTGGTCTCCCTGACAAAGGCATCAAAAGGTATATAACATCTTGCTAGTGACTTGAAGTAGAGTATGTGAATGACTTTTTTCAGTTTGATCTACCCCTTACACAAATACACACACACATTCACATGTGTATATATATGAATATATATATAATGTGCGTATTTATATTGTGTATGTATACTCAAAAATAATTTTATTGAACTTTCCTCCATCTGCCTGTTTCAAAAATTTACTAATCAGGTTCCCTGACTCAAATATCTCTATTCCAATCCAAATTATACATATCAGCAAAAGTGATTTTCCTAAAACACAGAGTATGAGCATTACACACATACATGCATACACACACACACACACACACACACACACACACACACACAAACACTCAGTAAAATTCAGAGCTTCCCTATTACCATAGAATAAAATAGAATTTCCTCTGTTAGGTATTTGAAGTTCTTCACAACTTGGTTCCTTCATACATTCCCAACCTTATTATCCGTTATTGTTCCTCTCTCCCTGCAAACTCTCATCCTACAGTTATTAATATCGATCAATTAGATTTTTCACCACAAACATTCCACCTCTCATTTCCATGCCTTTATACCAATTGTCCTCTAAGCCTGGAAGGCTCTCCCTTCTAACCTCCACCTTTTGTAAACCTTAGATTCCTTTTAGACAGCTTAAGGAACGCTTTACACCCACCACTCCCATCCCAATTGTTACAGATTTCCCTTCTAAGGCTGTGTTGCATCTATTTTTTTAAACTCTTGTCTAACATTAAGCTCAGCTTGCAGTTGGGGATGGGGGGTTAACCCAGGAGGTAACAGAACTACTCACATTCGCTTCTTCATTAAGGAGAACCCTCTCAGCTCTAGGCTGTGACAGAATCCAGATCAGGTTTGGTCTTAGAATCTTGGCTTCTTTTGAGACTAGGGTTGGTTCCTGTTCTCATTCAGACAACTCAAAGGTAAATTATTTGAAGCTTAGATTTTATTTCATGTATACAAGTATCCCCAAAAGGGGTAGAGAGAGAAAGAAAAAAAGTTTCTCAATGTATAATATAAAACAGGTATGGAACAGATATTAATTTCTAGCATGTAACAAAATGCTAAGACTTACAATGCTCATTGACAAAGAAACACAAAACAAAATTAATCTCTCCTTGGAAGTTAATAAATCTCATCAGAATTTAAAGTAGTTTGTGGTAACATTGAATAGACAGCCTCATTTCACTTTGATTCTGCACTGGCCAAAGAATTTCCCATCATTCTCCTGTGAGTGTCAGTATCTCTGATGAAGACATTCCCTTTGGCACCAATCAGCAGGATCCAATGCGGATTAGAACTTCTCAAACACATAAAGGTGCCTCTAAAACTGGACCTGTTCATTTTGAGGTGGATGCTCAACCTACTCAGAAAAAGAAACTCAAAGAAAAAGAAAAGAAAGCTAAGGCCTAGGTAAAAGCTAGGTAAGAGCTTACTCAGCTGAGTCTATATTCCACATGGGAGGGATTGTGAGATGCCAGGAAAAGGAAGGGCTATCCTTTATGTATTAACACTACACAAGCACACACACACACACACACACACACAAACACAAACACACAAAAAAGTACTGGAGTTATGTAATGCTACGTAGAGGGGGAATAAATCTCCTTTTAACTGATAAAGTATGTTTTCCACACCTCTTGTAATGGGTGGTGATGTTTGTCCTTTGTTCTCGAAGAAGACCACGACATCTGAAGGTGATGCCATGACAAGTTCATGAATTAGATTTGAGTGGGGGGGGGGGGGGGCGCTGTGCTAAGTCACCAGCCTCACTTTCTCCTCCAGAGCCATCTGAGTCCAGTCACCAAATATGAAGATGGACCTCGATGTGAGGCAATCAGGGTTAAGTGACTTGCCCAAGGTCACACAGCAAGTAAATGTCAAGTGTCTGAGACTGGATTTGAACTCCCGTCCTCCTGACTCCAAGGCCAGCATTCTGTCTAAGGGACCACATTGAGTTTTCTGTGTAACACCAAAGTGACAAATCCATTCTTCAATGAGGCACCACATGGCCAGAAAAGCAGCTGGGAGGTTTATCATCCCCAAAGAGCCCAAGTTTTGAACCAGCACATGTGGTCAGACAAAACCAGAAAGAGCAATTCTGTCTTCCATGGGATGACTCTTGTCATAAGCTTTATGTCCACTTATTGTCTCCATTGTTAGAATGTTAAGTTCCTTGAGGGACTTTTGGCCTCTGTATCCTCAGCATGTAATACAATGTTGGGAACACAGTAGGTGCTTAATAAATGGCTATTGATTGAGTTGTATAATTAGAATTAAAACTGCAGCATATAATTCCAAGATGTTTCTTAACTTTTTTATATTTATATTTTTTACACAAAAACTTAAAAGGATAAGTAAGAACATCAATGCATTTTTTTCACCTCAGGCACTAACAAAAATTAAGTGATGAGATAGGAGAAAGGAGAAGAAGGAATTTTAGATTTCCTTTAAAACAGCTCATTTCTATATAGATTCTCCAGTTACTTGTGCCTTCTCTCCCAAAATGACTTTGTATTCATTTTGTATGTATTCTGTATATATACTTATATAGGTGGGAAGACAGTGAATAGAGAGCTGGCCTTGGAGTTAAAAAGACTCAATTTTGTGAATTTAGATACAGTCTCGCATATTTTCTAGCTGTGTGACCCTCGGCAAGACATTTAACACTGTTTGGTTCAGTTTAATTACCTGTAAAAATCACTCCAGTATCTTTGCCAAGAAAATTCCCCAATGGGTTCACAACTAATACAATTGAACAATAATGACAATGATGACAACAACCACCACCACAGTGTATATAGATGTTGCATCCCATGGAGCATGGGCAGGGATGAGTCTAGCAGTGCTTTTCTATGGAATGTGCACCAAAGTTTTTCTGAAAATTTTTGGAAACACATGGAACTTGGCACTGAGATCCCTTTTTTGGTCATCAAGAAGAAAGAGTTGATGACTCTAAAGATCTTCTGTCAATGTCTTCTCTTCCTCTCTGAAGACTATGTTAATACTAGTTGAGCCTGTCCCTAAAGGAGAAGAGCAGGGGCATCATGCTTTCCCACATCCCTGCTAGTTTTGAGCATCTGTTCTACCTAGACAAACTCTGTTCTACCTAGACAAACTTAAGACTAGATTTCAAAGCCCTGGCTGCCTTCTGTTTTATAGTCTTTCCCTATGCACAGGTGCTTGATTATTCAAAAATGATGTGCCCTAGCTTGTGAACAAGAATTCATAGATCCTGGGTCCTCAGTGAGTGCAGGAGGTATCTTCATTATGTCCACCAATGCATTTCTTCAGAGAGAAAATGATCCAATAGCAGGAAAATGAGCCTAATCCTTGACTTGGCAAGGTAGAAGACATCTACTTGCCTAAAAGGAATTCTATGGACTAAGACAAAATGAGCTAGGATGAAATGCAAAATGTTTATTAGCAATCCTGCAAACTGCATTAAGTCTTAATGTCTTAAGCATCAATTTCCCAAGAGAGTAAACAGTAATTATAAGTTATTGCTGTTCATTAAAGTTATTTTTTTTCTGGAAATTCAAGCTTGTGGGCCTTATGTATGTTAAATATTTCTTTCTTTCTATAGTGTACATTAAATACTTTTAGAATCTCCTTTATTTGGGTAGAGTCTAGACTTGAACCAAAACTAAGCTTTAAGTAATTTTCCTCCAGAGCTCCAGGGTAGGAACATAAAATAAAGATAAAGCAGGAGGTTGAACCCTCTCTTTGGAGGTTAGTGTCCCCCAAGTTTGAAACTGTTTTGCATGTATGTATTTAGAGGTGGAAGGACCTCTTGGAGTGGGAGGGAGAGGGTGCAGCACCTCAGTACTTTGGGTCTCAAATCAGCAGTTTATTGTTATATATGTCCATGTACCACCTGGTAGACTTCTGTGGGCTAGACCAGTTTCCATGGCTTAAATGCATAACCCTCTGGGAAATGTAGTTGGGTTTTTTGAAGGAATGATTGCCCAGAGCAATATGGACTGAGAAAGAAAAGTGAAACAGGTGGTTTTGGGGTAGTTGTGTGACATTCAAGTGAGGTAACGATCACATGGAATGTGAAGCAGGCTGAGATCAATAGTAGCCTAAGAGAATATTTCCCTTCTAAGACAACAGGAAGAACACTAATCTGCTGGAGAGCTGTAAAGATTGTTTCCATCGAAACTCCCCTCTCTGGTTGTAGTTCTAGTCTGGGTAGATACAGTGCAAGGAATATGAAGTAACTGGACTGTCTCTATCCATCCCTTCCAGCCTCCAATTGATTGTTCATTAATAATCAGGTTTCACCTGGCTTTTGTATTGTAAGCTGTTGCCTCTATAATGATTTTTCCTATCACTCTTTAAAAGTTAACCCATATTATGTATTTTTTTCTGTACATTGGTTTACAATGTAAGTCCTAGTTATTCACAAAAACTGACAAGGAAATGTTCTTTCTAATGCAGAGATTAGACTCTAATGAGTCCCATCCTCTTGTTGAGTTTATCTCTGTTTCTGATGTATTTCTTATTGGGGCATAATTATAAATCACTTATCTTTATTAAATTTATTCCTTATAAAGCTATAAGCTCCTAAAGACTAACCTTAAAGGAAAACTCAGGGCCATTCACGCTCCCCACCTCTCCTGAATTAAACAGTTTAATTTTTGCTGTTGATGTAATCTGGGTATGAGGCTCATTGGTGGAACCCAGGCAGCCTTGGGAAGAAGGTACAGTCTTTGGAAGAGGAGTTCCTCCCATGTACCAGTCAGAGAAAGAATATCATATTATTTTCAATTTATGGCAGTGGAGGCTGCTGGGAAATGTAGTTTTCCCAGCTGAAGGGAGACAGGAAGGCACTGAGAGAGGCGGAAGCTGTGCAAAGAGAAATCAGAAAGTGAGAACAAATGCTAGTAGTGGGAATCCATGACATTTGAAAAGCACCGCTACCATTGATAGACCATAGAATTGACTATAATTCTAGGATGCTGGAGCCTTGTCTGACTTGCTGATACATTTAAGGTGTGATTTGCCTATATATAACTTGCAACTTTACCTAAATGTGCCTACTTCTTGGAAATGTGGGGGCATGGTGAATTTACCCACCCTCCACTTTTCCCTCTTTTGACCATGAAGCCAAGTAGTTGAAGGAAATCCTCTTCTTCCCCCTCCCCCATTCTCCATCTATTTAGGCATTCCCAAAACAAACAAATCCATCTCTGTGCCATTTTCCTACCCTTCCCATCCTGATTTTTTTTAAATATATAAGTGCATTTGTACCCATTCTCTCAGCCCTTGTCATTTCTTGAGATCAAAGGGGGGGGCACAGTTTTGAGGGATTTCCACAAATTATCTTCAGTAAGATCAGGCAGGTCTGACATAGGAGGTCAAGAGAGTTTACAGTAGAATTGTAGAGAAAATGTAATTCTACCAATGAGACTATAATCCTCCAAAGAAGAACTCTCACACTTGGACTAGGGGCTTGCCTAGGTTTGCCCTGAAATAGGAGCCACTGGAGACATGATGCCCCTAAAGATAAGAATGATGATCTGGGAGGCAAAACTCTTACTCTTAGTTTGGAGTGAGGGAGAACTAAGAGAGACTAGAAGAGGAAAAACTCAGCTCCAAGCTGACTCTGAAGGTATGATCTGTACGAATTTAGATTCTGCCCCTTTTTTGTTGGAAGGGGAAAGTAAGAACAAAGACCTTGTCTCCCCAAATCATTCATCCCCAGTTCCATAGTGAGTTAGTCAGAATGTATATGGTAAAACAGTGACACCTAGTGAATATATTCATATTTTCTTCCTCCCACCTTCACTGCCCATGAAAATGTTTTGATAGCACGGTCTGTTTAACTTTTGTCTTTGTAGGTCAAATTTAGTATAGTGCCTAGAATCCAGTATCCAATTAATAAATGCTTGTTGATTTATGTGAACTAGATGGCCAACAAATTATGATAGATGAACTTATGATAAAAGACTATGCTTCATAATCTATTAATGAGGAGAGGGAACAGATCAGATTCATTAAAGGAAACATCTCTCCCACTCACATTCACAAATAAAACCCAGTCTCTATGTCATCTGTAACATCATCATCATCATCAAATACTATTTAGTAATTATCTAGGTGGGTATGGTACTGCCCTGGATAAACTATTTGAAGACAATCCTAATATAAAACATGCCATTGTCCACTAGAAACTTAGATTTCAAATATAGGTTGCCCCAAGAGTGGTCTGAACAACTTTGTAGAAATCTGATATCTATGACTAAAATGTGCTCATGTGCTCATTTGAATGATCCTTCCATTCTCTCTGGGAAGATGACGCCTCCTGACAAGAAGACAAACTATGACCCCTTAGAACCTAAAAATCATTTAGTTCCCAAGGACATTCTTTTTGCATAATCTGTAATAGCTGCAACATTTTTTTTTACATCATCCTCTTTCTAACTCTAATAGAGCATGAAAACTATATACTTTCCTTTTGTAGTTGCTATTGCTGTCTTTTACATTATTTTAATGAAGGTAATTATTAAAGAAATAGGTGGCACAGTGGATAGAGCCTTGTCCTTGGGGTCAGGAGAACCTAAGTTTAAATCCAGCTTCGGACACTTAATAATAATTAGCTAGCTGTGTGACCTTGGGCAAGTCACTCAATCCCATTGACTTACAAGAAAAAAAGAAATAAAAAATGAGAAGATGAAAAAGAGTAGCAATATTTGAAGGCATGTTCCAAAGGAATATAAGTACATACTCCATTAAAAAGAAAAGCACAAATCCTAGCAGAAAGAGCTGAGAAGAAAAAGATTGGGTTCTAGCCCTGGCCTAGTTACTGTTCCCTTAACTTTAGGGTTTACATGTGCTTCAGATTTGTTTCCCCCACCCCCAAAAAAATAGACATAACAATACTTGTTTCATCTCCCTTCAAGGATTTCTTGGAGAATTAAATGAGTTACCAGAAGTGAAAGCACTTTAAAAAATAATCCATATAAACATTTGCTATGATAAATCCATTCTCCTAACAAAATAGTAATGTGAGCTATGGCATCACTGGCATGTATAGCATTGTACATGTGATTTTATAACAGCTGCAGCTCTACATGAGAGCCTGAATACAAAATGTTACAATTTTAATGTTCCTTTTGGCACACAGTTTTCTATTTTTAGCATTACCCAATTAAGGAGCCATGTTTCAGGATTGGTTATTATGTCTTTTAATTTCCAGTTAAGTCTCATTAGCTCTTCAATCCCTCTTTATTCACATTACTATTATAAAATAGACCAAGAGGAGGCACCAGTCTCCTTCAACATCTTTTTAATCACCCATGTATAATGAAGATAATTTGTCAGAAGAAATAGAAGAGAAAAGGCAAATCATAGAAGTTAGAACTAAAATGACCCTTATAAAACATCATTTACAGATAAGGAAATTAAGACTCAGAGATATTAAACAGTAGAACTAAGACATGAACTCAGGTCTTTTAGCTCCAACTCCAATATTATTTCTAACCCATTCCTGCCTTTGAGAGACAGCTCTATATCATAATTATTTATAGTGTCTGTTACTGTGATAATGAAGTTCTTTGGATTCATGAAACACAGGAAAAAATTAGTAGAACAGTCTCCTTTTGTTTAAATTACAGATAAAATAAGGTTATTTATTAAACTGGTTCAGTAAAAAGAACACAGAATAAGGAAGAGGAAGAGCAAGTTATTTGTGTAATCTTGGCCAAACTGCTTCCCTTAGCTGAATTTATTTCCTCATCTTTAAAAGGAATGGGTTGAACTTTAATCTATAATCTAAAAATAGCACTTCTTCTAAGTTCTTTCTTGACTTTGCACTTTTAAGGTGGGTCCCCAGAAGCTAGCTACTATAATCAAAGCAAAGAAAGACATTTTCTAGGATGGCACAGTAGAACAGTAGCTACAAAATATTCTCCTCATAAATATGGAGCAAACTATCCCACAAATTCACACACAGCATCCATCAGAATAGTGAACCACAAACAGAATACAATGGCAATGAGGTATATAAATAGGGAAATCACATGACCATATTATAAAGCTTTGATTTTCTCTCCACATGGAATCCTCATGCTGCTTCCCTGGAAGCACAGTATCTATCCTGGGTAGATCACTCAGGATCCATTCCTGGCCATAGTTTAATTCTTTTCTTTTTTCTTTTTTTTGGGGGGGCGGGGTTGTAAGGCAGTGGGGTTAAGTGACTTGCCCAAGGTCACACAGCTAGGTAATTACTAAGTGTCTGAGGCTGGATTTGAACTCAAGTACTCCTGACTCCAAGGCTGGTGCTCTATCCATTGTACCACCTAGCCGCCCCCATAGCTTAATTCTTGATTACCAGGCTTAGCTCTTTATTTGGTACATGTTAAGCTTTCTTTTCTGTAAAATGTCTCCTGTTTCATGTTGCTAACTCGCACTTCATCTCTGCAGTCATACCTGTTCATAAAGTGTTTTTTTCTCTCTGCTTCCTGGTAGATGATATGTTTCCCAATGGGTAAGTCTTTCCATACAAAATGTTATAGACAATGGCCTACCAACTCCTTTATTTTCTGAAATCACAACTGTCTTTACACTGTTTACCCCTTCATTATTTGTGATTATTTCTTAGGTTGAAGTAAATCAACTAATCAGGGACTAACTCCTTACTTTTTGCTAGTAATGCCAAAGCTTAAGGAGTTTTTAAAACATCTGTGTGTCACACAGATATTTTTTAAAACTCCTTAAGGTTTTAAATACTTTGTCTATAAAATACTTTGTTTTTAAATACTGTTTTTACCCAAACAAAAAACATTAAAGTTTCTGCCCTCCAGAAGTTTTGTGTACCTCTAGTGACAGTGTTTACAGATGAGCAAATACAGAATATGCAGAAAGTAATTTGGTGGGGAAAGAACACAAACAGCCCTATCATGATCAGAAAAGGTCTTGTCTAGGAAGAGGTGACATCTGAACTAAGCCTTGAAGGAGAGTAGTGGTTCCCAGAGAACCTATGATATAAAGTATTCTTTAGAACATACATGTATTTCAATCGCATAAAGCACTTTTTGTTTATTTGTCAACAAAAATTTGATCTCTCATTAACCTTTTCATTGTCCTATGAGATACTTCTTAGGTGTAAGGGATTCAGATCCTTCCTGATGTTTATTTACTTCTGTGATCTGAACAACTCACTTAATTTTCCTACCTCAGTTTCCACATGTGTAAAATAAGGGGATTAGACTAGCTGGTCTCTGAAGTCCTTTCCAGCTCTACATCAATGATATGATAGTGATGATGCTTGTAGAATTTTAATCATCATTCCCCTTTAAGTATAGCAAGAACTAAGGACAGAGAAGGACTTATTTGCCAGTCTCTTGGATGGCAAGGTGATTTGTCAAGTTTAAGTTAAGAGACTGAGCTGGAGTACAGGGCAGTCATTTTCTGTGTTACAAAAATAATTTTATCCTAAGATCCTGTTCTCCTGATTGGGGAATCCCATTAAGGAATACAATTTCATAGGAGGCCCAGGTTTGTTTGTTTTTTTAACTTCTTTTACTCACAGCTCCCCCTCCCTCAAATCCAGTTCAGTTACTTGTCCAGGCATCACCTCCCTGAAGTCATGGTCTTAGTCAAGGATGAAGGACAAACATCCTCACTGACTCCCAGAACTTTGAACTTGACCATCGCAGCTGCAACCTCACCCCCTTTATATGCTATCTTGCCCCATTAGAATATAAGCTATATGAGTGGAGGAGTTCTCCCAGAGCATGGGCTGTCCAGTTTGCTTACATTTCTACCCTTGGTGTTTAGCACAATGTCTGATACTGAGTAAATGATTAATGCTTGCTCTGTGGATTCAATCTATCTACCCGTCATCTATCAGCCATCCATTTGTATTCTAAACTGTATATCCATAGCTTATAAATCTATGATTTATCCATCTGTTTATTCATTCTTCATCTATTTATCCATCCCTCCATCCATCCGTCTGCCCCTCATCCATATCCCCACCCTTCCCGCCATCATTTCCCAGAGTCCTCCGCGCCCCGCGGCCTGTTCTCCGGACCTGAAGACGGTCGCTAGGGGCGGGATTTTCCACTCTCTCTCTCTCCCTCTCTCTCCCTGTTTCCGGGTCCCTGGGGACAGGCACTTGGGGGTACCTACGGCGATCCTCGCCCAACTCCCGCGAGATTACGTCGTCCCGGAAGTAGCTGGTCGCCGTGACCGAGAGGCGCTGCTTATACCGCCATGTGTGGGGACTGTGTGGAGAAGGAATACCCCAATCGGGTGAGCTACCGGACGTAGGGGCTCCCCCGGGCCCGTTGGCCCGGAGCCCCGACACCTCCGACCCTGCAGATGGGGAAGGAAGGGCTGCTCGAGGTGTAAGCGTAGAAATAGCTTCCCTCCGGCCCCCTGCGCTGGGCGGGCTGACGCCGTCCCTGCCCTTCCCTTGTGCGCGGCCGGCCCAGCCCGGGACAGCGGATCCGCCGTCGTCCGATAGAATTCCCGTGGCTTCCTCTTGTCTTTCGAGAGTTCTGTTTCTATTCGAAAGTACTGTAATGACCCCTCCTGATCGGGCTGTGCATCTTTTCCCCTTACGTCATCTTTTGTTCAGGAATTAAACCAAATTTCACAACAGATTTCCTCAATTTTTTTTTCAATCGATGAAATCCCCTCCCTCCCTTTTTCTCTTGAGAAAGGAAAAAAACCCTCGTTTCAAACATATATAGACAAGCAGAACGACACCCTTCATTGGCCATGTCCACAAAACAGACACCTCAGTCAGCTTCCTGAGCCCATTATATCATTCAGGAGGTCGACAGCATGTGTGATGTCAAGACCTCTGGATTCCAGCCTGAGATAAATGTTTCTGGCACACAGCAGGCGCTGTATAAATGCTTAATCTTTCCCTTCCTCCTTATGATAGAAAACAGCCGTAGCAGTACTTGCATTGCCTACTTCACAAGGTTATTATGAGGAAAGTGCTTTGTAAACCTTTAAGCACTGGAGAAGTGTGAGTTGTCAAAGATGAGGAGTGGTGAAAATTAAAGATTTTAAGCACTGTGTTGAAATGTTTTAACTCCTTGCTACTTATAGCACTATGTTTTGTAGTAATTTTGTGTGGATCTTTTTATGGCCATATTTTTTCTGTTTAAAAAGATTTTATTTTAAGAGTATTACCTATTTTGAAGAATCTTATATTTGGACCAGTACAGCATTTTCCTAAAAGTAGAGGGATATCCAAAGACATTTAAGATCCTATGTTACTGGGGCGGCTAGGTGGCGCAGTGGATAAAGCACCGGCCCTGAAGTCAGGAGTACCTGGGTTCAAATCCGGTCTCAGACACTTAATAATGACCTAGCTGTGTGGCCCTGGACAAGTCACTTAACCCCATTTGCCTCGCAAAAAAAAACAAAAAAAGATCCTATGTTAACTTAGGGGCAAAGAATATCAAGTAAGGATTCAAAAGTTCTAGTGTCATCTCTGCTATTAGTAAATAGAAATTTAGACAAATCTGTTTGTTTCTATCTCATCTGTACAATGTATTTCTGCCTACCAACTATTTTGTTATTAAATCTCTTTCTCAAAAGAGGGAGAGTAGGGTGGATTTTCATTGATTGAAAAAAAAGAAAATAAGGGAAAACTCCACTGGGAAATCTGGTTCAATACTCAAGTAAAATATATGATTTAGGAAAAAAAACTATGAATGAGAATCATAATGTATAGGAAAGCCCTTTGTAAGCTCCAAATAGTACATATATACAGCATAAGGACAAAATTATCTGGGCTTCATTTTTTTCAACTGTAAAATAAGGGTTTGGACTTATTTTATTATGATCTTAAGAACCTTCTGAGTAATAGATTGTTATGCCCTTGAAACAACTTAATATCAGCATAAGGCAATAATGATTATGTCTCAGAAAAGAGTGATAGTCAATATAGGTTATAGGAGTTTAGAAAGGGAGATCAATATGGACTTCTACTCTTGTAGTCTTTTGGAAAAGATGGCATTTAAACTTGATCTTATAGGATTTTTAGTGGGAGGAAAAAAAGAACATTGTAGGACAAGGAGGACCATGAGGCAACATAGATGAGAGGAGAGAGTGCTGGGTTTAGAGTCATAGGTAATGGGTTCATATCTTGACTATCACTGCCTGTATGATCCTGGTCAAATTATTTAACCTCTGTGGCTTCAGTTTCCTGATCTGTAACATATTACTTAAGAAGTCCTTCTATCTTTGAATATAGGATGTTAAGATCTTATGAACATAAGCAGAAAGAAATCAAGGAGATGGATAAAGAACTCCCCTTTCCAGATATTTCATATTACTATTCCTCTTCCACTCTGCATCCCAGTCAAACTGGTCTGTGTTTTGTGCCTTATACATGATACTCCATTTTCCATTTCTATAACTTTGTATAGACTGCCCTCCCCCAGCTCCCCAAAATGTTTGAAATGCCCTTTCTTTCTTCTAAGTTTTGGGGTAACTAATTGTTTTCAAGATTCAGCTTGTGTGCCAGTTTCCAAAACCTTGACTGACTCCTTTCCCTCTTAGCTAGTAGTATTACCATTATACCTTGATTGTAGTAGGGGTTTTTATAAATGTTAGTTGTATTGAATCATTCATTTCAACAAATGTTTGTTGAGTAGCAACAACAGGAAGATAGAGTTTTAGGTGGAACCCAATTTCAGAATTGGAAGGGACCTCAGTATCCACCATCTAGTGCAATTCTTTTTTTTTTTTTTTAGGTTTTTGCAAGGCAAATGGGGTTAAGTGGCTTGCCCAAGGCCACACAGCTAGGTAATTATTAAGTGTCTGAGACCGGATTTGAACCCAGGTACTCCTGACTCCAGGGCCAGTGCTTTATCCACTATGCCACCTAGCCACCCCCAAAGTGTAACTAGTCCAATTCTTAAGGAATCTTCTCCAGCATATCTGACATCCAGTCTTTGCTTTGAAGAACTCTATTGAAGGGTAATTTACTTCCTCCATAGGCAGTCCATTTCTCTTTTGTATGGTTACAATTGTTTCAAAACTTTTTTCTTAAGCCAAAAATATGCTGCCTTGCCTTCAGTGTAAGAGGTGTTCAAGAAGGACTAGCAGCACCTCTGGTGTAGGAGCCCTTTTCAAAGCTTTAGCGTTCATCTGGGACTCAACTTTCACCTGTGACTTAAAGAAACCCTGGTAAATCATCTTGGCAAAGAGGCTAATTTTGAAGTTAACTAACAGGCCACAAATCTGTTGATGAGTTAAAGGGTGGCCCAACCATGTAAAGACTTCTCCCAAATGTGAACAGTTTCAAGGGCCATGAAAGTAGCCGAAGCAGGCCCAATGGAGTGTTTAGAAGTTAGATATCAAAGATACACCAAGGTCACCCACTACATTCTGGGCCATCACAGTCATTCTGACTTTTGTCCTGACATTAGACTTTGATGACTCTGAAAGAAAAAGAGAAGCTGTTGATTTTGTACAGCTCTGCCTCACTTAAATCCAATTTACCCACAAGTCAAGACATCTCCCAGTGTTCTCATTTGCCCTTTTCAAAAAAATGAAAGACAAACAACAATAGCTGGTAAAATTAATCTGATTTCCTTATTTCCCAGTTTACTCAAAACCACAGAACAGGAGCAGAGAAATTAGATGTCGCCAACTGAGATTACCCCCAAAATATTCAAAGGTAGAGAATGACAAAATGAGGAGTGTTAGAGTAGTATTGTATTAGAGTAGTTTTGAGTGAAGCATTTCCATGGAAAGCCATGGAGTTATGATTGGGTATGGAGACAAGTAAGTAGATTGGGTGATTTATGATGTTAGGGCACCTAAGATCTAGAGAAGGGCATAGGGTTGAAGAGATAGAAAGATAGGAGGCTGTGGTAATTGAATTTCAAAGTACTAGATCAGGACTGTCCAAAATATGGCCTGCAGTGCAATTTTATGCAACTTGCCTGTGAGTTTTAATTTTCATGAGCAAAAAAATAAAGTAATAATTTGCATGGAATGCATATTTGATTTTTAATTCCATCATTAATAATCACGTTGATGTTAATTTTCTTTGGTATTTTTAAGCAGTATTACAGACAGAACATATCACATGGAATTTTTAATTGATTTGTGGGATGTGTTCTATCTGTACAATAAAGACTAGTCAGTATGCATCTACCTTTTATACTGTTGTGTTGTTGCTTTATTGTTTTGTGTTTGCTTTTGCACTTCACTCCTTTGCCTGTTGTATTGATGACATGTGTTCCCCCACTTTCCAAGAAGTTATAAGTACCATGACTTTTCATAGTGCTTGCTAAACCTAAGGTAAGACTACAAATTAATTTTTATATTAGTGTATGTTATTTTTTATTCTGGGTGCAGCCCTCGAATAATTATTGTATTTTAATGTGGTCCTAAGATAACCTAAGGTTGGACAACTGAGAAAAAGCATTGAATTTAATAAATAGGATATACAGGACTTCCAGTAACAAAATCTCAGAAGAATAATGATGCCAAATTAAGGGGACTAAAAAAGATGTGCATATTGAGGAAATAGAGGCAGCAGATATAAATCGTTCATATATAATAGGTGGTTGTATTAAAGGAAAAAAGGGAAAGAGAAAGGAAAGACTTGATGGGAATAGAGAATTGTATCAAGAGAAAGTGTCATTAGGATAAAAGAGAACAAGTTGAACACAAGTAAAGGTCAAGGGTAAGGAATCAATAGGGAGGGAGAGACTGAAAATGTTAGCTAGGGTGGGGATAAGGGGTTAGCTTAATGGGAAGTTCCAAATCTGGAATATGTAGGTAGTCGCTAGTTCAGATTGCCAATATGTACAATATTTAGAGGTTTCTCTTTCAGCTATGTATAGATGTCTGGAGGTTTGTTATGGGTGCATTTCACAAACAAGCAACAAATTGGCCTGAATTCAGTGCAGGTGGTGATATATTTACACTGAATTGCTGAACAAAATTTTGAACCTAATATGAAAATGGACAGTATTAATTTGTCAAATCCAATTTTTTTACCAAACTCAAAACTTTTTTCCCCCCAGAAATTACCTAGAGAATTAGTTTGAAACAAAACTGAATTTAGTTTTGCTCTTTTCTAGGACTGTTATTAGCACATGATCTGGGATTATAAAATCTTTTCCATAGTAATACAGAATTGAAACCAGTATGACTTTCAAACCCATTCTTTGCTTTACTCTACACTATTTAGCAGTACAAGAACATTCATTAGAATCTCATTGATTTTGGTTTTATTTTTATTTTTTCCCCTGGGGCAATGGGGTTAAAGTGACTTGTCCAAGGTCATACAGCTAACAAGTATCAAGTGTCTGAGGCCAAATTTGAACTCAGGTCTTCCTGACTCCAGGTCCATTACTCTTTCCACTGTGCAGCCTAGAAGCCCCAAAACTAAATAGAGAAGCCAGCCTTAGTTAATGAAAAGTGACTTTATATATAAAAATTTTTGTTAAGTTTTATATTGTCATATTTTCCATATATAGTAAGACTGTAATCTAATAAAATTCCTTGAAATACCTATAAATGATTCTCAATACTAAATACTCAAATGTTTTGCTTAAAATTATTATCAACAGATAATTTAGCAGTTATTTTTGTTGTTACATCTTCTAAGGAATCCTGAGAATTTATGATGTATAGATGTGAGACAGAGTTTGTAAAATGATATTTTATTCAAATATTGTTTGGCAATCAATTAACAACAATAGGCAAATTGGGTCCTCTTAAAAAATCTGTTTTTGTAAATATTTTTTAACATTCTCACCATTCTTATTTACAGTGTTGTGATTTACACTGTCTATACCAAAACATTTATTTATTCAAGTAAATTGAGTATGGTTCCTTGTAGAATTACCACAAATTCCTGAAATTAACTTATCACAATATTCTTTCTGGTTGAGAATGAAGAGTAGATATTCCTTATGGCAAATACATGTACATATTTTTTTAGATGCCCAGTCACAACTTAACTATATTTCTCAATAGTACTTATTAATGTTGAAATTTATTTTTAAACCATATCTACTTGTTTCTGGTAACATTTTGAAATTATTATTGTATTTTGACATTTTTCCCTTCCCAGTATAAAGGAGCTCTGTAATATTGCATATTTAAATTTACATTCTCAAAAGTCTGATGATTATAAAAATTCATTTACAAAGGTACCCTTGTAGTTTGTTATTTTCACTGCTTTCAGTGATATGTGGCTCAAAAGCCATGTCTTGAATTTGTGTGGTACATTTATATTCAGATTATTTTTTATAAGAAATTATATTGTATATATTTCCTAACAAAGAAGTTATATTGTATATCTCTTCTTTTATGCCATTTCCTGAATTTTGCATTTTATAAAGAGATCACATTTTGTGATAAATTCTCAGATGGCAGCACTCTGAGAAAATAGCATAGTTGTGTTAGAAATAGCATTGAACTAGGAATAAGAAGACCTTGTTTGGAGGAGTGGCTTGCTCACTTAGTAATCATATAACCATGTTATTTAACTTTCTCATCTGTAAAATCAGAATAATAATTCTTAACTTCCTTCCCAGAGTTGTTGTGAGGCTCAAAAGAGTATATGTGCAAGGGTAAACTGTAAAGCACTAAACAAAAATACTTTTTTCTTTTTTTTGTCTAATTATATGTAAAAAGAGTTTTCAAATTTCATTTTATATAAGATTTTGAGTTCCACATTTTTCTACCTCCCTCTCTTCCCTCCCTCCTCCCCATGATAGCAAGTAATCTGATGTGTCATACATGCACAATCATATTTAACATATTTCCATTCAGTCAAAAGGGGATAAAAAGATGACAAAGAAAAAAAGATAAAATATTTTTAAATGTGAAAATATAATATGCTTTAGTCTGCGTTCAGGCTCCATAGCTCTTCCTCTGGATATGGCTGGCATTTTCCATTTTAAGTCCTTTAGATTTATCTTTCATCATTGAACTGCACAGCAGAGCTAAGTTCATCACAGTGGGTCATCACACAATATTGCTGTAAATGTGTGCAGTGTTCTGGTTCTACAATACTTCACTCAGCATCAATTTGTGTAAGTCTTTCCAGGTTTTTGTGAAATTGACCTACACATGATTTCTTACAGAACTGTAGTAATCTATTACCTTCACATGCCACAATTTGTTCAGCCAATCTTCAATTGATGGATATTCCTTCAATTTCCAATTCTTTTCCACAGCAAAAATAGCTGCTATAAATATTTTTGTACATTTGGATCTTTCCCCCTTTTTTTTATTATGTTCTCTTTGGGTTTAAAGGATCAAAGGGTCTGCACAGTTTTATAGTCCTTTGGGCATAGTTCCAAATTGCTCTTTAGAACAGTTAGATCATTTCTCAGCTGTACCATCAGCACAGTGATACCCCAGTTTTCTCATATCCCTTCCAAATGTACAAATGTACTTCTAAAGGTCTATGATTTTATTGTTTTCACTTAAGTGGAGCACAACCCTTTTATTCCTTAAGAGTTTTTTTTTAATGTATTCCTGTCACCAAAAGAATTAAAAAATCACCTGCTAATGAGCTTCTTCAGATTTAGTTACAGCTTGGCCTATAGGACTTAGCAGAACTTGGGTTTCATTGGCATTATTCCTATAGAACATAGGGCTACCTCCCTGATCTGAAGAGTCATGAGAATAGAATCTCAGTTCTTATAAGGGTAAGATAGTATCCTTGGAGAGGTGGAAGAGGGCAGCTAGGTGGCATAGTAGATAGAGCCTGCCTGGAGTAAGAAAACTCATCTTCACTGAGTTCAAATCTAACCTCAGATCACATACTAGGTGTTTGATCCTGGACATGTCACTTAACTGTGCCTCAGTTTTCCTGTAAAATGAACTGGAGAAGGAAATTGTAAACCACTCCAATATTTTTGCCAAGAAGACCCCAAATGGATCCACGACTATATAACAAAAATTCTTGTAGGTATCAACCTGTATATAGTTTTTTGGCATTTTTATAGATTTGGAAGGGGAAGGGACCTTAACATTTGATCTAGATTAGCAAGCCTAAATTTAAAGTTGTGGAAACAAGCCCAAAAGAGGCTATGACTTGCCTGACATCACATTGATCACCATCCCATTTCCATTTCTTCTTTCATAGATCCATCGCACAGTTTCTACCTTATTTTTTCCTTCTCTGTTTTATTGTATAAAATTTGAGTCAAATGTAAAGCACATGAGTTATGAACTGGAAAATGTGTCCTATGGTCCAGAGTAGTAACATGATATGCCTGTGATTGAATGTAATCCCTTTTTTCACAAAATACAAATTTTTTAAATCAATTCATAGGGCTGTTGGCATGATTAAATTTTCTTGAGGTAGTTAGCTAGGAAAGGATGGATGGAGGGTATAATTTTTAATTGTTTAAAAGTTTGGGGGCAGCTAGGTGGCACAGGGGATAGAGCAGGAGTCAAATCCGACCTTAGATACTTAATAATTGCCTAGCTGTGTAGCCTTGGGCAAGCCACTTAACCCCATTTACCTTGTAAAACCCCAAAACAAAATAAAATTTGTTTAAAAGTTCAAAAAGGAAAATTTTCCTTGAGCAAAATGCCTAAATTATTTTATGAAACATTATTGCAAATTGTTAAGAGAGAGCAAACTCCCTTCTATTTTGTATTTTATGGGTTACTGATCTCTTGCTTTCTCTTCCCTACAAATCATCACCTGCAATTGGGAACCTTTTTTGACCCAGGAATCATATTTGACTGAGTGGTGATTATATTAAGAACTAAGAGAAGAGTTATTTTAAAGTTCCACTTAGTAACTTGTAAGTACTATCAGAAGGCATGGCAGAAGGGATAATAACCAGAATTTGAAAGGCAGAGACCAGGCTTTGAATATTCTTATCAGACCTAGACATAGTTAATGTAACCCTAGACAAGTCACTTCACTTCCATCAGCCTCAGTTTTCTCATCTCTAAAATCACTCAACAAGCATTTTTTTATTTCCTGGATATCAGTGGAACAATTTAAATACAATAACAACAAACTTGCATTCTATTGGGCAGACAACTTGTAGGAGTACTAGGGGGGAATCAAAGAAGGGCTTTGTGTAGAAGGTGGTTTTTAGCTAAGTCTTGAAAGAAAAAAGATTCTAGAAGGGGAAGAATAATAGCATCTGGCTCACATCATCCTCACATTGTGAGGATCACATGGGCCAATGTCTTTAAAAACACTGCAAATCTTAAAGCATTATATACATTCTCTGGCTATTAGTACTTCTCTTTCTAGCTCAGTTACTTGTTTTTATATAACATTTTATTTTCCCCAATTACATGCTAAAACAATTTTTAAACATTTTTTAAAGTTTTGAGGGGCAGCTAGGTGGCACAGTGGATAGAGCACCGGCCCTGGAGTCAGGAGTACCTGAGTTCAAATCTGACCTCAGACACTTAATAATTACCTAGCTGTGTGGTCTTGGGCAAGCCACTTAACCCCATTTGCCTTGCAAAAACCTGAAAAAGAAAAAAAATAAGAATGATTAATACTTTGTAATACAGTTTGAGATCTGATATGGCTAGACCACATTCCTTCACATATTTTTCCCATTGATTCTCTTGATATCCTTGATCTTCTGTCTTTGCAGAAAGATTTTGTGGTTATTTTTTCTAGCTCCATAAAAATAATCTTTGGTAGCTTGATTGGCATGACACTAAATAAATAGATTAATTTAGGTAGAATTGTCATTTTTATTGTTGGCTTTTTGTACCCCTGAATATTTTTCCACTTGTTTAGTTCTGACAGTTCATATGAGAAGTGTTTTGTTCTTGGTTTTGTCTTGGCAGGTAGATTCCCAAGTATTTTGTTTAGAGTTATTTTAAATGGAATTTCTCTTCCTATCTTTGGCTCCTGAACTTTGTTGGCAATATATAGAATTACTCATTTATATAAGCTTATTTTGTATCCTGCAAATAGTTTTTAGTTGCTTCCCCAGTATTATCTCAGTTAATATTACATAACTACATATTCCATTTTTAGTGACTTTTTTAGCATATAGGATCAAGAATTCAGGGCTAGAAAAGACTTTAGAGATCACAAAGTCCAATTCCCTTATTTTTTCCAAATTAAGAAACAGGCTCAGAAGATAAAGTGATATTTTTAAGATCACATAGGTAATATATTATGATATTTGGTCTTTGGCAAGGTACAATGCTCTCAAAAGCAAAACTGCATCACTTTAATTTTTTTTTATTTCTTTAAGGCAATGGAGTTAAGTGACTTGCCCAAGGCCACACAGCTAGGCAATTATTAAGTGTCTGAGGTCAGATTTGAACTCAGGTACTCCTGACTCCAGGGCCAGTGTTATATCCACTGAGCTACCTAGCTTCCCCCAAACTGTATCACTTTAGACAATTAAAAAGTTCATTCTCTGAACTCCAGTTTGATATAGAGGGTTTTGGCACTTTTTGTAATGTTTTTTGATACAGTCTTCCAGTGAGCAAATTTCTGGTCCTGATTTTCTCTAAAAGTCTTATCTCCATATTTATTGAAATTTTTTAACAGTAATTTTGAAGTGAAAATGTTTTATTATTTTAAATAGTATGATTGATTATATAATACTGCAGATTAAAAAAAAATTTGTGTTGTAACTTTTGGCATTTTAGGGTAACACTTGCCTGGAGAACGGATCTTTCTTGCTGAACTACATAGGCTGTGCAATGTGCAATAAACGAGATTTTATGTTGATTGCAAACAAGTCCATGAAAGAGGAAGATGGAGAAGAAATAGTTACCTATGATCGTAAGCAGGCTTTATTTTTCTTAATTAGTTAGCATTATAGTAGATTTTAGTTTTATATGTATCTTGTACGGTATATGGAATATAGTAAGTATGTTAATAAATATGATTGATTGATTCTAGAAGAGGAATTTCCCAGATAATTGTAGCCTTCATAAATATAAGGCAGATGAGGCATTTGCCTGCAAGGGCAACATTGAGGGGACAGAGAATATATAAATTATTAATTTACTGTCCCAAGCACCTTGCCCTCAGAATAAAACATTATTTATATTCTGATTTCAGTTACAAATTAGCTGGTTATAGTGCTACAATTGATTGCCCCAGGTTGCTCTGGTTTTTCAATTTTTATTATAAGTCCTTTTTAATTTTTTCATTACCTTTCTCACTTTTTCCTGAACTGTTGCCATGCCTGCTTCTAGGTGAATCTTGTTCTTTTCTGGTCTATTCCTTCTAATATTCTGTACTTGGAGAAACCAAATTTTAAGGAAAACCAAATAACCTCATTTATTACAATTATGTGTAAAGTGAAAAGAAATAGTTCCAGAATGAGGAGTACAGGGGCTCTCATCTGGCTTTGAGTGGAATTGTATATTCTTTCAGGCCACAATTTCAAATCTTTAACTGTAAAATATACAGTGGTACAATGTTTTGTTTTTTTTAATAAAGGTAAGTATAATAAATTTCCTTAAGTGTCTCATTAAAAAAATAGAGCTAAGGTACTTTTAAAGCATTTGCCATGTTAAGAGGAAAATGTTAATATTCTAAGGCAAATGAAATGTATCATTTTTCACATTTGTCTTGCAGATGTGTGTAACAATTGTCATCATATAGTAGCCAGACATGAGTATACATTCAGTGTCATGGACGAATATCAGGTAAATATCTTAAGTCTTTGGAAATTTATTTTTTAATATTCTAGAAAAACCTAGTTATAGTACTCAGAAGTTACTAACAAGGGGCGGCTAGGTGGTGCAGTGGATAGAACACCAGCCCTGGAGTTCAAATCCAGCCTCAGACACTTAATAATTACCTAGCTGTGTGGCCTTGGGCAAGCCACTTAACACCATTGCCTTGCAAAAACCTTAAAAAAAAAGTTATTAATAGATAGAATCTAAATTTACAGAATCTCAGATGATCTCAGACAGTATATAGTCCCACCTTTTCCCTAGCAGGAATCTTCTCTATTATCATCCCCAAATGTAATTGTGAAGATTTAGAATACTAAAGAATTCATCACCTCCTGAGGCCACCTTTTATACTTCTTAGACAACTCTGATTTTTAGTTGTTTAAAATAGCTCTCTGAAGTTCCCACCCATTAGTCCTGCTTCAGACTTCTAGAGTCAAATAAAACCAGCTCAGTCCCTTTCCAATATGACATCATTTTCAGCTACTTAAAAATTGCTGTGATGTCCACCTTGCTCTACTCTTCTCTACACTTTCTTCTATCTAATCCTCTTAAAAGAGTTGTAAGGCTTATCAACATCCTGATCATGCTTCTCTAGGTGCTCTTCAGCTTAACAACAACCTTTCTAAAATATGATGTCCATAGCTAAACAAATAAAGCAGATTAGAGCAGAACTATATAATCTCCCTCATTCTAGACATGATATTTTATGTTAATACAGATAAGGGCAAAATAGCTTTTTTATTTGCTATATTTAGTTGCCACAAAAGATTTTTAGTTCCTTAAACCAGAGTCCTTTTTTTATATATACTATTATTTGGTCACTCCTCTCTCCCTTGATAGTTTTGTCATTGATTTGTTTTTTTACTTAGATTTAACTGTTGGATTTTTATCATTAGATTTAACATTTATCCTTATATTATTTTGCCATTGTTCTATTCTGTCAAGTTTTTTTATTCCAGTCTTGTCATAGTAGCTCTTCTTAGCAGCATCATATTCACAAATTTTATCTGCATGCCATCTAAGCTTCATCTGAGGCATTCATTTAAACCAAAGTTTCTTAAACTGGAATTTGGATGAAAAAAAAATTACAACTTTATTTCACTAATCTTGAATTAAGATTTGTATTTTTTTAATTATTTAAAAATATTATTCTAAGGAGTCCAAAGTCTTCACCAGACTGCCATTCCTGAAGTAAACTTAAAAAAAGATACTTCCTTCTACCTGCATCTTTATGTCTAAGTAAGAGAGGAAAGCTCTGGACATAAATGAATCTATGGAAAGCCAAGTCAAATCATATGTTCTACTGCTCATGGACCAGGATTGCTGTCTTTGTGTTCTATATGAAAGACACTAAATTATGACTGTTCATGTGACTGTTGATGTACCTTTTTAAAATTTGTCTGGTTATCATGGACAGCTATTCCATTTATGGTATTGGCCTCTGCATAGCCACAGAGACGTTATTGTCAGACCTAAAGTTGTGATAAAGAAGCTACTAAAGAAGGTAGCAACCCTACAATCTTATTTCTAATAAAAAAATAAGATAGAAATTTTCATAACCTGAAATTTATAGCTAAAATAAGTAAAAAAATCAGTGTCTTATTTTTAAAACAAGTATTAAGCTTAAGTTAGGTCCAGAAAAAGCAGGTTTGCCTACTTTTAGCAAACTGTATATATGAAAATCTTTAAAATCTGTTCTTGGGGAAATTATTTACGTTATAAGAAAGTTCTTCACAAAGGAGTCTGCTAAATAGTACACAAACTTACAATGTATCATCTTTTAAGAATTGCAGAATTTTGAAGTTTGAAAGAACTTATGTTCCCAATTACTCCACCCCTACTCAAAAAAAAAAATTCCCACTACCATATATGAAGGAATGATTGTCCTTCCTTTGATGGAAGACCTCTGGGACTTTCAGAGTAGCCTATTCTGCTTTTTGAATAGCCATAACTGTTAACAAGTTTCTCCTGACACCAAGCCTAAATTTTCCCCTTTACAACTTTCACCTTTTTTCCTTTGTCCTCTACCCTGTGGTGACAAACAGAACAGAGCTAATCTTTCTTCCTTGTGCCTACCCTTCAAATATTTAAAGATAATAGAAAGAATGCTTTTTGAAATCAGAGGACGTAAATTCAAATCCCACCTATACTACTTTTGTGATCTTAGGAAAATCTTAACCTTTCTGGACCTCAATTTTCTCATTGGTAAAATGAGCATCTATAAAAAAATCTGTAAAGATGACCTCAAAGATATCTTCCAGGCCTAAAATTAAGATTCTGTATCCCTGTTTTGTTTCTTGACTTATAGAAATTTGATTTTGTGATTTTTCAGTAACATATAAAGCCAGCCTACTGATGAAGGGCTCATATTTGTCTGATTATTAGACCCAAACTAAGTCCTAGAGGTTTAGCTCTGAATTACTGTTCCAATCTGTCATAATAGCCCCTTTTCTTTAAACTATTCCATAATTTATTCTTAGTTACTTCATGTGCATTTAAAAAAAAAGCTTTACTGATGTTTCTTAAGGGCAAGAAACATATTTTTTCATTTAATGGTATCTATGGCACTACTGATGCCTAATAAACATATATTGGCAGAATAACTGGTTGAAAATAACTTCAGTTGTTTCCAGAAGCTCAGTCAAGATCCAAAGGAGCAGCTTCTTCTCTAACTTATTTATTTCTTTCAGTGACACTGTTGCCCACCCAGACACCCCAGCTTTCACACTTCCTACATCTGATCAAATACCAGGTCCTGGTGATTCCTTCTTTACTATATATATCTTTCATTTAAAAGCAATTAAAAAGGTTTGAGAGATATAGTTTCTGGGTAATTTAATCATTTTATTAACAGAGCCAACACATTTATCAATAAAAGAATGGTCATTTGACTGGCAGACCACACTCAGGGCTTATATGTTCTTTTGGAAGAGGAATAGCAATCAATTCTCATTAGTTGACAATTCAGGAAAGAATGCATATTACAGTGAAGAACTGAGTGACATGATGTTACCCTGGGACAGAGAGACTCTTTATATTCAGACTACTACCAGCTTTGGACAGTCTATTCAAAGAATTTTTACTCCACCCAAGCCTGAACCAAACCTTCCACTTGGGTGGGGTCTTGAACAAGAAAGTTTATCTGATCTCATTATCAGCAATGTCCTTCTAGAGACTGAATCAGGACTTGAGATAAATGGGAGAATAGCTGGATCTCTTCAATTCATTATTAATAATCATTTCTCATATCAATACCCTTGTTTCTTTTCCCTCTGACATCTAAACTGTTTCAATATCTTTCTGACCAGTCATTTTCGGAGTCACCCTGTGGTCTATTCTGTGTGCAAGTACCAGATTTATCTTTCTTATATATACACAATTGGTGGTGTCTATCCTGTGCTCGAAGCCCTGCAAGAGATCCTTCCTAAAGAAAGTTGATACTCCTTAGCTTCAAATTAAAGGCTCTTCATAATCTGACACCAGACTCTATCCAATTTTTCTTGTACATGCTCCCACATGCTTTAACCAAACTGGATTACTCAATATTTTGCATATGTCTAGTGCTTTCTTTCCTTTAATTCAATTATTCCTTGGTCTCATAATGCCTTTTATTCTTCTTATCTTTGCCTTTTGAAACTCAGTTCATCCTTTAAGATTCACCTCAATATTATATCAATATCCACATCATATCTATATCAAGTATATATCCAAAGATATAAAATATTTTTTGTTCTCCGCCCTCTCACTCAGAAATTATTTTCCTTCCTCTGACTTCCCTTATTAGATTATGAGCCCCTTGCAAGCAGGGGCTGATTTTGCTTTTCCTTATATCCCTAGCACCTACCTAGTGATGAAGTTTAATTTGGAGTTGAGCATAGTGAAGAATTCACTGTCAGAGACCCAATGTCAGAGACTTAGGGGGACAAGATAGATATTTACACTTCTCCAAATAGAATGAATTCCAAGAATTAACAATTTGTGAAAAGATAAACCAAACTCTTAAAGGTAAAAGCAAGGAAGGAAAAGTTGTGAGGGATTTGGGGAGGTCTTAGAGAAGGATACTATGCAAGTGTGGTTTAGGAAATCACATCAGAAATCGTTAAGGATAGTTTGCTCATTACTTGGGCAACATCATTATCTCAGCATTGTTTGTGCACCTCAGTAGGCAAATGGATCTGTTCTGTGTCTGGGTCATGACAACTTTGACATAATGTACAGGATACAGGGTACATGATATGGGGAAGTTTCTGATTAGATACAGGATGGTGAGATAGGCTCTATCAGTTCAAGGAGAGGCATAAGAGTTGGTAGGAAAAACATAACATTCCCTTAAGTTATGCAAGATGGGGCTTTGTGTATGGAAAAGTACAAGGTAAGTTAACTATTTGCTTTCTACCCAGTATTTCCACTTCATAATTAGCACAGTGCTTGTCATAAAGTAAGTACTTAATAAATTCTTCATGTTTTGACTTTACTTTAGATCTCTTTTTATGCATCAATATCAGCCATATTTTGTATTCTACTATACATATTTTATTTCTCTTAATCACACTGTAGATTTCATGAAGTCAAGATCCTATGATTTATCTTAAAAGCCCCCCTAACATTTTATTCTCTGATTATGGTTAATGATAAATGTTTGCAAGTTAAATTGAAAAAACAAAAGGTCCTGAGCTCAAATCTGAATTCTCACTCCCCACTCAACCCTCCCAACCCCCCTTCACTTGATGATTTATATGTAATTTGTTGAGCCCAACATAAAGCTCTTTGCTTTGAGGTGATGGGTGGAACTCAGACTGTTTTCTTTGTATGAAAGGCTCTGGAGATACAGTGCTATTGTTTTTGGAAGAAACTGATATTGAAAGCATGTTTATGCTAGTTTTCAGGTAAAAGCTCTTACAAAACAGAATCAGAACTATAAAGTGAACCTCTGAGTGTCCCAAGAGTAAATATGCACTTTATTTTGTTCTAGGAATACACCATGCTGTGTCTGCTATGTGGCAAAGCAGAAGATTCTATCAGCGTCCTCCCTGATGACCCTCGACAGATGGCTCCATTGTTCTGAACATCCTGCCACAGTTTTACTGTAACTATGTCATTGTGCTGGCTCAGAGTGCTTGAAAACCTGGCAGTGTCACATTTTGTTTTCAGTTCAAATGGCTTGTTTGCTTTCAAAGCTTAGAATTGGCTAGGCTAAAAAAAAAAAAAATAGTTTAACTGGGTACTCTAGCCTCCTGTTGACATCATCAGAATCAGAATGATACTAGCAGCTGCATGTCTCTGGGAGAAATAAAATGACTTAAATTGCCCCAACAAGTATATCTTTAAAGGAGAAATGAATGTCTCTTCTTGTGTAATGGAATAAACACTGGCCTGCAAATCAGAAGATGTGTTCTAGGGCCTATCCACTATACTATGAGAACTTGAGTCACTTCTCTGGGCCCTAATTTTCTCATCTGTAAAATAGAAATAATAAGTCTTGTTCTACCTTACAGGAGTATACATATTGTTGGGAAATTATGTATGTAATTACACTTTGAACATTGTAAAAACATTCTGCAGATCATGGATTTGGAATCAAGGATCCTGGGTCTGCTTCTAATTCTACCACTTTACTTGCTGCATGACCATGGGCAAGTTAATTGTTCTCTAGGCCCCAATTTTCTCATCTGTAAAATGAGCCTTTTTAAAATCTTTGATCAAATGATCTCTTGTACACTTTTTAAAACATACATATTTGGAAGACTTGGTAATATTAAAATATACCTTTTAAGATTTAAAAGTGAGGAAAGAAGGCAGTACACTGTTAGTACCAGGTACATTGACTGCATTGTGCAATGAATCTCCCTTTTAGCAGTCCTCTATAAGCATGAAATAAATCTCTGGTGAGTTTGAGAGGAGGTTTCAAATACCAGTGACAACACACATGGGAATCCTGTAACTAGATAGTGACCAGCTGTTGTTTTATTCTTGGAAAATCTTTGCACTTTGCTTCATTCCTATATCTGACCCAGTGTTGCAGCCTCTTAATAGCATTCATCCTTAGTAACAGGAAAAAAGTTCTCCAGCAAGGCTTTTTTTTAATTTGGTAGAGCAAAACCATCCCCATGACTGTTCAGAATTTTCCATGTGCCCAAAATTAGCCATTCAGGCCTAGAAGGAAGATGTTCTTCACTTCATCCTTTCCTTTATAATATATTTTTGTTCTGGTTTACATATATTTTTAAAATTGAGGCATAAATCCCTTTTGTGTTTCTCTAACATTAGATCACTCTTGATACAGTGTTACAGTCTCCCTTTGGTATGGTTTTAAAGTAATATAAAATATACTTTTATTAATATAGAGCATTATTCTGTACAGTAGGTCTGATAAAAAGACAACTTCTTGAACTGATTTGCTTTGTAGGCCTGAAGAATGAGAGTGGGGAAACTACAAATTTTTAATCTTGGGGGGTTTCAAATGCACTTTAATATGTGGTTTTATGTAGTCAAAAAATATAATGTGCATATTCAGGCTTTATTCAGATTCACTTCTCAATTCTCAATCATACTTTGTGAATGAGAATAAATCACTTATTTATTTCTTATATCACTGAGATTTTTATTTGTCAATGAAGATATGATAAGAAAGTTCTAGATTTGTTTTAAAAACAGGATAGGGATTTGTATGAATGGACACAAGGTAAAATAAGTAAAACAAATATATATATATACAATGACTACAACAATGTAAATGAAAAGATCACTAAAAAGGAGTTCAACTCCATGTAACCCATGTAACTGAAAAACTAGTGATGGTCCTAGAGAGTGGGGAAAATGAAACTTATCTCCCTCTAGAATAATTACTCTGGAGTCTGAGAACCTGGGTTCAAATCCCATTCTACTTTATTATTTTATATAGCAAGTCACTTAACCATTGTGGGCCTTAATTTTCTTACTTGTAAAAAGAAAGGATTAGACTAAACTGCCTCTGAGTTATATTCCAGCTCATCTAAGACCTTATCAAGTGCTTTCTATATATAAGCACTGTGTTAAATGTTAGAGATACAAAAAGAGAAAAGACAACTCTTGCCCTGATGAAGTTTACCACCTAATGGGATAGGAGTATGCAAACAAATATGAACAAAACAGTCTATATACAAGACAAACAGAAAATAATTTGACACTTGGGAAACACTAGAATTAAGAAGAGTTAGAACAGAATACTCTGTCAAGTTTGTTCAGAGTATTTTTTTACCTAATTTTTTTTCTTGTTTACAAAGAAGTCACTTAGAAAAGACTGGAGACAAAAGGCATCAATAAAATGTTTTTTAAAAACTGATTAGGGTTTAACAATAATAAAAAATAAGCTTTTATATAACACTTTCAAATTTACAAAATGCCCTGTCCATTTTATTTCAATTGATCCTCACAACTCTGTGATGTATTATAGATATTATTTTCCAATTGATGATAATAACTGAGGAAACTGAAATTTAGAGAGGTAAAATGATTTGCACAAGATCATGCAACTAGAAAGGTCCAGAGGCAGATATGAACTTGAGACTTGAGACTAACATTATTTCTGCAGACCCAGGGTTATAGAAACAAGAAGTTGTTCAATTCAACCCATATCCCTCTCCCCCCAAGAATCCAACTCCAAGGTTTGTTGTGAGGTGAAAATGGGATATTTATAAAACACTTAACACAGGGATCAACATTGTGGCCCCTGGGAGCCCCTTAATAAAATGCTTTTTCCCTTATCTTCTAAAATCATGTCAACTTAATTTATTTCTCTCATAAATCAGAATATATGATCTCACATTTTACCTTTATCCCAAGTATTATGATAGGATCATAGAATTAGAGGGATTTCATAGGGCATCTAAATTCAACTTTTTCATTACACTAATTGTCGGGGGTCGGCCCTGACCGCCTGGGTGGATAGGACCTCCCCGGGAGTGAGGTCAGACCAACCCAGAGAAGACACGGCTCCTTAAGGGGAGCAGTGGCTTCGCCTGGTTGGCCTGTGTCGCTTGCTCCAATCGGGTGGTAGGTTCTGCCCTCGGGGCGGATTGGGGTGGCAGCCCGGAAATAACTCCCTATATTATCCAGAGCCCTGAGCTATTCGGGGGATCCCTCTGCACCTAATAAAACATATGCCTCCTGAAGACGTGTCTGCCTGAGTCCCTCCTCGCTGATCCCCGGGGGAGGGAAAAACCAGGGACGCCTGAAGCAGTGCCCACTGAGGAGCTCACTGGGGGGTCCGGGGAAGAAGACCCCGGACAACTAATAAGAAAACTCAGGAAGAGTGAAGGATTTGCCCAGGGTCACACAGGTAGTAAGCAACAAAGATAGAATTTGAAGCCAGATCCTTGGATTCTATAGCCATTTTCCTTCCCAGTTTCTCAGCCATGTTATTTAAAATAAGAACTCATAAAGAAATTGATATTTCTTGTGGCCTCCCTAAGTTGAAAAGCATTGATGTACCACACCTGAAGGAATTTGTTAATGATGAGTCACACTGAATGAATCTCCTTTCTTATATCTCAAATAAATCTGGTTCATTGATTTTGTTTACCTAAGAAACTGAGGCTATTTGTCCATTAGATACTATTTCTAAGAATAGAAAGGAAATGAACCACATAAAAAGTAAAGGTATGACAACTTGTCTACCTCTTAATAGTGGATCCATTAGAATGTAGGAAAGTTAGCATTTCATCAAGTAAATGTCCTCCAATTGGGGAATGGCTTAGCAAACTGTAGTATATGTATGTCATGGAACACTATTGTTCCATTAGAAACCAGGAGGGATGGGAATTCAGGGAAGCCTGGGGGGATTGGCATGAACTGATGCTGAGTGAGATGAGTAGAACTAGAACATTGTACACCCTAACAGCAACATGGGGATGATGATCAACCTTTATGGACTCATTCATTCCATCAGTGCAACAATCAGGGACAATTTGAGGCTATCTGTGATAGAGAATACCATCAGTATCCAGAGAAAGAACTATGGAGTTTGAACAAAGACCAAGAACTATTACCTTTAATTTAGGGAGAAAAAAACTGATATCTTATTGTCTGATTTTGCTATCTCTTATACTTTTATGTTTCTTCCTTAAGGATGTGATTTCTCTCTCATCACATTCAATTTGGATCAATGTATACCACGGAAACAACATAAAGACTGGCAAATTGCTTTCTGTGGAGGGTGGGGGGGGGGAAGTAAGATTGGGGGGGGGGAATTGTAAAATTCAAATAAAATCTTTAAAAAAGGGGAAAAAAAGAAAGCATTTCATAAAATATTACCTTAGTCACTATTCAAGGTTTAGTTTCCTTCTACTCTCCTTGAGTGCAAGACATTTTTCTAGGTCTTTCAACAAAGACCACTATAGCTGTAATTCTAATGTCTGTGAGAAACCCTGAATTATTCATTCAGACTGAGCTTGATGGAAAAGGACCAGAGCACTGCACTGGCATTCCAAGAACTAAATTGCTAATGGCATAATGCCAACATCAGGTAATACTGACTCTGTGGGTGTTATTGGCTATGTGGTAGATCTAACATCACATTAATTACTACTGAGATTAAAAAACAAAAACAAATCAGACTTTATCTTCTAAATTTTAAATTTTCTTTCTTCAGGAATGGGACACTTGGTTTTGGCCTGATACTATTTCAGGTGAAGCTACATAAATTGCCTGTTGACATTAAGAACAGTTTTCCTAAGAAGACTTTGTTCTTTAAGAAAAGGGAATTGGGGGGCAGCTAGGTGGTACAGTAGATAGAGCACTGGCCCTGGGGTCAGGAATACCTGAGTTCATATCTGGCCTCAGACACTTAAATAATTACCTAGCTGTGTGGCCTTGGGCAAGCCACTTAACCCCATTTGCCTTGCAAAAACCTTTTAAAAAAAAAGAAGAGGAAGAAGAAAAAGGAATTGGGGGAGAGGAGAAAATTCATATTGAGAAACTGCTCAAGTTGAAAAATAATGTTAACTCAGAAGTGGCCATAGTGTACCAGTTGATATTAGAGAGAGAGAGAGAATGAGGGCTTTTGCTCTTCAATTTAGGTTTTTTTTTTTTTTTTTTTTTTGGTGTTTGCAAGGCAAATGGGGTTAAGTGGCTTGCCCAAGGCCACACAGCTAGGTAATTATTAAGTGTCTGAGACCGGATTTGAACCCAGGTACTCCTGACTCCCAAGGCCAGTGCTTTATCCACTACACCACCTAGCCACCCCTAGGTATGATTTCTTAGACTGCCTTATGAAATGAAAGAATAATTTACACAAATTTGGAAACCGAGCAGAAGGACCATAGCCTTATATATCTACACTTCTATTTCAACTGAATCAAACTCAGAAAAATGGTTTGGGAACCAAAGTAATTGAGAAGGTGGCACTATTCCCTAGAATCAGGATTTAATCAGTATTGATTTGGGGAGCTATCAGCAATCTACATAGCCATGCAAATCACTTTAAGTATATTATTTCATTTGAATCTAATTAGCAACTCTATGAGGAAAAAGTTCTCTTAACCTCATTTAACTGTTGAAGAAACTGAGGAACCAAGAGATTGAGAGACATGTCATTAGTCTCAAATGCAAACCTTAGATCTTTCCAATTCCAAATCCAACCCTCTGGCTATAGTGCTAATTCTTCCACATAACCTAATATTTCATACCTATCTATTTGAGATGTCTAAAAATTCTTATTTATTGGAATTTTTTCTGTTTGCTTTTTTCCACTCAAGAAGAGAGTAATGCTTTTCCAACTAGTCTGATATAGGTTAGGGCCCTGATTTTCAGATGGGTAGAGACTTTTCATCAGAAATGGAAGCTAAGATTTAAGTAACACTCTTAGTCTTCTGCCAAGTAAGCAGGTTCTTTCACTATTACTACTTGACTGGTTGACAGGTAAAATGCCCAGGTGGAGAAAATGGAGAAAACAGTTTCTTTCTGACCCTCTTTATACTTGCTCACACCACAACATATTGTGCATTGCTGAGTAAGTTGTAATACTTAGATGCTGAGTAAAAGGCAATATTTCATAGTGCCCCCATGGACCTTAAGGTATTCAAAGACCACCTTAACTTTTTGGAGTATCCCCAAATATTTAGGGATAGATTTAAGAAATTCTTGAGAATTCCTAAGTAGAATATTAGGGGATATTTTGGACCCCAGTGACATTTTCATTGAATTCTAAATACTTCTTAGTGTCTCATAGAGGATAACTGGATATACTGTTCTCATAATCTAATTAACTTAGCCTATACTGGCATTGTTGCACTATTGACATGGTATAGAGGGGCTTATCCTAATACAGACTTAGGATCAGAATACTAAAGTCTCAAACAAGGAAACTGGAGATCCCAAGAAGACCATAAAGTGAACTAGTTTTACTGATATTCACAAAATGAAGGACAGTCATGGTCTACCTTCTATATGACCTTTTCCTGATCTAGGGACTAGTAGCTTTGAACAACAGTACTCTAGCTATAGCTGCTCTAGAAGACACTTAGCTTGGAGAGGATTTATTACTGGAGGGTGTGGGTAGGGGTGTACAAAGCTTATTTATTAGCTGAGAGCTCCAAACCGGAGTCAAGCCAGTTGTCAGAAAGGAGGAAGAGAGGCAAAAGAGGAATAATCAAAACTTAACTTAGAATCATACAGGATCACCTAGGCTGTTAGGGGGTTTACAGATGAATATTGTAATCTTTTCTCCCCCCTGATACTCCTGGACCCAATGTAGCCCAGAAACTGAACTACATTGCTGGATAGCAGATGATTTTTTAAAAATTTTTAAAGATTTTATTTGAATTTTGAGTTTTACAATTTTTACAATTTACAATTTTCCCCCCAATCTTACTTCCCCCCCCCCAGAAAGCAATCTGTCAGTATTTTGTTTACATGTTGTGTACATTGATCCAAATTGAGTGATGAGAGAGAGAAATCACATCCTTAAGGAAGAAACAAAAAGTATAAGAGATAACAATATCAGACAATAAGTTATCTTTTTTTTTTTCCTAAAGGGAATAGTACTTGAAATTTGTTCAAACTCCACGCCTCTTTATCTGGATACAGATGGTATTCTCCATTTCAGACAGCCCCAAATTGTCCCTGGTTGTTGCACTGATAGAACAAGCAAGTCCATCAAGGTCCATCACCCCCATGTTGCTGATAAGGTGTACAGTTTTTCTGATTCTGCTCATCTCACTCAGCATCAGTTCATGCAGATCCCTCCAGACTTCCCTGAATTCCCATCCCTCCTGGTTTCTAATAGAACAATAGTGTTCCATGACATACATATAGCACAGTTTGCTAAGCTATTCCCCAATTGAAGTACATTTACTTGATTTCCAATTCTTTGCCACTACAGACAGGGCTGCTATGAATATTTTTGTACAAGTGATGCCTTTACCCTTTTTCATCATCTCTTCAGGGTGTAGACCCAGTAGTAGTATTGCTGGATCAAAGGGTATGCTCGTTTTTGTTGCCTTTTGGGTGTAGTTCCAGATTTCTCTCCAGAGAGGTTGGATGAGTTCACAGCTCCACCAACAGTGTAATAGTGTCCCAGATTCCCACAACCCTTCCAACAATGATCATTATCCTTTCTGGTCATATTGGCCAGTCTGAGAGGTGTGAGGTGGTACCTCAGAAAAGCTTTGATTTGCATTTCTATAATAATTAATGATTTAGAGCAATTTTTCATATGGCTATAGATTGCTTTGATCTCCTCATCTGTAAATTGCCTTTGCATATCCTTTGACCATTTGTCAATTGGGGAATGGCTTTTTTGTTTTAAAAATATGACTCAGTTCTCTGTATATTTTAGAAATGAGTCCTTTGTCAGAATCATTAGTTGTAAAGATTGTTTCCCAATTTACTACATTTCTTTTGATCTTGGTTACAGTGGTTTTATCTGTGCAAAAGCTTTTTAATTTAATGTAATTGAAATCATCTAGTTGGTTTTTGGTGATATTCTCCATCTGTTTCTTAGTCATAAACTGCTCCCCTTTCCATAGATCTAACAGGTAAACTAGTCCTTGATCTTCTAATTTGCTTATAGTATTGTTTTTTATGTCTAAATCCTATAACCATTTGGATCTTACCTTGGTAAAGGGTGTTAGGTGTTGGTCTAATCTAAGTTTCTTCCATATTAACTTCCAATTTTCCCAGCAGTTTTTATCAAAGAGAGAGTTTTTATCCCAATAGCTGGACTCTTTGGGTTTATAAAACAGCAGATTACTGTAATCGTCTCCTGCTTTGGCACCTAGTCTATTCCACTAGTCCACCACTCTATTTCTTAGCCAATACCAAACAGTTTTGATGACTGATGCTTTATAATATAATTTTAGATCAGGTAGGGCTATAAGCCCCCTTCTTGTGCACTTTTTTCATTAAATTCCTGGAAATTCTTGACTTTTTATTTCTCCATATGAATTTACTTACAATTTTTTTCTAACTCATTAAAGTAATTTTTTGGAATTTTGATTGGTAAGGCACTTAACAGGTAGTTTAGTTTTGGTAGAATTGTCATTTTCATTATATTAGCTCTACCTATCCATGAGCAGTTGATATGTGCCCAGTTATTTAAATCTGATTTAATTTGTGTGAGAAGTGTTTTATAATTGTTTTCAAAAAGTTTCCGAGTCTGTCTTGGCAAATAGACTCCCAGGTATTTTATATTGTCTGAGGTTACTTTGAATGGGATTTCTCTTTCTAGGTCTTCTGATAGCAGATGTTTTAATGAAAGCTAAAACATCTCTTTGTGGATACAGATGAATGGTTTTAGTTCAACAAAAATTTATTGAGAACTTCTTGTTCAGTCATTAAGTAGTCTGACTTTACATGCTATATCTAAATGGTTTTCTTGACAAAGATCCTGGAGTGATGTGCCATTTTCTTCTCCAGTGTATCCCCAATTTACAGTGAGGAACTAAGGCAAATAAGGGTTAAGTGATTTGTCCAAGTAAATTCAAATAGTAAGTATCTGAGGTCACATTTGAACTCAGATCTTCCTGATTCCAGGTCTAGGTTTTATATTCTGCACTACCTAACTGGCCCTCAGTTATTAAGCATTTACTAAATGTGAAAGACTACATTTTTTGTACAGGTCTCTAGGGATACAAAACCAAAAGATAGTCCCTTCTCTACAGGTACTTCCATGTGGAGGTGGTTGGGGGAGAAGAGCTGGCTATGATATGTAAACAGATAAGATGATACAGTATACAGGACTATTTGAGGAGGCTGGAAAAAACACAAACAATTAGGGGGATCATGTCTCAAGAAGAGTAATGTTCTAGAAACTGAGGGATCTTATGCCAAAAGGCATTCAGAAACTGAAGTAAACAGGGTTAAAGTGACTTACCCAAGGATCATACAGTGTCCCAGGTCTTCTTGACCCCAGACCCAGTGTTCTAAGCACTGTACCACCTAGCATAATGAAGAATGTGACTTGAACTGTGGAATTTCCCAAACATGGACTTGGCTTGTTAAGAAATCTGGTTTGCCCTAGTGCTCTAGCTCAGTGATAAACCCTCTATTTAGCAAGATCCTTGTAGGGAACCTCTCCTTTTCACCCTAACAGAAGAAATGACTGGCATAGGTATCCAGACCAAAAGAGCTAGATTATCATGATTTTGAGATTAGGAACTGGAATGTGAATTTAGGATTCTAAGGAAAAGCCTGACAAGGAGGCAATGACAAGTTTTTCTCTTAGCCAGATTAAGAGAATAAAAGGCTTTTTGTTTTCTCAAGCACCTCACCTACCTTCCCTTTTAAAAAAAATTAGTAAAAGTTAACCAGCTAGGGCAGATAGGTGGGCAGAGCACCAGGCCTGAGTTAAAATCCAGGCTCTGTGACAAAGTGTCTCCACCCTGTCACTTAACCCTGTTTGCCTCAGTTTTCTATTCTGTAAAATGAGCTGGAAAAGGAAATGGCAAATCATTCCAGTATTTTTGCCAAGAAAACCCCAAATTCGTCAGGAAGAATTTCATGTGACTAAACAACAAAATTTATTTCCTAGATATTTCTGGAGATAAGGAGTAGCTAATACAGATGTATTCCTGACTTCAGCTCTAGCTTTCTAAAGACCTTGGTTAAAGGACTTAAAGGTCTTAAAGGTTTTAATTCATTTCTTTGTCTCTCCAGAACTCTTCACCAATTCTGAGGAAAAACCATAAAATAATAAAGCTTTTGATATTTCTCCAATACCAAATCCAGCACTTAATCAGTGCCGACCTCCCAACTCCCATATAACCTGAACCTCAAGCTAGACTCCTTATCAGGACCACTGCCCACCACCATACCTACAATTTCTCTGCAGCTTTTCTTTGCTGTTAAGGAAAAGGATTCAGAATATGTAGCATTTTTCCACACCTGATCTTTATTGGATTCACATGGGCTAGAATTTAGGCCCTTCACAACCCTCAAGCATCCTTTCTTCCCCAAGGGTTTAAGAAGATGCCATCATCCTGTGAAGAGTCAACCTAGATTTTGGAGTCCTTCCTCATCACCAACATTCTAGTGTTAGGAAGCCAAAAGGGAACAGGTGGAGGAAAAAAAAGTAAAATATATTCAACTGAATCTAGCAGATCTTGGAAGGATGCTAGACCCCGGAAAAGGGAACTCTGAGACTGGAGTAGGGGGAGATGGGGATGTATACAGAACAATTCTATATGGCAACTTTGAGGAGACGCTTGATGTCTGGTTCGATGTTGATGGTGGGGAAAGATCGACTATATCGGCGAAAGGGCTCACCCTCAGGCCCCACTAGGAACTTCTCAAAGTTCCAGGCAACATCTGAACGACGCACAGGACTCCACATGATGAGCTTGGGGTCTGTCATGAGGGAGAATGGATCATCATCAGGGTAGGGGAGTTTATCCTTCAGGTAGGCAAAGACAGGATGCTCATTCTGCCCATTCACTTCACACTTTTGGACAAGGACAAAGTTGGGCTGGAAGCCAGCCCCAGGGCGGACATACTTGAGACTGTTCAAGATCTCTTCATTCTGACAGTTTTCCTAGGGGGAGAAAAAAATGGTGGAAATGGAATGGATGATATATACCACATCAATCTTTCACATATCTTATACTTGCCATCTATAATCTGTCTCCTCTTCCCTTGCTTTCAACTTTGTTTTCTCCCCAGTCTTATCCATACTTCTCTTCCTTAACTTGAGGTTTTTACTTTGCAAAGTACTTCCTCTTGGCACCTTGCCTATCATCCAAACCTTTCTTGGAAATCTTTATATTTTGCTTCCTTGCCACACACATTCTTTGAACTTTAATAGCTCTATCACTGAATGAGGCAATCTTTTAGCTATATCCTGGGTGTAACCTACTCCGAGTGCTGCTGGAGCCTTGTATTTTAGAGAGGGAACAGGTTGGGGAGGGGGGTACTGTAAAAGATTTCAGATAGTCAGACTTCTCAAAAGAGCTTGATATTACCTTCCCCTTCCCCTACTACTAAGGCTGCTCTTCATTTGTAAGTATTGAATGTAGCCTCTCCCTGCCCCAACAATCCCCCCTGTCCAATAGGAATGGGGCATTGAAGAAATGGGATTTCTAGCCCCTTGCTCCTACCCTTCCATCCTAGAACTGAACAGAGAGGAGAAAACTGTGATGTAGACAATTCTTACTCAAGATTGCCTCTCTCAGGTCCCATTCTCCATAAAGTAACAACAGGACAATGAATGAACTACTTCTGAGCTGATTCACTGATTTCCCACAAGAGACAGAATGAGTTTAAAAGGGTGAAAGATACTAAATGTGTGTGTAGGGGGGAGAGAAAAAAAGAAACCCTTTTCTGGTGAAATAGCCCTGTTCCTGGCTTTGGAGGACAGACATCTGTCTAGCTGTAGATGGTGTAGCTCACTGCACCTGTGTTCTCACTGATATCCTCATCCTTAGCTAATGCTATAAGTTCCTGAATGATACCATTTCTCCTTTCCATTAGCCTAGGAGCCAAGCTACTTCTGTAGCTTTGGAAAAGCTTTTCTCTCTGCCCCACTAAAATCAATTAGTAGAGTCATGGCGAAACCATGTCCCCATCATTCATCTTAAGTATTACTAGACCACTTTTATGTTGATGTCTAGTTAATTGCTACCCCATCATGGGCTCCTTCCAGCTGCTTACTCTTCAGACGAATGGAGTGGCACTGAAGATAGCAGCAGCATTTATCTCTGGCCTATTCCTACTGCAGTGGTCAGTCTAACATGGTACAGATGCTGACTGCTTGTCTCAACCATCCTTTTTGACCTTCCTCCTTTTACCTGCCTCTCTGGCTTCCCTATCTTCACAGCTCTCTGATTAGAATTACCATTGGGACTTGGCTGCTTTCCCCAATGGAATTGTGCATAGAAATGGTATAAACCCTTAAAAGGTAGCTAAAACATTGAGAACTGAATATCTATTAGTGGTACACTTTGCAAAAAAAGGATAGATACAAATGATATTTGGATGAGCATGTACACTGTATAGTCATCCCCTTCACCGATTGACTTGGTTGCTGACTAGCATTTGAGATAAAAACACCTGGTTTTTGTATAGTACTTGAATAGTATAATCCATATTTTTGTATGATATAATCCTTTGTATAGTACTTTTCAAACTGGGTTCACATGCATTATCATAACCCCCCTGCTATTAATATTTCCCATTTTATAGAAGAAAAAATTGAGGCTTAAAGATGTTATCATTAGCCCAGTGTCACATGGCTAGATAAGAGTAAACCCAACCCAAGACTCCAGACATAGATCAGTCCAATTTACTTTTCTTTCCATTGTATCATACACCAGTCTGAGACTCCCACTTTAAGTCATTTGTGTCCAGATGTAGCCATTGAATGGTCAGACTCAGACTGACTGCATAAATTCCCTTTTGCTATCCCATACACACACACACACACACACATCACTTCCACTGAGAAAATATATAGTCCTGCCTCAAGGGCAGCATGCCAGGTACCCCTCACCTGATGCCCAAACTGGTTGCAGGGGAAGCCAAGTATTACAAGGCGCCTCGGGAAGCGGCACTGCAACTCGTTGAGTTGGGTGTAGTCCCGAGTGGTCGTGCCTCAGAGAGAGGCCACATTCTCGATGAGTACTGCACGACCCCTGAAAGTGTTGAAATCTATCTTCTCCCCTTCCAGGCTGGTAGCACTGAGGTCGTAGAAAGATTTGGCAATGTGAGCCATGGTGAGAAGACAGAGTGACTCCTAGATGGGTGTGGAGCCTACTTAAAGGCCCTGTTGAGGGTTGGGTGGGAAAAGAGGAAGAGGAGGAACAAGAAAAAAGGGAGAGTCTTGTCCTTTGAGGTTGAATGTTCCCAGAATGACTTAGCACAAATAATCTTATACCTGTTGGAGTAATCTGAGTAAGTGCCAGTTATTTATAGCCTCTAAACAAAGCACCTGCCCCACCCTGCCCTGCTTGGCAACCTAGGCAGAGTTGATTTGTTATCTCTGGGTATATGTGAATAATTCAGTCTCTGCCCTACCTTAGGAAATTAGAACCCCTGAAATCTAATGGGGCGGAGGGAGGGATGAGAAGTAAAGTGATGGTATATAGTAAAAGCATTGACTCCTACCTACTAGTGGGTTGCAACTTTTCTCAGGGACATTTGAGTGCCCATCACATTCTAAAGAACAAAAATTGTTTGGATGCCCTTATTGCAAAGACCAGATATTACCATTGTGTCAATATTCCCTTAGTCAATGCAAAATGAGACCTTTTTATGATTTTGAGACTAATTACTTTGAGAGCTTCTGAGGCTAAAAATCTATGAACAATCTGGGTTTCCTCTAAACATATCTAAGCTGATCAGCTCTCATAATTAGTCTATCACTAGACCCATACTCAAAACTTTTTTTGTTGTGGGACTCACCAGATCTTATCCTCTGCTGGCATAGCCTTCAGGAATCAAGGGCCTTTGTATCATGAGATATTGGATTAGGACTATAGAAAGGAAGAAAACAAAGCATTTTTAAAGTACTTTACAATTATTATCTCATTTGGTCTTTAAAACAAATGTAGGGGTGTAGATATTATGTTTACAAATCAGGGAATTGAGAAAAAGGTTAAGTGACTGCCCAAGGTCATTCACCTTCTGTCTGAAGCTGGATTTGAACTCAGGTCTTCTTGACCCAGCACTCCATCCATTGATCCACTCTGTCACTTTTATGGGATAAAACCATATAATTATAAATCATTATAAATCATCAAAATATCCTAGAAATACCCAGAATGTCCTCAAATAGCATCTGCAAGAACCAATCAACAAACATTACAATAAAATATGCAGGGTATACTCCCCATCACAAAGTTAATTGATTCCATGAAAATGGATGTTGGGAGAAATAGCATTAAATTGATTGTGTGCCCTTGGGCATTAGCACAAAGAGAGGTGAACTCTCTTGGAAAGTTTCCTCAGCTGTAAAATTAAACCTTTAATACATGCTGGCTATGTAATCACAGGCAAATCATATAACCTTTAGTGCCCTAAGTAACTTTCTTTTTCTTTTCCTTTAAAAAATTCAAATTTTATTGAGAGTTTTCCAGCTAAAAGTTGGCTTGGAAACAAAGTGGTCTTCTCTTTAGCAATAGAAGTCTGATGTATTCCTGTCCATCATGAAAGAAAACTGCTATGGCCAAATTTGGAAGTGTCATTTATAAACTTCAATTCAAATTTCTAGCAGATGACATTTTTTCTATACCAGCAGGGACTTTCATTTGGTGAAAACAAACTTAATGGTCCAAAGTCTTTAAGAATTATATATATATATATATATATATATATATATATATATATATATATATATAAAACAAATCTTCCCAGAGATAGCAAAATTTGTGGGTGTATTATTTTTATTTTACCTGATTTTGTTCTTGACCTATCCTGTAAATCTTGTTTATATCAATGTGAAGATACCCTTTCTGATCAGCCCAGGCCTCAGAGAAAGCCACATAGGCAAGTACCAAACTCCACATATAAGCCTCTTCATGTAGGTGTTTAAATAGAACAGTTCCTAGTGATGATCTTTACAATTTAGTAAACTGATATAACTCTTGTCTTTGGTCATCCTCCCTTTATGATCACCTTTAGTCAATCCCCTCATCCTACCCAAGCACAGTAGACCCTAGCACTTGATTCTCTAGTTTTTTTTCCCCAGGCCCAGTCCAGGTTCTCAGTCAATGCCACTGAAATTTTATGGGGTGAGACTTCTTCCTTGGGGGACGGAGGGACCTCTGGGTATAAGCAATGACCCCTGATCTTAAAGTCTTTGACTACTTGTTTCTTGCCATTGCCATTCTACCACTTCTTATAGTATTTAATGAAGGATTTCTTTGATTTATGCCAATTTGTTGTGCAACTACCTCTTCGTCTACTCATTGAGGGGAAGGATGGTTTTGAATTTACAGAAGTTACAGGTTTGTATGTAGCCATAATGACTATAATGATCATGGTGGATAGTGTCTGTTTGGCCCACTTATTTCCTATCCACCTTAGAACCAGACCTGTCGGGGCGGCTAGGTGGTGCAGTGGATAAAGCCCTGGAGTCAGGAGTACCTGGGTTCAAATCCGATCTCAGACACTTAATAATTATCTAGCTGTGTGGCCTTGGGCAATCCACTTAACCCCATTTGCCTTACAAAAACCTAAAAAAAAAAAGAACTAGGCCTGTCCATTTGCTGAACTGTGTGGTTCATCACAATCTTGTAGCCTAGGAAGTCTTGTTGGAGTCATCTTTGGGAAAGCTCTTCACCATTCCCTGGTGTCTTCTGCTTTGTTTCCAAGGCAGGAAGTACAGAGATCCAGACTTGGAGAGGAAAGTTGTCCAGGAGGACATCATACTGCCATCACCAAAGAGAATTGAAGAACTCTAGATTCTTAGTATCTTTTTTCTTAAATGACTATCAATTTATCCCACGAATAGAATTGTTTGTGAATCATTGTTTGAATGTTGTCTCCTCCATTAAGACTTTGAGTTCCTTTAAAGCAGGGATTGGTTTTTGTGTTTGTTTGGGTTGGGGTTTTTTGCCTTTCTTTGATATCTCAGGTGTTGGCAGGGTGCCTGGCACATTGTAGGAGCTTAATAAATTTGACTGGGCATGTGCAAAAGTTCCCTCCCTTTATGTACATGGAAACCTCTTATCCTAAACAAATTATACAAGTTTAAATAACCAAGAAAGAAAGGAAACCTCACTGACAGGGTTCTGAATTCTAACCTGGGGACTGATAAATATTATTTGGGATCATAAATGAAATGAATATCTATAACTCCAGAGCCCCATTGCCCTACCTCAGTTTGAGCTAGGTTTGAATCTCTACAGAAAATTCTTTAGATACCTAGTTTATTTAAGAAAAAAATGGAAAGGGTGGCTGGGTGGCACAGTAGATAGAGTCAGGCCCTGGAGTCGGGAGTACCTGAGTTCAAATCTGACCTCAGACACTTAATAATTACCTAGCTATGTGGTCTTGGGCAAGCCACTTAACCCTATTGCCTTGCAAAAACTAAAAAGAGGAGGAGAAGAGGGAGGAGGGGTAGGAGGGGTAGGAGGAGGAGGAGAAGAAGGAGGAGGGAGAGGAGGAGGGGAGGAGGAGGAGGAAATGGAAAGAAATAGACTGAGTGTTCCTATAGGAACCCTCTACCTGACCTTATACCAGATTCTTTCCAAGACTGTGGAAAGGAAAAAAAGAGGATTGATACTAATGCCTAAGGCCCAATTCTAGGTTTTGAACTGGAACAGTGAAATTAAGGGAAAAACCAGAGCAAGTTTTAGAGGTCAGATCAGTCTTCTGACCTTACCAACTGTAAGGTCCAAAATTGTTCAATCTGTAAGAAAAATCACTGAGGCAGAGCTCCAAGCCAATAGCACTTTATTAAAGGGTTCATTGAACTCTTACTCTTACTCACTATCTGAGATTCCCCTTTATAGCCAGAGACACAAAAAGGGCAAAGTAAAATATAGTTTTATAGGATGACCAATTGACCTTGTTTTGGGCATTCCAGGAGGGCCAGAAATGATGCATCAGCATGGGTAGTCACAAGATGGGCAATGCAAAGGTCATAAAAATAGGTTCTTCCTCATATTGGGCAAGAGAGAATGGTCCAGGGGTACAAAAATAAGTTAGGGGATTTTACATATAACATTAGGACATCCCTCCCACGCTGAATTTGGTCATTGTGGTTGGGTAAGTGAACTTTATAATTAGTATCATAAAGTTTGGGGCCTAATATAAGAAATTATTCTTTATCTAAGATATGTACATTTTAATATGATTATTTGATTTATATATTCATTGTTGTTTAGACTGACTAAATGTATATTACTAGATAAATACATCACTAACAATTGCTAGCAATCATTACTCCTATGTAATCACACTGAACTGATTACTACAGATTGGAGCAAAATAGGGGTCTTCTTAAAATCATCTTGAGGTTTGTAGAAGATGCTCTAGCTTGCCACCTGGTCCAGACTCTCTACGTTATGGTCTCTGATTGGCTGCTCAGAATCCCAAGCTGATCACAGTTCACAGTGGTTGGATTGAGTGGTCACTGCCCACATGACTTTCCTATAGGTTCTCAGGATAAAAGCAAAGCAGCAAAAGTAGACACTATCTTTCTGTATTCTTTGTACTGAATGAAAGGAAGTCAAAGAAAAGAAAATGGGGACATTCCAGGGCACTGTATCCTACCACTTCCTTTTTTTCCTCACCAGTCTTTTTCTCCTTTTTGGGAACTTCTGGTGAGTGGGGAAGATAATCTTCAGGACACAAATTATCACTTGTCTTCTCAGCATCTTCACCTGGGAACTCCAGGTGGTGAATATTGTCATCATTATCATCATCATCATCATCATCATTCAAAGAGTATAATGAACATAACTGTGGATACATATATACACAGAACCCTGACTGGTATGTTTTTCCTGAGTAACAGTATAATATCAATTAATCAATTAGACTTAATTGGCTTTTAAAATGAGTTATTATGGTGTCATGGTTGGTGCAAAATACCCCCTCCCCATTATCTCTAACATACTCTCTCATTAGTCTATAGAGAGTCTAAGGAAAAGTGGAGCAGAGCATAGAGTATGTGTGTCAGACATTATGTAGTTCTGAGTTTCTGGCAATCATTTTATAGTAGTCCCCAAGATGTTTTCATTAGGAGTAGTTGGTAGATTTCTCCTAGAATCCTTGTAGAGTCTTAAAACTGCCTTTTCTTATTATGTCTTGTATATTCTCATTTCTCAATATAAACTCCACACCAAATGTTCCAGAAATGCTGCAAAGACTACAAAGTAAATGAAAAAAAGTCTCAAATTCTCCAGCCCTTCCTTCCTCCCTTCCTCCCCTCCCTGCCCTGCCTCTGCTTCAGAAGTAATTCCTTCTCAGGTATTTAAAACTATAGGCTTTGACTACAAAATTGCAAGATGCTCAAATTCCTAGGTTCCAAAGTGATCTGCTCTTTTATGCAAAAATGCACAAGATATCATCAGATTCCCTCAACCAATCTGAACATAATTCCTGTGCAATATCATTCCAGTTCATCTAAGGACATTCAAGGACATCTAAATTGGTCAAGGATTTTTCTATACTTAGCCTGAAGTATGTGATTGATTAGTTGATATAGATAACCTTGTTCATTTCTCTGAATGAATTAATAATTGGTTTTTCCTCACTGGACAAGTGTATCAAGTCATAGTATCCTATCTCTGAAATGAAGGGAATAATGGATTCCTTTATCTAACATATGTAATATTTGTATTAATATATATGATTTCTATACTCATGTTAGTTGATTAGACTGACTGAATGTATATTACTAGATAAATATATCACTAATAATTGCTAACAATCATTAATAACCTCTATGGAATCACACAACTGATTAATATTGATTGGAGCAAAATAGGATCTCATTAAAATTTGTATCCCATCTACTTAAGTTTATGGAAGGTGTCCTAATCTGCCACCCAGTCCAGACTTACCTCTCTATAGGACCAAACACACACACACACACACACACACACACACACACACACACACAACCCTACATATATTAAAGTGGATTAATAGATAAGAAAACAGAAATAACATACATAATATATATTTGATATGGGAATGTTTTGTAAAACCAGGCAGGAGCAGAGAGAGAGAAATAAATATAGTCAAGGTCAGAAAAATGAGAAAAATAGAAAAAAGAATAAAAAACTATATCTGTGCCGCAAGAAGAATAGTCAGTTTTTTATATAATGATTTATAGTCTTTCAAAAAGTATATAAGTAGCTTTTAAGCTCTTGACATCTGTTGTCTTTGGTTCAGTACACTGGAGTGAAGGACTGGAACTAATATAGGAAACTATTGTATCTCTATTTGGAATGAATTGATTGCAACCTCTTTTATCCATGGGGAAGAAGTGGATGAATAAGTGGAGAAGAAGGAATTTTAAGTTTCTGTTCAAATTTTAATGATTAAAGCAAGAAAAGTCATAAATAATGCAGAGATAATAAAAAATTTTGCCTCTGGGAATCAACTTTGGGGATAGGGCACAATTCCTTTCTACAGTGCACCCTTACATTTTCCCTTGTAGTCCTCTGCTGGTATAGTACAATCCCCAGAGTATCAACATGGTGCCCTTTTCCTAAGATCTTTCTTGAGGAAGCAAAAGCTGGATTCTAACCTGTGAACACTACACCCTAGTCTCCCAATAGTTTTTGCCCCAGATTTAAAAAACAACTCCTAGTTATGACTGAAAAAAAAATGAACTAGAAGCATAAAGAGGAGAAAGGAATAATCACCTAGACCAAGACTATGTAGTGTCAGTAAACTCCCAAGATTTATTTATAGAATCAGAATCTCTTACTTCAAAGGCAACTTGTACATATTAATTTTAATCCTAGGAAGTTAAAGTTTCTGATACTTTGGCTGTCACTCACCAAACAGTCTTCCATCAGCATCCTGTTGTACCCTATGGTAGAGAAATAGCTGGGAAATGGGCTACCCAATCTCTCTCTCTCTCTCTCTCTCTCTCTCTCTCTCTCTCTCTCTCATAATTGGTAGTAAGTGACTGATCCAGGGGTCACACAACTAATAAGTCCTCCTGACTCTGGTAGTGCTCTGTATAATGTACCACTCCCAGATACCCATTCTCTAACCTTTACCCCTAAATCACTATGAATATTGTGGGAAACAGTCGTCATAAAATATCCATTCTTCACTATTCAATGCATAACTTTGATCATGCCACTCCATTGCTCAAATAACTTCAGTGATTCCCTATTCCATATCAAATAAAGTCCAAATTGTATCATCTGACATTCAAAGTTCTTATTGTGATTGCATTTCACTTCTCCATCCTTATCTGACATGACTTTTATTTTATGTACTCCAAACAAATTGGACTGCTTGCCATTCCAAAACTAAAACAGCTTGAATTAGAAGGAAATGCAAGAAGCTGAGAGAAAAAAAAGTACAATAAATTTCTCTGATCAAAGTCTTATTTTATCAAATATATAGGGTGTGGGCAGGTAGGTGGTGCACTGACCTTGGAATCAGGAGGATCTGAGTTCAAATCCAGCCTCGGACACTTAATCATTGCCTAGCTATGATTATATATATATATATATATATATAAAATTCTTTGGCAAGTCACTTAGCCTAATTTCCTTAAATAAATAAATTTTTTAAAAATCCAAATATATAGGGTGCTAAGCCAAATTTGTAAGAATGATATCAAGGAATATGAAAAGAACAGTTTTCAAAAGATTAAATCAAAGCTATAAATAGTAAAAATACCCTAAATCACTAATAATCATGTACATGAGATCGGCTAGGATGGCAGAAAAGGATAATAACAAATGCTGGAGAGGATGTGTAAAAATAGATACTTCTCTGTAGGTAGGGCTGTGAATTAGTCTAAGCACTCTGGAAATCAATTTGGAACTATGCCCCAAAAGCTATGAACCTGTGCATACCATTTGACCCAGAAATACTTCTACTAGGTCTATACCCCAAAGAATTCAAATGGAAAGGACCCATAAGTATCAACAATATTTGTCATAGCACTGTTTGTTATGACAGAGATTAAGAAATTGAAGGGATGTCCATCAATTGGGGAATGTCTGAAGAAATTGTGGTGTCTGAATATGATAGACTGTTATTGTAGTATATAAAATGATGAAGGCAATAGTGTCAGAAAAACCTGGGAAGATAAATGAACTGATGCAAAGTGAAGTGAGCAGAACCAGGAGATCAATTTATATAATAATAGCAATTCTGTAAAGCTGATCAATCTATCAAAGACTTAGCAATTGATCAATACAATGATATCCTATAGTTTCAAAGGACTTAAATGAAAAATGCTATCCCATAGAGAATTGATGGACTCAAAAGACAGTTTGAAGCATATATTCTTTTCTTTTTATTTCTTTTCATAACATGACTAATGCACAAATTTGTTTTGCATGACTTCATATTTGTAATGTCTATTGCCTTCTCAATGGATGGAAGGAAGAAGAAAATTTGAAATGGAAAAGAAAATTAAATTTTTAAAAATTTAAACACCTCTTGGGAGGAGGTATTTTCTCATTCCTCTTATTTGGGACCAAGCTTGTCTAGAACATATTATTAAAGAAATATTTTAAAATTATTCAGGAAGGGAACATAATGGGATTATCAAGGACAGATCAAACTAATGTTTCTTATTCAACCCAGTCATTTGACTAGTAGATCTAATGCTTAATACACACTCATGTTCTTTTCCTATCATTCATTTCATTTATAGCAACCATATGTCATTCCTTTACACTTTGAGTCAGTCCCCTGCCTTTGGATTCTTTGAAGACTGAAGTGAAGACTGAAGTATCGATAAGAAGAATGATAAACTCTAAGTGATAGTGCAGATAGGCAGATCTTGGAACTGGTTAATTTACTAAATTCAAAGAGAAGTGGCCAGTGTTAACATGGAAGGAAGTCTCTAGTAAAGTACCCCAGAGAATGGGCAGCTAGGTAGTAGACAGAGCACTAGCCCTGGAATCAGGAGGACCTGAATTCAAATTTGGCCTCAGACAGTTACTAGCTGTGTGACCCTGAGGAAATTACTTAACCCTGATTGCCTCAAAAAAAGTATATAAGTATACCCTTTTCAATTTGGTATTTGGTATACTCTATTCAGTATTTCGGTCAGTTTATCAAATTTTCAGATATATAAATTTAGGAGCAATATCTAACACATTAAATGACAGAATCAGTATCAAAAATATCTTGACATGCCAATCTCAACAAATCTAATGGGAGAAACTGTTAATAGGAACAAATGTAAAGTCTCATACTTTGACTTTATTTTTAAAAAATCAGCTTCACAAATAGTGTGGGAGGAACATGACTGGATGTTTGTGTGAAAAGGAGCTGGGAGTTTTTAGTGAGCTGAAGACCTATATGAATCTTCAGGATAGCATGGCAGTAAGAAAATGAAGGTGGTTTTCTCTTAGAAGGATCCATGCTGATGTAAATGTACCTTCTCAAGATTCAGATCACAATCCATTTGTAGAAAGAAGAATATCAACCAATATTTTGCCACGTAGGCTAGGATAGTCCTTTCCTTTAAAAAGTATTGAAACATGGGGCAGCTAGGTGGCACAGTGGATAGAGCACCCGCCCTGAAGTCAGGAGTACCTGAGATCAAATCAGCCTCAGACACTTAATAATTACCTAGCTGTGTGGCCTTGGGCAAGCCACTTAACCCCACTGCCTTGCAAAAACCTAAAAAAAAAAAAGTATTGAAACAATCCTTGAGACTTAATTGGTTTAGGAATCTGAAGCTTCAAGCCATTGACCAGGTTCCTGGTCACTTGGTATCAAAAAAAATAAACAGGTTACAAGGAGCTCCAACTGCTCCCTCAGATGGCTTACTAGTAGACCATCATGGGCAACACAGAGAGAGGAAAGTCTCAAGCAACTTGATCAAGGCTATATTTTCAATGACCGTCTTCCTTTCTTTTCTCCTGCCATGGTGAAGCAAGCCTCCTTTTTCTTACCTTGTGAATGTTTCATTAGTATCTTATTTTGTCCTTATCTCAATCAAACCTGAAGGATCTGAGTGGTTTGTTAAGACCTGAACTACTATATTATCCATGACTTCTCAATTTGTATGATTCTTATACATATCCTTCCTAAAATTCTCCAGAAAAGATCTATTTCACATGATGGAGACCTTCCCCTACATTATTTAACACTGTGTGAGAACCCCTATAGCACTTCAGTTGTCCTTGTTATCTCTTGCTCTCATTTTTCTTACCCTACATTTCCTTTATACCCACTGCAGGCATGTCTTTTGTCCTGAGTCACCTGCAATTCTGATTGTCTGAAGATGTTAATGAAGCTATATGATATCTTTTCATAGAACCCCATGATGTTTTTTTTAGACTGTAATAGAGGAGGCATAGTATCTAGAACAAAAGAAGTGTTTTTCTCCTCTCCTTTACTGATGTCTGGAGTAACATGTTCAGATCTTTATACTTCACTTTTAAAAAGCACTGAAATTGGGGTGGCTAGGTGGCACAGTGGATAAAGCACGGGCCCTGGAGTCAGGAGTAATAATTACCTAGCTGCGTGGCCTTGGGCAAACCACTTAACTCCATTTGCCTTGCAAAAACCTAAAAAAAAAAATTGTGAAAAAGCACTGAAATACAGGAGCATGACTGGAATGGAAAGCATGCCAGAAAACTGCAGTAAATTCTTTGGAACAATTGTGAGAATCAGTTCACACCAATTTGGCAGAACTGATATATAATTTTAATGTTGATTTCGGCAAATTGATTGTTAATTTATTTGAATCCCACCACTCCTTTGGAGCTACTCTCCCAAACTTCCATTTGTACTAGCAGGCTAGGTCCCCAGATTAGGGCTACTACATATACTCAGGGTTACAGAGTTAACCTGGAGGTGGTTTCTAATGCTCTAAAGTCCCCACATATGCACTTCCCAACATGTTTATCACACAATTATCTTTGGGGAAGAGTTATTTACTATGGTGTTATGGTAAAAATGGTTTGCACAAAATATCACCCCAGAGGTTTGCGACACATTGTCCCACCAGCATCTATAGAGACCAGGGGAAGTGGACTCAAACTTAGGAAGCAATGTGACAAGAGACAACTCACAGCCCCTGTTTGCAGAAAGTCTTTCCTAATGTTTCCTAATGTTCTAATGTATAGTATAGCTTTCTGCTGGGCTCCTTGTAGAGCCATGAATCTACCTTTCCTCCTCATAATCAGTTTATCTTTGGCTCACAGTGCAGACATGTGCACCCACTATTGCTATCCTGGGAATGCTCTAGGATGTATCTGATGCTCAAAATTCTCCTGTCCTCTGAGGTTCATTCATTAGGCTCTCCTCTGGTCAATGTAGGGAAGGCAGGAAACTGAGGCAGTAAGGGTGGACTCCTTGTACCATGGCACCATAAGTGATTCCTTCTCAGGACTTTGACGGGAGGTTTCTCTCTCTTGTTAGGTGCTCAATTCTCTTGGGTTTTTGAACTGTCCAAATAGAAGATTTCTAAGGTGTGACCAATCCTAACAATTTCCTTTCTCACCTAATTAAAATTCCTTTTGATTAATTGATCGATACCCAGATTGTAATTCCACTTAGTTAAAATTCTAAAGAATTCAGTGAGACTCATCTCCTTTAACAAAGGTCCTCAGAACTAAATAAGGCAGGGTTACCCTCTTTTTACAACAGCATTGGTTGAAGGAATTAAGGATACTTGGGAGAGATCATTTAATAGTGACATGTAACTGTCAGTGTTTGAAGGACAGTCAAATGGCAGAGGGATAAGACTTAGTTTTCTTGGGCCCATTGGGAAGATCTAGAAACAAAGGGTAGAAGTTGGATAGACCCACCTTTCTGGAGAGAAATTTGGAACTATGCCCAAAGGGCAACAAAAATGTGCATACCCTTTGATCAGCAGTGCCACTACTGAGTCTATACCCTAAAGAGATGATGAAAAAGGGTTAAAAATAACATTTGTACAAAAATATTCATAGCAGCCCTGTTTATCGTGGCAAAGAATTGGAAATCAAGTAAATGTCCTTCCATTGGGGAATGGATTAGCAAACTGTGGTATATGTACGTCATGGAACACTATTGTCCTATTAGAAACCAGGAGGGATGGGAATTCAGGGAAGCCTGGAGGGATTTACATGAACTGATATGCTGGGTAACATGAGCAGAACCCGAAAAACACTGTACACTCTAACAGCAACATGGGGGTGATGACCAACCTTAATGGACTCACTCATTCCATCAGTGCAACAATCAGGGACAATTTGGGGCTGTCTGCAATAGAGAATACCATCTGTATCCAGATAAAGAGGCATGGAGTTTGAACAAAGTCCGAGGACTATTTCCTTTAATTTAGAAAAAAAAACTGATATCTTATTGTCTAATCTTATGTATTATACTTTATGTTTCTTCCTTAAGGATATGAATTCTCTCTCATCACACTCAATTTGGATCAATGTATATAACATGGAAACAGTGTAAAGACTGACAAATTGCCTTCTGTAGGGGGTGGGGGAGGGAAGTAAGATGGGGGGGGAAATTATAAAACTCAAATAAAATCTTTAATGGAAAAAAAAAGTTGGATAGACACAGATTCCTATTTTATGTAAGGAAAACATTCCTATCAGAGCTGCCCAACCTTGGGAGATAGTGATTTCCTTTTCCTTGGAGATCTTCTGGTGGAGCCTGGATGACTGCCACTTGTGGAAATATTGTAGGGAAGAATCCTCTTCAGGTTCGATTGAACTAAGTTACCTCTGAGCTCTTTAGGGACAGGAAGGATGCTGGATTTCATGTTTTGTCTCTGACGGGCTAGTCCAGTGCTTTTTCTCACGTTAGGCAGGTGATAAATATTAGTGGATAAAATGATAACATGAATTGGTGTAAAAACAGCCAAAGGGTCAATTCCAAAGGTGCTTATAAGGGGGCATGTATGCTTCCAAAGAAGCAATAGAGATAAGATTCAGGCAGCTGAATTTCCTGTGAGATTTCCAATGAATTCACAGCTAAGTGACCACAAAGGGCTCTGATGCTTGAAGTCCAATAAAGGAATCAAAAAAGTAATTGTATTAGTGCCTTGGATTTCTTCTGAGGAGTTCAAGACTCAAAGGAGAACAATGTATAATAATGCAAATAAAACCAGTAAATGGCAGCTGAATTTCGATTAATTGCAATGAATAACCTTGGTTCTGAAGAAGTGACTGACAGACCTCCTGGGTTCAGAGGTAAGGTTTTTTTTTTTGACATTATGTTTAAGTGTTTTCAAGTGTGCCAAGAGTTTTTTTTTTTTTTTGAGGGAGAATGGAGAAATATCATTTTATGATTTTATAATTTTATAATTTTTCAAGGCATTAAAATGGGAGAGGGAGAGCAAAGTTCAAAGTTAAAAATGAGAACCTAGAGCAGTCTATGACTATTACAGTTTTTTAATGCCCAGACTGTTTTTTTTTTTAAGTTTTAATCTCTCCATTTTTAAACTGGAGGCATCATAGGCTATGGGATCCTTGAGTCAGTTCCAGTCTTTCAAGTTCCTTGAGAGTAGGAACTTTTGTTCATTTTTGCCTTTCTATCCTGACTTAATGGTTATAGAGACCTGGCCTCAAAATCAGAAGACCTGAGTTCAGATTTAGCCTTTAGCCTTTCTATGCTAAAAAAATAAAATCGAGTATTCCCTTATGTCAGAGGAAACCAATGTTTGATTCTCTCATGGGGAAATTTCTATGTCTCTTTTAAGAAACAGTTGGCAGTGCAGTAAATTGAGAATTGGACTTGGAGTCAGAAAGATGTGAGTTCTAAACTCTCTCAGATATTTATTAACTCTGTGATCTTAATCATTTAACCTTTCTGAGCCTCTGATACTTCTGTAATAAGATGAGATTAAACTCATTGATTCCTTTCCAACTCTGTATCTATGATCCTATGTTCTTATGATCTGTGACCATAGAAAAATTACCTGATTTATTAGGGTCTCAGTGAACTCTCTAACTAGATGGCATAGTGGAGCACCAGCCTGGCATCAAGAAGATTCATCTTCCTGAGTTCAAATCCAGCCTAAGACACTAGCTATAAGACCTTGCACAAGTCACTTAGCTTTGTTTGCCTGTTTTCTCATCTATAAAATGAGCTGGAGAGAAAGAAGTGGCAAACTACACCAGTACCTTTGCCAAGAAAACCCCAAATGCAGCATTGGAAAGTTGGATACAACTGAAAGTGACTCAATAGTAATAGAACTCTAAAATCTAAGTGGCAGATTTAATGATTTGCAATGGCAGAGAAAAGTTCTTCACTAAGAACTTCCTACACTAATGAAAGCATGAACCCAGTTAAAAGAAAAACTCTGCCAAGCACATAATGGATGTTTAAAAAATGTTAAAATGAAATTAAATGAATTAAACAGTGTTAAACAATGTTGGCAATTCTGGGGAAGAAATGAAGGAAAATACTCTTGACGTTGTGCCATCCCGACTTTTCAGAAAGGGTTCTTATCTCTCTTGCAATCTAGGTCTGGCTAGAGCTGCCAGACATGTATGCAGGTAGCCAAAAAGAATGTTGTGTTTTTTTTTTAAGGAAAGGATTCCCTTAAAGCTCCTTCTCTCAAGGTGAAATTTGCTGTTGTTAATTTTTTTTTAAAGTAAAGCTAGGGGCAGCTAGGTGGCGCAGTGGATAGAGAACCGGCTCTGGAGTCAGGAGTACCTGAGTTCAAATGTGGCCTCAGACACTTAATAATTACCTAGCTGTGTGGCCTTGGGCAAGCCACTTAACTCCATTGCCTAGAAAAAAAAAACCTAAAAAAAAAAGTAAAGCTAGCAAGAATTGGGGGTGAGCTGTGCCCTTTGCTGAGGTTAGGAAGGAGACTTCCAAATCTCTACCAGGCAATCAAGTAATTAGTATTTGCCAGTGACAATGGAATGAACTATTAAAGTGTCAACATGCCCCGAATATGTTTTCATATTTTTCCGGTACTCCCTAAGGTTTTCTTAAATCTTCCATCGACTACTCCCTTGTAATCCCTTTGCCGCAGGACAGAATGAGTTTTTAGTCCTGTCATATCTCAGTAGTTCCCCTCATCATAAGTGCTGCACTGACCCTTAGTAATCTCATCCCACTTTTTAGGAAAAGCAATTTTTCTAGTGGCAGCATATAATTGTGTGTGTCAATAAACTTACAGAGCAAGATAATTCACATGACTTTCCCCTTTCAATTTAACAGAAGAAGTATTAGATTATTTGTCAGAATATAAAAGTTCTAACTTTTCTACTTATTGTCTTTCAGAGCATGAGTAACTAAACTTCCTTGGTTTTGTCTTCTTATCTGTTCAGTGGAGGTAAGACTACTTTCCCTGTCTACCTCACAGAAATTTTGTACAAATGCAGTAATTGTTGTGAAAAACTTTTGTACTACACAGTACTATAAACACATAAGGTGATGGGTAATCAGTACTTAGCATTGAAAGGGGCTTAGAAAACATGTATTTCCAACCCCATTTACAGGTGCTGAAACACAGGTAGAAAGCCAGTATTCAAGGTCAGCCTTATGATCTCAAATCCAGATACACTAACTTTCTATTTCTAACCCATTCCTCCCCCTTTCTACCCAATATATCCCTAGCTTCTTCAGCTTACTGAAGTATTTATAGCAGCTAATTTTGTGGGGGCAAAAGAAAATCTGAAGATAAAGAGGATGCCAAATAATGATATAATATACTGGAAGAAATAAGAGAAAAACTGCTTTCAAAGAGACATAGAAAGTCTCATATGAACTGATGCAGAGGGAAGTGAACAGAGCCTGAAGAACAAACTATACTCTACATAATTATTACAAAAACAATTTCGAAAGACTTGAGGACAGATCAACTAAATGATCAATTATTTTCCAAAGGACCAGTAAGGAAGAATGCTGCCAATCTGATTGGGAGATAGTGCACTATTATGAAAAGAAATGCATTTTTGGATGTGACCAATGTGGAAATGTTTTGCTTGGTTATGTGATATAAAGTTTTTCTCTTTCTTTTCAGTTGGAGTGGGGCAGGGCATAGAAGGAAGGAGGGGAAAAAAGAATGCTTTATTTTTGCCTTTGCTTCCCTGAAGTATCTAATATATAGTTGAAATGGACTGGAAAGATTTGGTCCTTTTTCAGAATTTTAAGTAGACCCTGTTCTACTTCCAATTAAAAATAAATGCTAGTTTTAAAAGACATTCCTGTGATGAAGATGATAATTAAACTTCCCCAAGAACCTCTTACAGCAAATGTTGGGGGGGGGGTTCTTTCTTGTGTTTCATTTTACAGTTTCAAACCATTTCTCAGAAGGATAAGAGATATTGCAGCCTCCAATGTGGACTTGTTGTCATTAGATAAACTACACCAGGAATCACAGTACTGTGACTTAGGGCAACTAGATCCCTCCTTTATACTAACAACCCCAAATCTCTATTCCCCTCTCACTAAGACTTTCTATATCAGGACTGTGATACTGCAGCCCTGCTGAGATTTGAAATTTCCTTTATTCTGAAAACATCAGTGTTTAAAACAGATAAGCCCCTGCTCACAGTTCATACAATGAACCCCAGACACAGGACAGCAACATTCACAAGTCACAGAGACAGGCAGGGGCTTAGAAATCAATGTCATTTTTGGATCAAGGCTGTGTGCCAAGACAGCAAGGGGCAGGGATGACAGAGATGGGCTAATAGACAAGGTGAGAACTGCAATGGCCTAGTCTTCATGCCATTTCCATGGGCCATTTCCTAGTCTTATGGAAGAGGTATGTAACATCAATACTGCCCCCCCCCAAAAAAAAAAAAGGCTTCTCCCTTAAAACAAAATCTTACCTTCCACCAGTAGGCACTTCCCCTAACATACAAATATTTTCTTTCCAGGACCCCTAGCAAGGAATAGAATCTAGCCCCTATCCTCCTGAGGGAAGAAATGTGAATCTCTGCCCAATTTACAGTACCTACCACAAGCTCATGGATGTAGGGAGAGCTTAGAAAATGTATGAATTGAATTGGAGGCCACCTTTACCCAAGATATCACTGCCTTACTCTATGTCCAGAAGGACCTTCTAGTTTGAAGGCAGGAAGGCAAGGCTTTATCTGTACTGAGATATTGTGATTTCTCCTACTAATGACTTTATCCCCTCATACAGAATGTGTTTTGTATTGTTATAAAGTACTTACAAACCCTTACATATTATAGTCATCTCTGCTTGTGTCTGTTCTTTCTAATCTATACACTCCATGAGTGCAGGATTCCAGTGTTTTATGTAAACTCTATTTGTCCTCAAGCAACTATTGTAGTGTAGGCCCTCACCACTTCACAGTGGTTCTCTTGCAATAAGGCTTTTGGTTGGTCACCATTTTAGTACAACCTTTGTTTAGCTGCCAAAGCGATTTTCTAAAATGCAGGTCCAAACAGATTATCCTCATACTCAGTAAACCAATTTCTCCCTATCACCTCCAGGATCAAATATAAAGTCCTATTTGGAATTCAGAGCCCTTTATAATCTAGCTCCAATTAGTCCCTCTCCTTCACCTTTCCAGTCTTATACCTTACATAACTCTCTTCCCTCCAACCCTCCACATAATACTCTGATCAAGTGACACTGGCCTCCTTGCTTGCTATTCTCCACTGCTCAGTTCTGGGTATTTCCCCGGGTTCTTCCCTATACTTGGAATGTTTTCCTTCTTCATCTCTGCCTCTCAGCTTCTGGGTTTCCTTCAAGTCCCAACTAAAATCTCACCCTCTCTAGAAACCTCTCAAACTCTAATTCTAGTGCCTTCCCTCTGTTTTTTTATTTCCTATTTATCCTCTATGAAGCTTCTATTTGCTTATTCTCCCCCCCCCCCATTAGAGTGTGAGATCCTCGAGGGCAGGGAGTCCCTTTTGCTTTTCTAGTATCCCCAGTACTTAGTGAAAATCTGACACTTAGTAGGCACTTAATAAATGCATATTGACTATCAATTAAGCACCTAATAGAGACTTAATTTAGCTGATTTAAAAGGAGTCCTATAACTTTTTCTCCTCTTCCTTAACCTTTAGTCTCTCCTTAGTTATTTTCCTTCTAGCCTCAATTTATTCCCATTTTTAGCTTCCCTGGTCTTTCTGTAACCTGAGTTATAGGGAAGAGACTGAACTGAACTATTTAGATAGTGTATTGGAAGGGGTTCATGGTCAAGCACACACTCTTTACTCAATGAATCTTGCTTCTAAGTTGTTGAATCCCTAATAGACATGTAAAGAGTCCCTATCTGAGGTAGCTGGATAACTGACCTCTCCTCTATGCTGCTCCTCTATTGGGATGCCAGGGTGGGGTGACTCTAAAGGGGAGCTGATTATCCTAATCTTCCCAGGGTCAAGCTAGAAGGCAAGTTGGGTCCAGCCTAGGATTCTGACATGTGAAGCCTCAAGAACCCACAAGGTTCTTGATATCTTCTGAATTAAAGGAATTCTAGATAAACATCACAGCCTCCCTTTTTCCTGCTGGCAGTCACAGTAATGCGCTTTCAGCTGTAAATATTCCATCACCAACAGCCCACTGGAGGAGCAAGATGCACACGTTTCATCCTTAAGGGTTTCCAAAATGTCATTAAGAGCTTCTCACCTAAGCTTTTGTACTTTTCCCACTCCTCATCTTCATTCCTGAAACAAAGATAGGATATACAAAAGCCTATGGCCTTCTTTCACTAATTCCTTGTCAAGCAAATCCATGGCTTAGGTTAGGAAGGAAGTTGGATTCAAGAAAAGGTTCCTGAAGAGATAATGTTTCTCTCTCCAGTCCCAGAGGATCACAGGAAAATGCTTTTCTCAGTTAGAAAGTGAAGGCAGAAAATTAACTCCCCCTTTTCTTGAAGGTGCAGTCCAAGAGATGTTGCCATCATCTCATAGACTACCCTGCTCTTCCATGGCCCCCCAACCAATCCCTAAGAGTTTGTCTCTATTGGTAACATTAGTCCCAAAATCTTCCCCATAGTAGAAATTCATCTCCCTGATCTATTTGCTTTAAATATAGGAATGTAGGAACAGAAAAATGCATGTGCTTTTGAGTAGGAAGAAAATAGGAGGAGGGAAACAAGATCAACTTGACAAAGAAGTCAGTTTCCTCCCAAACAAGGGAATGTCCTTCCCACCCAACCAGAACCCTTTTCCTTAGCAGCTTCTTTCCTTTACTCAGCCTCTGGCTGATTTTTTTTCTACCTCCACGTTTAATTTTCTAGTAGGAGAGGAACTTCACTAAAAGTTGGGAAGTAGCAAAAACTACTAGAAGGAGTGAGGCAGGGTCAGACACCAGGGTAGGGAGTGGGAGACTTGGATGGAGGAGGGAGTAGGTAGGCTCTGCCACATGCTAAGGTACTGTCCTGCTGCTCCCTCCTAGTTTCCTCACAACACGATGGCAAACGTGATGCAAAAAAGAAGGAATTCCATAGGTAGTGGTACTTCCCTGTAGTGAGTAGAGAAATAAAAAGTCTCATGAACCTGGTTCCAGTTCCTTAAACAAGCCCACCAGGCAGAAGGGAAGAGAGAGAAGAAAGGAATGGAAGAGTTGATAACACTGATAGTAACAAAGGGTAGGCAAATCTCGTGTTTGTGTATGTTTGTGTGTGTGTGTGTGTGTGTGTGTGTGTGTGTGTGTGTGTGTGTGTGTGGTGTGTGAGACAAAGAGAGGCAAAAGAGTAGATGTGTCTATGGTCTCAGGCACTCTAGGAAAATAGCAAAGAAGCAAGATGGGGAAGAAAAGGGATAGAATTGTAGATGCTCATCACTACACAGCTTGGGAACATGGGAAGCCTGAGGTTCAGGGAAACATTTAAGGACACTAGTGCCTGAAGGGGAAAAGAAGGTCACTAAGAGAGGACAGGGACTCTGCTCCAGAGGCTGGACAATAATACCTACTGACATTCAATGAAGTTATCTGGGTGAGGGAAGAGCAATAAGGGAGTGAGACCCAGAGCCCTTTACTGTCCCCTGGTCTGTGGAGGGGAAATTGTGGTACAGGGCAGGAGGGGTGCCCTGCATGGGTTCTTCAACACCAGCAATTTTTTGAAGAGTTCCCTGTGCCCTCAGTTTTGTTGTCTTTCTCTTCCAACTCAGCCAGTGCCAATTCCTCCTTAGCATGTGCTCGGAGACCGTCAAGCTCTTTCTTGTGTGCCTGCAGAACCAGTTCAGTCAGTCGAGTGAAGGACTAGGGGACAAAAAGACATAGGTTAGCTCTATTGATTAGTCTTCTGAAACTTCCCTTCTCCTGGCCACATAAACTCTTGGCTCTAGGAATATTTTGCTTTTACCTTCTCTCTCCCTCAACCCCTCACCATGACTGGCTCTCTCCCCAGGTAAATCCCGCTCTACTCCCACCCTTGGCCCAATTCACTCACCTCCTTTATGTTGAGGTTGGTGCAGGCACTAGTTTCAAAGAAGTCCATGCCATACTCTTTAGCCAGCTGCAAGGAGAATAAAACCCCTGAGATGGGGTTGGCAAGAGAGGAAGAATGGAAAATTGCCCTTGAGGTCCCTGAAAGCTGGTGGAGAAATCAATTTTCCTTGGAATTACCCATCTCTTCTACTTTCTGAGAATATTCCCCCTTAGTCCCCTAGACAGTGTCTTAACTCTGTCCCCTGACTTCCCAATTCTCAACTTTCCCATGACTCTTCTAGCTTTATTCCCAGGGGATCCATTTTTTTAATCTTTATTTTATCTTTGTCCCATTCTCTGACCTGAGAATGAGGATAAGAATAAGCAAATAGTAGGGAGCTGAGGAAGGGCAATGGGACTTGGTTTCCAGATTATTGGACAGAGTCCCATCAAGTTCCTTCAGATAGCTTGTCCCAGTCAGTGGGAATTTTTTTTTTGACTGTGACATCTCCTGCCCTCTGTTCCTGGATCCATATAAGGAAGCTAGAAGTTTGAAGAAGTGAGAATACAGACCATTTCCAGGCTAGAACTACAGACTGTGTACAAAAGCATAGAAAGGAACTATAGGAAGAACAACAGATGAGTTTGATCACCTGTTTTTGGTGAGGGGGAAGTTCAATTCTGTCCAATTCATCAAGCATTTATTGAGTATTTTGGGCTGTATGGGTGGGTGTGAGTATGTAATTTTTCAGTCATGTCCAACTTCATGACCCCATTTTACAGATGAGGAACTGAGGCAAACAGGGTTAAGTGACTTGCTCAGGGCCATATAGTTAGTAAATGTCTGAGGTTGGATTTGAACTAGGGAAGAAGAGTCTTCTGATTCCAGGTCCAGCCCTCAATGAACTATGGCACCACTTAGCAGTCATTATTGGGTATACAAAGAGAGAATGAAAAACCATTGCTGTTCATCAGGAGAAGCATGCTTACATTGGAAATATCTATCTCTTTTACTTCTTTAGGAAAGGAATGTGCAAACTATACTGGAAAAAAAAACTGCAGTTAGGTTGTGAAAGACTTTAAACATCAAGTAGAGGAATTTATACTTTATTTTAGAGACAATAAGGAACCAAAGGAAGTTCTTGAGCAATGCAGTGTCATGGCCAGGACCATCAATGTGGTAGCTGTGTGGTAGACAGATTAGAGAGAGAAGAGGCAGGAAAACTGATTACCTTAGGAGTTCCCTTACTTGCCTAGGTCCAGGCAAGATAGGTGATGAGACACCCTAGATTACAGTGACTGTAGTAAGAGGAGAAGGACTGAATTGACAAGATTTCAAATGTTACTTAACATCCCATGTAGCCATCTACCAGTCACTAGGGTTATCTCAAGCACAGGCAGTTTGTCACCTAGTCTGCATCATTGCCTTATTAAGAAAATTAACCCTCCAGATACTCACCTTCACAGACTATATCTACCCCCTTCTCAAATGCCCATCTACCTAATTAATCCATTCATTTCTAGGATCATGCACTGGAGTTGATCTGTTGTGATAATGGAATTGGTGAAAATTTACCTAACATATCAGAATATCCCACTGCTTCTCTACACCAGTGTACTCACTCTACTCCCTTTCTACTTCTTGTTCTATGATTCTATTTTAATTCTTGTGATTGGATAGGCTTCTTGAACCACTACTCCCTTATTAGGAAGTTGTCTCCCATATTAGAAAAGAATCTCATCCATTTCCAGGTAAAGGGCTGGATTCAAAGTATAAATTGAAGCACATTTTTGGAGAATATGGTTAATATAATAATTTATATTAAAATACATGTTTCTATTTATATTAACATACATGTTTGTAATGGTTTTTTTCCTTGTTTTCTTAATGGGGAGATGGAAAAGTAGAAAAAAGAATTCAAGGATCGTTTTTTTCTGAAAAAATAATAAGCTCTTTGAGGGAAAAAAATGATTTCATTTTTATGCCCACAGAATCTGGTATTTAGTGGGTATTTAGCATATTTGTTGATTGTCTGATTTGGCATCTGAATATTATGGGTGAGATAGAGTCTGAAAAAATCAAGGATGATTCCTATATTTCTAACCCAAGTAACAGGGAGAATGATGGTAATCTTGATAGAAATAGAAAAATGAGAAATAGGATATCATATGGAAATGGTGGGAATGATAATGAATTTAGACACATTGAGTTTCACAATTGTGAAACATCTAAACAATACCTGGAGATCTAGGACAAGAGCCCAGGAGAGAAGATGGCTGGAGAAATGGCTCTGGGAATTTCTGCATAAAGATGATTGTGAAATATAGAGGAACTGATGAGATCACCAACATGGAGACTATATTAAGTGTCTGAATCCAGATTTGAACTCAGGTCTTCTTGACTCTAGGGTCAGTGCCCTATCTACTGTACCACCTAGTTGCCTGACTGATATTTTAATAATTCTAAACTAATTAAAAAGCAAATAAAAAGTCAATAGTTGGGTACTTAACTTATACTAAAAGAATATTTGTGGTTACAGAATTGGGGAGGTGCCTACATGTGGCAGGAGCAATATATCTCTGAGGGCTATCATACTGACCCATAGCAGAAAGTAGACTGGAGGAAGAGCCTTTGAATTTAATAAGAGACTATTGTGGGGCAGCTAGGTGGCACAGTGGACAAAGCTTCGGCCCTGGAGTCAGGAGTACCTAAGTTCAAATCCAGACTCAGACACTTAATAATTACCTAGCTGTGTGACCTTGGGCAAGTCACTTAACCCCACTGCCTTGTAAAAAAAAAGAGAAAGAGAGAGAGAGAGAGAGAGACAGACAGACAGACAGACAGACAGACAGACTTGGGAAATTCTGACAAGAACAATTCCAACTGAAAGGGGAGCAGAAGGATAAAAGTACATGACAGGTTGAAAAATGAGTAAGAATAAAGTAGAAGCATTAAGTATAGACAGATTTTTCTAGGAATTTAGTTTGCAGTATAGGAAAAACTACATGATTAGTGTCTGATAGGATCAAGTGAAAGTTTTTTGTTTGTTTGTTGAGAATGGGAGACATCCAGGGAGATTTATGGCAGTAGGGAAAAAGCCAGTGGATAGACTGAAAATTAGGAAGAGAGAAGGGGTGACTGAAAGCAAAATCTCCTGGAGGGAATTCCCTGAAGGAATTAGATTAAGACCCAAGGTTGAGTTGAGTCTTACTAGCTGTGTGATCCTGGGTAAGTCATTTAACTTCAATGATCCTCAGTTTCCTATCATATACATATATACATACATACATACATATATACATATATATATATATATATATATATATATATATACATATATAAAATCTCACAGGGGAGTTGTGAAGATCAAATGAAATTGTCAATCAATGGATAAACATTTGTCAAATGCCTACTATGTCCTAAGCAAGCACTGGAGACACAAAAAAAGAGGCAAAAGAGGTAAGCCCCCTGCCCTCAAGGAGCTTACTATTTAATAAAGGAGAAAAATATATACAAAGCAAGCTATAAACAGGATAAATAGAAAGTGATTAACAGAGTGAAGGCACTGTAATTAAGAGGATTTGGGGAAGGTGTCCTATTGAAATTGGGATTTTTAGTTAGGGCTTTTAGTTAGCAGTTACAGAGGAGGAGAGAGTATATAAAGTATTTTGCTAACCTTACAACATCATGGAAATGTGAGTTATTATTGTCATCATTATTATTACTACTACTATTATTATTATTAATATAACTCTCTCCCTAGGTCTTTTGGTGCTTTTACTAATTTACAGTGATGATGACAATAAAATTCTTTATGAAGAAACTGTTGAGAAATAGAGCTTTGTTCTTCATCAGAGCTCCTATATTAGCCCATTTACCCCAGTGGCACTGGGATAATAATAGCTATCACTAGAATAGCACTTCACTTTAAGTTTTGCAAAACACTTTACAAATATTATTCCACTTGATTCTCACAACAACCAGAGAGGTAGCTATTATTATTATCCCCATTACACAGATGAGGAAATTGAGGCAGAGATCAATGATTTATCCACAGCTAGAAAGTGACTGAGGCTGCAGTTAGAACCTACACTTTCCTGCCCCCAGGTTCAATATTTTGTCCACTACACCACAGTCCCCCCCCCCCACTTACCTGCTGGCCTTGTTCTCTTCCCACTTGCCTTTTCTGTTCTTCATCAGCCTTATTCCCAATAAGGATTTTCTGGACTCCTTCTGGTGCATACTGGGAACAAAGAAGACAGGACTAATATTGCCTACAGCCTCTCTTCTATCACATCCCCACTGCTGTATACCACCATTTTTCCCCAGAGCTCTTCCACAAAACCATCTCCAAATTCAAGAGTCACAGGACCATTGCAGACAATTTGTCTGCCTGGCTCTGTTTGCAATAGCCTTGCTCACCTTAGGATATGTCAGAAAGGTAGCCACAGTGGCAATTTAGGGTACACACTTATTTGCCTGGAGTTGGTACTTTAAACATTGAAAGCCTCAGAATGTTACGGCCAAGAGAGACCTTAGGTTTCTTAGATTTAGGCTAAACCCCCTCATTTTACAGATACACTAAGACTTCTTAGATCCTTCTTAGAAGGATCCTTATCAGTTAGGTTCTGTTTACTGTGAGTCACACATGGACCTCTTTGTCAGTCTAACGAATCCTGTGGACCTCTTCTCAGACTAATGTTATAAATATATAATAAATTAAATAGGATTAAAAAAAGGAAACTAGGGGCAGCTAGGTGGCACAGTGGATAAAGCACCTGCCCTGTAGTCAGGAGTACCTGGGTTCAAATACGGTCTCAGACATTTAATAATTACCTAGCTGTGTGGCCTTGGGCAAACCACTTAACCCCATTTGCCTTGCAAACTAAGTTAGGGAAAATAAAAGTGGAATTCCACCCCTATCCATATTCACTGACCCCTTGAGATCAGTCCCTGGATCAAAAGGTCAGAACCTCATTATAGATCATCTAGTCCAACCCCCTCATTTCATAATGAGAAAAATAGAGGTCAGAGAAGTGAGATGATTTAACCCAAAATCATAAAGCTATTTATTAAGGGTGCCTCACAGAGAACCCAGGTATCTGAACACCCCCTTGATTCTATCTTATCGACCCTGAAGGCCTATGGAAAAAAGTAGTTCATAGATCACAGTGAAGGTTGAGGCACATCTTGATTCAAATTAAGTCTGTGGAAGAGATATAGGATGTGAGAACTTTCAGATCTTCCTTAGGGTCTTGCTTTGGTCCTCAAACCATGGAAACCAAGATATAGAATTTATTCATTAGTATCAGAGCTCTAAGTCTTCCCATCTCATCTACACCCTTTGAGGTCTCTGGCCTTCACTTAAAGGGAATGTGCGGTTTGTCTTACCTCATCCACATCACTGACCCACTTCATGATGTGCTGGTAAGACCGTTCACTACTGATGTCATAGACTAAAAATATTCCCTGTGAGGGGGAAGAGGGGGGGAAGAGAGAGAAAGAGAAAGAAATGAGGGATTCACACAGACATACACACAAGAAAATATCCTGAGAAATAGGAAGTCAAAAGAGGGCACTTCAGCACCATAAGTGCTGGGACCCAACCTCCCTTCTTCCCTGAAGAGTATGTATACTGCGCTGACTACCCACCCCAGATCTTAAAAGTCCAAGTTACTTTGGCTTATGATAATATTATTTCCTTTGGTCTTGGAGAGGTGATTTTCTTTACTCAATTAATTTACTTATGTATACCTCTTTGTGTGTGAGCCATATCCCTCTAAGTTCCATGAAAGAAAAGGTCCTGATCTACATGTAGTAGAAGACAAAAAAATATTTGTTGAATTGGATGTTGCTCTAAGTTATCCCCACCTTCTCCAGAGATCATTTCATTTCTATCTTTGTATTCCATTGCCTGGGATATAGTAAGTCCTAAATCATTGCTTGTTGATTGATTGACCTCCTGATATCCTTGATGACCTTCCCCCTAAGATCTCATTCATACTTCTCCATTGTGCACTTATGCATGATTCTGTATTATAGTCATCTGTATATGGATCCATTCTAGGACTTAGTAGAGAGCCTCATAACTAAAAAGTACTTTAAAAGTTTTATTGACTGACTCATTGTTATGTTTAAGACCAGTCATAGAGGGACTACAGCCTGCAACACAACCAAGGTAGTAACAATCAGATTATGGGAATATATGTATCATAATTTCCCCTGCTAAATTGTAAGCTTCATGAAGATAGTAAATAAATTAATGAAAGAAAGCATTTATAAAACATTTGTTCTGGGTGAGTCTATGCTAAATGTTGGAGATAAAGAGAGGCTGTGTCTTAGATAAATTTTATATATCTTCAGGATGTACTAGTAAGTACATCAAAAAGGAAAAGATTTCTACTGGAATGGAAAGAGTAACCCTTTCCTGAATATCACAGGCTGCAAGTTCAGAATTCATGACCTCTCACATCTTTCTCATAAAGCACAATGGGCGTCTTTTTAATTTCCCTTTCTAATAGACTTAAGTCATTTGGTTTATATTAATTCCCAGAGGCCATTCATCCCCAAACTGAAATCCCAGTGCAGGTAAACATTGCACTATGTGCACTGGATGAGGCAGTCACAGAAATGTTAAAGGAGACATTAATAAATGTTTGCTGAAAATATGAAAACCCACATACTTTTTTTCATAATGCAAAATAAAGTTACTTCTCCTTGCAACCTCTGAACAGAGAGTCACAGAATTAAGCCTCTCTTCTCTCCAATTTCCTGAGCAAGGGACTTACTTACCTGGGCCCGCCTGTAGTACTGCTTGGTGATAGTCTGATATCTTTCTTGCCCTGCAGTATCCCTGAAACAGAAAGCCAGGTTCTCCAGAATAAGGGCATGGTACAGCAGGAATGGGGAGGGAAGGAGGGAGAAGGGAAGGAAAGGAGGGAGAAGGAAAGGGAAGAAAAGCTTATCCTGAAAGAAAAGATGAATGTGTAAATCAATGGAATTTTATGCCTTAGGATCTGGCAGGAAATAAGGACCTAATAATGAAGAGAAGAAGCCAGATCTGACTATGAGCTTTCATGAGGGAAGGCACACTAGTCTCCTTGCCTTCCTGGGAACCATACCTCTGAGCCAGAAAAGGCAATGATACTGAGCATCTCTGGAAAAATCAGAACATATGGCTAGATGATGGGAGCAGGGACTGTTTTAATCCCCATCCTGCCATTCTCATTCTCCAAGGATCTCACTGAAAGCTCCTCCTCCATCACTCTGAAGTCAAGATATAATTCCTACACATTTCCTAAACAATAGTGCATGAGGTTTTGAACCAGAAAGCCACAGTGACTTCTGGTGGTCATATATGGAAACTGCACTATGGTTTTCTGGGAGGGCTCCAAAGTTGTCTAACTTGCCCTCATACAATGATTTCCTTATCTCTGCTTTCCCTCTTTCTTCCCTCACACCACTGGACCATGACCCTTCTGTTTCTCTCCCAAGAGATGTTTCGGGGCACAGTGACAATTTAGGGATTGTTGCTGTTTAGTCATTCAGTTGTATCCACCTCTATGTGACACCATGGACAAGGGTCTATGGAGTTATCTTGGTAAAGAAACCAGAGTGATTTGTCATTTCTCTCTCCAGTTTGTCCCTATTTTAAAGATGAGACACTGAGGCAAAAAGGGGTTAAGTAATTTGCCCAAGATCACACATCTAGTAAGTGTCTGAATCTGGATTTAAACTCAGTTTCCTGACTCCAGGTCCAATGACAATTTAAGGGTAGCCTAACACTGAAGTTGGGCTGTAACTGTTTCCCTCTTCCCCAGGAAGCGATCCCACATGCCTGCTGATTCCTTGTTTTCCTCCCATCTAACTCACCAAATCTGTATCCGAACTTTGATGCCATCTACTTCTATAGTCTTCATCTTAAAATCAACTCCTGGGGGAAGAGAGGAGAGGAGGAACAGGTTAGGAGATGCCCCCATCAGAACTAAGAAAGCTCAAGGAAAAACTAGAAATTTTAAAAGGATAAGGAACATGACAGGAAGACTCTGGTCAGGAGACTGAGGGTCATGTGAAACAGAGGCCTGCTGGGGAGGCAGGAAGAGGCAGAAGTGACATAAGGGAGTTTTTCATAGTTGCCTCAATTAACAGTTTTAAAAAAATCCAAAATCTGTCTTACTGTACTTATGTGTGAAATCTATTTATAAATTCGGGAAAAACTTTTTCTGTTTACCTCATCCTAGAGTTTTAATTCCTAGAAATAGCAACTAAACCAACTATACATACCTTGTTTTTCCCCTTCTACCACATTTATCTTGAGGAGGCCTTGGGATACTCCTGAACACTTATCAGCTGATCAGAGGGATGTTTACAGAACTTGGAGTAGGGAAAAGCCTTAATTCTTATTTTGGACCTTTGTTCATACCTGTGAAACTAGGGTTGGTTAGAGAGTCTACCATGGCCCTAGCATTTGGGTATGGAAAAAACCCCCAGTAGAATACTTTATTACATAAGGTACAGGACACAGGCTAGCCCAATTTACTGCTAAAACCAGTCAAAAATAGAAACTTTTACCCATGATGGGGGGGGGGGGGAGATTTCCAGCAAGGGAAAACAATGAAGAATGTAACACATCACTAGAAGAGATGTGGCTGGCTTCTTCAAAGATAAGTGACTCTCTACTGAAAAATAGTGCTATACTTTCCATTCCCCAATGTCTCCAGAAAGACTGACCACAACACTTTTGTTAGTTTAAACAATCTGAAAACATGTTAGCTTAAACCAATATGGGTTCTACTTCATATTTCATTTGGATAGTATCTTATGAGTTTTCATCAGCTAGAGGGAGAGGCTTAGTATTATATTAGATCAATTGTTTGTGTTCTCATTTCATTCCTAGAAAAGTAGGTATCCAAAAGGGAACACCAATATATTAAGGTATGTAAGCAAGATAGCACCTCTGGATTTCCTAGGAGGACTAATTATTTAAGGAAACTTTTCATGGCATGAAAGTGGATATGGCATCCAGTTTATGGGGACAACAGTTGGTGGGGCATCTAATACATAGAAGACAGTTTTGTCTTATTGTTGACCTGACTCCCTACCCTACCCTTGTCTCTCACTATTTAAGGCTTGGCCTCCGGGAATTAATATAAACCAAATGACTTAAATCTATTAGAAAGGGAAATTAAAGAAGACACCCATTGTGCTTTATGAGAAAGATGCAAGAGGTCATGAATTCTGAACTTGCAGCCTCTGATATTTAGGAAAGGGTTACTCTTTCCATTCCAGTAGAAATCTTTTCCTTTTTTGTGATGGTAGGTGCTGAAGATATATGCTGCTGAAGATATATTGACTCTCACACCCAGTTACTCTTCTTCCTTCCCTCCTAAAACCTCTATCCCCAGTATATCCACCTAGGCTATCTTTTTTTTTTTTTTTTTTTTTAACATTTACTATGAATCAGTCACTGTTCTAGGGATATGATGATTTTTTTTTGTCCTTCATTTTTTTTTTTTTTTTTTTTTAGGTTTTTGGAAGGCAAATGTGGTTAAGTGGCTTGCCCAAGGCCACACAGCTAGGTAATTATTAAGTGTCTGAGGCCAGATTTGAACTCAGGTATTCCTGACTCCAGGGCCAGTGCTCTATTCACTGTGCCACCTAGCTGCCCCATTATCTTTCATTCTTAAAGAAGGTCATAACATCAGGATATGATGATTTTTTTTGTCCTTTATTCTTGAAGAAGGTCATGACATCAGGGGAGGTGATGCCATGACAAGAACAGGAACTGGATTTGAGTGAGAGGTGTTGTACTAAGTTACAAACCTCACTTTCTCCTCCAGAGTCATCTGGGTTCCAGCACAGTGGACAGAGCACTGATCTTGGATTCAGGAGGATGGGAATTCAAATCTGACCTCGGACACTTGCCATTTGCTAGCTGTGTAACCTTGGGCAAGTCACTTAGGCCCAATCCAGGTCCTAATTCATATCTGGCCACTGAATCCAGATGGCTCTGAAGAAGAAAGTGAGGCTGGTGACTTAGCACAGCATCTCCTCACTCAAATCCAAATCATGTGCTGTCATGGCATCACCTTCCTGATGTTGTGGTTTTCTTTGAAAATGAAGGACAAATATCATCATCATTATTATTATTATATAGGACCCTATAGGACCCTGACCTCTACATTGGATCCTTTCCTATGTTAATGATCCTAACTTTTCTCTCTACCCCAAAAGTGCCAACTTCTAACATTGGCACTGTGAAAAGAAAAAAAATCAATATTACCTCTGATTTCTACTATATTGGTTTTACAAGGTAACTGATTTTGTACTATATTGATTTTTATAATTGGGTTAGCATTTACCTGAATTTACCTTGCTCAGAAATAGAGTTCCCTCTGAGTTAATTTAAAGATATTGTTAAAAGGGAATGTTGTTGTCACTCATGCAGTTAACCCCTGGGACATTTGGTGTTTGTAAGTCCTAACAAGCTTAACCTTGGACCAACCATTCCCCCCACCCCACAAGACTTCTGTCCTTGCCTGTATTTGTACAATTAGAAAAGGTTTGATCTTCCCCAAGGGGAGCAAATCTGATGGTTCCCATTTTCTAGTCAAGATTGCAAGAGGCAGATGAGTCCCATAAAATAATTAATATCCCTTAATTACCAGAGAGGGATTCCCCCACTTCTTCTTCTTCTTTTTTTTTTAGGTTTTTGCAAGGCAAATGGGGTTAAGTGGCTTGCCCAAGGCCACACAGCTAGGTAATTATTAAGTGTCTTGAGACCTGATTTGAACCCAGGTACTACTGACTCCAGGGATGGTGCTTTATCCACTACGCCACCTAGCCGCCCCTTCCCCCCACTTCTTAATGGGGTCACTGGTCTTGCTGGGGTAACCAGTCTGACCCCCCCCTTTGTTAACAGTTAAATTCATCACTTAATAAACTGATTTTGTTTTGAGTATGTACCTCAATGAAACTTTATTGCATTTACACAGTGGAGTTTAAGTAATTATACTTTTTATTTGTATACCACCATTACCAATACCTCCCTGCTAAACTCTTCAAGTATTGTCCCTCATTGTCTAACTTTTACTGCTCCTTTGGAGGAAGGCTAAAGGATGGATATGGCTAGTTTTTTTCACTTTCATTTGAGGGAAATTTATTTTTAGCAGGTAAGTTGTACCCTAGAGAGACAGCATGACATAATGAACTGTCCTTAGAATTTATATATATCCTCTCTCTGATGAACTAGCTGTGTGAAATGGGCTAAGTCCCTTAATCTTAATTTCTTTAAAAAAAAATTTTATTCTTAATTTAACAAACACAAAATAGCATAGGCACTATGAAGTGGAACAGAAAAAGAGGATATTTATATAAAACTGTAGATCTCTATTACATATAAAAGAAAACTGAGTGACACAAAGGAATCAGAGCACTGGACAAGGAATCAGAAAGATGAGTTCAAATCTGGCCACAACTTCTAGCTATGTAAACTGGGGCAATTGTTTACCTCCTACCTGCCTCAATTTCCTTATCTATAAAATAATAATAGTATCTAACTCCCAAAGTTGTTGTGAAAATAAAATAAGATAATTTGGAAAGCTCTACATCAAGGTGGGGAACCTTTTTCTGTCAAGGGTCATTTGGATATCTAGCAACTTAAAAATTAAAAATTATCAAATATTTAATTAATTCACCTCTAACAAGTACTTAGATTTATTGAATTTTTTAGTCCCACCTGTATTTGTCTTGGGAGTGCCAGACCAAATTATTTCATGGACTTTGTACAGCCCATACATAGATCAGACATTTCCCACTCCTGTTCTATATAAATGCTTCATTATTATTATTACTATTATTATTATTGTTATTGTTATTACAGTTTGGATTTCTTTTCAAGTGTAGAACAACCTATAGTTTTCAAAGCTACCCTGCTTCTTTGACCTTCTTTTTGATCTTCTTTCTTCCTTTTTTTTTTATGTTTCTACATTTTTTTAGTACTTCTTTTTTTGAAATAATGGGGGTTTAAGTGATTTGCCTAGTGTCCCACAGCTAGTGAGTATCTGAGTCTGGTTTTGAACTCAGGTCCTCCTAACTCTAGGACCTGTGCTCTATCTACCATGTCACCTAGCTGCCCTTTGGTCTTCTTTCCTTTCTTTTCACTCCATTAAAAAAAATGCCTCAAGGATTCTCTTTTCAATCTTGAGTTTTTTGTTTTGTTTTGTTTACTTTTCTTTTTCTGCTACCTTATCTTTAGGTCAGCTAGGTGGTGCAGTAGATAGAGTACTGAATTTGGAGTCAGGAGTTCAAATCTAATCTCAGTCATTTGACACTTACTAGTTGTGTGTGACCTTGAGCTAGTTACTTAACCTTGATTGCCTCGCATCCAGGGTCACCTCCAGTCATCCTGATTCATATCTGAGAAGAAAGTGAGGCTGGTGACTTAACACAGTACCCCCTCACTCAAATCCAATTCATGTGCTTCTCCTGGCATCACTTTCCTGATGTCATGGTCATCTTTGAGAAGGACAAATATCCCAAACCCTGTCTTTACTTTCCAATACTTCCCTTTTATCTCCCTGAGGATACTATTATACTATCATAAATACAAAGAGGAAAAAAATTTCCCAAGGTCAAATGCTGAGACTATAATGTTTGAACAGAAAACAAATACCTAGTCACAACATAGAGCTCCCCAAACACCAGGGTCCCTCAGTACCAAAGATGCCTTCTTTCAATGAATTCCTCATTTGAACCCCAAATGAGAGGGTTTGTCCACTAATCCATCATTGGAACATGTTACAAGCTTTCCAAAAAGCTAGACAGATTAAATTCATTTTCTCTCCCTCCAGTCATACAGACCAATAATTATTTAATTAGAAACAAAACTGAACAACCTGATCCAAATCAAGTTGGTCGGACATGATTCATTTTTCACCAGCCAGGGCTGACTCATATCTATTGAGCTGTACTTTTCCAAGTGGGCAATGCCTGGCAGCCTTGAAGAACAAGAGCAAACACATTTAAGAGGGGTATTGGATGTGAGCCAGGTTAGAATCTTCAGGCTTGATTTCTCTTCCCAAGAAAAACAGTCACTATGGGAAATTCACATACCTGAGACTGTACCTTACAATGCTGACCTCACAGTAATAGTCAAAAATTACTATCAATCAGCAAACATTTATTAAGTATCTACCCTGTGCCAGATACTGGACTAGCCTCTTGAGACAGATATAAGAAATAAAACAACCCCAGTTTTCAAGGAGCTCATATTCTAATGGAGGAGACATTAAGGATATGGATATTGTTGCTTTTGCTTAGTTATTTCAAGTTGCATCTGACTCTTCAAGACCCCATTTGACATTCTTGGCAAAGATGCTGGAGTAGTTTGCCATTTCTTTTTCCAGTTCATTTACAGCTGAGGAAACTGAAGCAAACAGGGTGAAGTGACTTACTCCAATAAGTGTCAGGGGTCAGATTTTAACTCAGAGTGCACTCTACCCACTGCATAACCTAGCTGCCCAGGAAATTATATAAATATGAATATAGATATAGATATCAATGTAGATGTGTATAGATGTATATATACAGAATAATTGCAAAATAGTTGATTAACCAGTAACAATGCATCCATAATATATTAAAGACCTTCATAATTTTTAAAAATTTAATCATCATAAAGACCATGTGAAATAATGGTGTGGTCAAGAATTAGTATCAACAATAGATATCCGAAGACTAAGACTTACATATGGCCAGGTCATGTGATGTTAGGCTGTCTCTTAGACAAGATAGGGAAGTTTTCTGACAGGCCAAGATGATATTAACTCTTTCTTATTTCTATGTACATACTAGATCCCTGGGGAGGCATTTGATGAAGGTAGATATCAAATAAGAAAGACACTGCCAGTTCTGAATAAAGACATTTTCCTATCCTCCCCTCCCCCAATCCTGATCAAATTAAAACCCTTACCATCTATGTTTTACCCAACCTGTTATAGGAGGATGGGACAGAAAGAGGGTGAGGTGACTGGATCTTAGGAGAATGAGTGCACAAGTGCATGGTTCAGCAGCTCAGACAGGGCTCAGGCCTCCTAACTATACCTCTAACTGTCAGTGGACTCTTGGGCCAGGATCATGCCTAGGTACTTGCAAGCCTAAGGCAATAGTCCTTCCCATCATTTCTCTAGGTAGTAGGAACTACCTAGCCAGCATAATACTTACCTCATTGCCTGCCTATATATATATAAAATATAAATTAACAATAAGAAAACTTAAAATTCTTAATGTAATAAACCATTTAAAAATAAAAGTGTCAAAAAGACAGCCAAGGAGATTGGGTTAATTCTTTGTGCTCCAGCATAAAGTACATGGAAAACACATTGGACTTGAGTCAGGAGTCCAAGGTTCGAATCCTAATTCTAACAATCTGTGACTGTGGACAAGTTACTTCATTTTTCTCAGCCTCAATCTCTCCTTCTGTAAAATAGGAATAATAAAACTTATTTTAAAAAAGTTATTTTAAGGAACATCACTTGTACAAAAATATTCATAGCAGCCCTGTTTGTGGTGGTAAAGAATTGGAAATTAAGTGAATGTCCTTCGATTAGAGAATGGCTTAGCAAACTGTGGTATATGTATGTGATAGAACACTATTGTTCTCTAGAAACCAGGAGGGATGGGAATTTAATTAAAAACAAAACAAAACAAAACAAAACCATTAACTGATTATGTAATTTTGCTATCTCTTATACTTTATGTTTCTTCCTCAAGGATATGTTTTCTCTCTCATCACATTCAACTTAGATCAACATATACCATGGAAATATTGTAAAGATTAATATCTGTGGGGGGTAGGGGTAGGGAAGCAAGATTAGGGGAAAAATTGTAAAATTCAAAATAAAATCTTTCTTAAATCCAAAAAAGAAAGAAAGAAAGAAAGAAAGAAAGAAAGAAAGAAAGAAAGAAAGAAAGAAAGAAAGAAAGAAAGAAAGAAAGAAAGAAAGAAACCAGGAGGGATGGGAATTCAGGGAAGCCAGGAAGACTTTGCATGAACTGATGCTGAGCGAGATGAGCAGAACCAGAAGAACACTGTACACTGTAACAGCAACATGGGCGTGATGATCAACCTTAATGGATTTGCTTATTCCATCAGTGCAACAATCAGGCACAATTTGGGGCTATCTGAAATGGAGAATACCATCTGTATCCAGAGAAAGAATTATGGAATTTGGACAAAGACCAAAGACTATTACCTTTAATTAAAAAAAAAACCTGTTATCTTATTATGTAATTTTGCTATTTCTTATACTTTCTATTTCTTCCTTAAGGATATGATTTCTCTCTCATCACATTCAACTTAGATCAATGTATACTATGGAAACAATGTAAAGACTAACAGGCTGCCTTCTGTGGGGGTGGGGGGAATCAAGTTTAGGGGAAAATTGTAAAATTCAAAAATAAAATCTTTCTAAAAAAGTTATTTTAAGGAATTTATCTTATAGTACTATATAAATATGAGCTACTATTGATAACAACAGGAAAACAATTCAAGGATTCTAAAATGGCATCCCTATCTTTTTCTTCTTCCTTGCTTGATTTTTTGCCCTTTCCTCTGATTAACTGACTCATCCTGTTAACCTCAGTTTTTTTTAAATTTATTTTTATTAAAGATATTGTTTGAGTTTTACAATTATCCCCCCAATCTTACTTCCCCCCCCACCCCCACCCCCACTGAAAGCAATCTGTCAGTCTTTACTTTGTTTCCATTTAGCCTCAGTTTTAAGTAAAGTATCCAGATCAGACATGTTCCTCTTAAGGTTTCACTCCTGATGCTCTGAATTTTCTCCACCATGTCCCCTGAATCCCTTCCTCAACCCAATCCCCATTCCTTTTCAGCTTCCCCCATTAGAATGTAAGCTCTTGGACAACTGGGACTTTCAGGGGCCACTAGGTATCACAATGGATAGAGCACCAGCCCTGAAGGCAGGAGTACCTGAGTTCAAAAATGGCCTTTGACACTTAATAATTACCTAGCTGTGTGGCCTTGGGCAAGACACTTAACACCATTTGACTTGCAAAAACCTTTAAAAAAAAAAAAGAGGGGCAGCTAGGTAGCACAGTGGATAGAGCAATGGCCCTGGAGTCAGGAGTACCTGAACTCAAATCCCACCTCAGACACTTAATAATTACCTAGCTGTGTGGCCTTGGGTAAGCCACTTACTTAACTCCATTTGCCTTGCAAAATCCTAAAGAAGAGAGAGAGAGAGAGAGAGAGAGAGAGAGAACGAACGAGAATGAACAGGGACTTTTTTCCTTCTTCTTATGTTTGTATTTCCAACACAGCACAGTAGCTAGCATGTAGGTAGCTGTTGATGACTTGATTCCTTTTACCAGGCTTCCACAAAACTGGAGTCTTCACTGTTCCTCAAGACACCTTTCACTTCCCACCTCTGCTTTCACTTATGTAATTCCTTCCTCTTGGACTATCTGCCTTCAAATAGCTATCAAAATTCTCCCCATTTTTCAACAGCCAGCTCAAGTGCCACATTCTCAATCAACTATTCCCCATTATTCCATCTTGAAGTGACCCCTCCCTCTTCCATGCCCCATTTTTCTTACTCTGTAATTCCACTGTAGCAATTACTGCAAATTGACTTATTATTTTTGTATTTGCGTGTACATTCTTACCTTCCCAACTAGATTGTAAAGACCATGTCCTATTCATCCTTATATGCCCTGCAAAGCCCAGAACAGTGATATTTGTTGAATGAATGCATGCATGAATGAACACCTTCAACCCTTCATTTTGAGAACTGTATGTTTCATACATGAATGACCAAAGATAAATAGGCTTTCTTTTTTTTTTTTTGCAAGGCAATGGGGTTAAGTGACTTGCCCAAGACCACACAGCTAGGTAATTAAGTGTCTGAGGCTGGATTTGAACTCAAGTACTTCTGACTCCAGGGCCAGTACTCTATCCACTGCACCACCTAGCTACCCCACTTTCTTCTTTTTTGGGGAATGGAGAACCCTCAGGCTGAGGAAGGGTAAGAATGCAGCAGGATATTATGGCCTTGTAGTTCCAAAGAACTTAGCATTATGGCCCAAGGAGAATGCAAATTAGATTTACCAGCCTAAACTCTGTGTGTTCAGGTCGTAGAAGAAATAGGAAGACAAAGAGGTTTAGAATAAATAAGAATCATTTTACATGTAAGCTACTTGTCATCTCCACATTCTTCACATTTCTACTTAATCTTTCCCAAAAGAAATAATCTTTCAAACTCTTATCTTTGCCCAGAGTTATAGTCTTTCTATCATTATCCTCTCATGTCAAATTCTTAGCCTTTTGCGAACAACTGGTTTGCACCTAGAAGGAAAAAAAAACATTCATTGCTGAAGAAAAAACCTACATAAAAACTCTGGAAAGCAGACATGAAAACATGAATGCTTGAGCTTAAAAATCACCTATGCTGTCCTTTTTCTCCAGAGAAGAAAAATAATGATAACATATTTGTGGAGCACCTTTAATTCAGAAAACTTTTGGACAACATTGCATCAGTCCTTAAAACATCCTGTGAAACAGGTCAGTTATACAGTCAGGAGGGAAGTCAAAACTGGTAAACAGGTCTCAGCTCCCATCCCAGGGTTCTCCCAACTCTCTGCAAGTGGCCTTCCAATAAACAAAACGTTTTAAATCTGGAAAGACAATTAAAGAACATGTAGTACAATTTCTTAATTTTACAAATGAGGAAACTGAAGTTGAATAAGGTTAAGTGTTTTAATCTAGATCACATAGTTATTTAGTGGACTACAGTCCCAAGAGATGTCATGAATTATGCAACAACATAGCAGTAGAATGATGTGACATGTCTACATATGGTTCCAATCCCAGGGGCACAGCAAAATCCAAGGAAGGAAAAATAGCCTAACTGGGTAGTATTTTCTCTGTGGTCCCAGGAAATCTTTTTTGGAGACCTATCTATGGACTAAGGAGGAAGGAGATAAAGCTCCAACTCAAATTGGTACTTGCTAAATACTGTGACCTACATTTTTGGTTTGTTTGTGATCATATTTTTTTGAACAAAAATAGGACACTAGGTCTGACAAAGGATGTTGCTTTTGCAAAACTTCATTGGAAGTATAATTTATTTTCCTGAAATTGGAACTGTCCTGTTATATTTGAGATATGATAGTCACAGCATTCACAAATAAAATTGGTTAGATTTTGTGGGACTTGAGGTAGGACCCCAAGGCAGTGACATTTGTTATTTAAACTAGTTCATGTTTATATGTTTTATCTCCCAGTCTAAATGCAAAAACAGGAACTATGTTTAATTTTTCTTGTGAGAACCCCTCTATTTCCAGTGCTATAATACATAAGTAGGCATTAAGCAGATTCATGAATGAATGAATTCCACACACATACATACACAAAGGAAGGTTCTGAAGTTTATATAATATCAAGAGCAAGGTAGCCATCTTCTGTCCTCATCCTTTCTTCCCTTTCCCTTATATTTTCCATTATCCTCTGAGGTCTCTGAAGATTTTAAAAAGTAAACAAACAACTCTTTAATTAGCAGACAAGCACCAGAAACTGATAAATATCTGTGTAAATGGGACTGCCCCAAGTATGAAAATTTAGCTTGTCTCAGCAGGGCACTACCTACAGGCAACAACTGTACCTTCTGTGACCCTGGCAGAATGCCTCTGTCCCATTATCACTGCCACTCCTCTGCCCATGACCTCCTTTCCTCCTTAGAGCCATGCTCCTCCATTATTAACTGCCAACTGCCATCACTGTCACAGCAGGGAATGTCAGAGTGGTGCCAGCTGCTACTCATTAAAATAGAGAAATCCCAAGGAGTTCTGGTGCTGAAGCTGAGGCGTAGCCAGATGCAGACAGGGGATGAGGCTACTCATTGCTCCATTCTCAAGAACCAGCTATCTTCAGAGACCAAAAGAGAACAAGGACCAAATTGGGCTAAGGGGTTTTCTTAGAAAAGATACTATTGCCTTCCCCAGTGGATTAAGAGACTTGCCCAGGTTAACACAGCTAGTATGTGTCCAAGACCCAATTTAAACTCAGGTCTTCTGGACTCCAGGTCCATCCACTGAGCCTACCTGGCTGCTCCTACCCAATACAATCAACCTCAGAAGGAGGTCATTTGACTTACATGACTAAAGAACTTAGATCAGAAGGCAGAGATCTTGGGCAAGGGAGAAGCAGTGATATGGGAAGCATCCTGCTAGGAATCACAGAAGATATAAATGCTGCCTATAGGTAGAGTGCTGGACCTGGAGTCAGGAATCCAGATCCAGTCTGCTATATTGTAGGGACCCCCCCACCTCAGATTTGAACTCAAGTCTTTCCAATCCAGTCTCAGACACATACCATCGGTGTGACCCTGAGCAGGATACTTAACTTCTGTTTGCCTCAATTTCCTCTTCTGTAAAATAGGGATAATAATAAAATTTACCTCCTAGGGTTGTTGTGAAGATCAAATGAGATAATATTCATAAAAAAGCTCTTATATAGCACCAGTCATAGCAGGCATTATGCAAATGCTTATACTTCCCTTTCTCCCCAGAGAGAAAAAAAATAGAAATAGCTCTCAGAAGCATGTTAGAAAATCACTGAGTTAGGTGGGAAAAGACAGACTATAGTAGAGGCAATAGGACAGTACTGTGAAAGGGAAGAAAATACTTGAGGTCTGGAAGGAAGAGAAACAGAAGCACATTCAAATATGTTCTTGCCATGCCTATCTTCACCAATTAATGAGCAAACTTCACTCTCTCAAACCTTAGTACCCCATGGATTAATATCCAATATTGGGCTCCTACTGCCAAGATACTGCCACATTTTATTGAAAATGGAGCTCCCCTTGGGAGCCAAACATAATCAAAGCAGCACAAAGAAAGATGAAAGGAGTGATCCAAAGACTTAGTCATGGGATTCCTCCAAGAAGAACAATCCAATTTTCCTTAAACTCAAGGCAGTAACTTAATCCTCATCTAGGTATGACTGACTATTTTACTCATAAGTACTGAGAAGTGAGCTAACCCACTGGAAGCAGGGCAAGGAGACTGGGAAAAAAATATATTGAGAAAAAATATCAACTCTAAGAACTGAAGAACTCTTTATAGGAAAGTCCCTCTGGGATGTCCATCAGGTGGGGAATGGCTGAATAAGTTATGGTCTATGAATGTTATGGAATACTTTTGTTCTATAAGAAACCAAGAATGATTAGCTCTAGAGAAGCATAGAACAAATTATAGGAACTCATGATAAGCAAAGGGATAAGAATCAAGAAAATGTTGTGCATATTAACAACAACAACATTGTGAGTTGATCAGCCTTGATGGACATAGCTCCTCTTGGAAGTTTAGAGATCTAGGAAAACCCTAAGAGACTTGCTATGAGCAATGCTAACCACATCCAGAGGAAGAAAATCAAACCAAAACAAAACAAAACAAAATGAACAGAATTTGAATGAACACTAAATTCACTTTAAAAAAAATTTTCCTATGGTTTTCTTTCTTTTCTTTAATCCTAATTCCTTATACAGAAAATGACTAAATTTGTAAACTGTAAACATGTTAAACGCAAACATGTAGATACAGTATTCACCAGACTGATGCTGAAGGTAGGCCAGAAGGAAATTATGTAACTTAAAAATATGTATATGCTTGTGGATGAATGTTAAAAAAAACTTTCATAAACATGTCACTGGAAAAATAAAGTCCTTCTGAAGTTATCCATATCCATTTATAAGTCAAGTCAACAAGTAAGCTTGGACTATGTGCCAGTCACTATTCTAAGCATTAAGGGTACAAAGAAAGGATAAATCAAGAAAGGAAGAGTAACAGAGGATAAAACTAGGAGTAATATGTGAAAATTGTAAAGAGCATTTCAATTTAATGTAAAAAAAAACTTCTCCACAATGAGAGCTGTGAAATGATTATTATTAATAACCAATATTTAGGGGGAAATCCAGAATCCCCCCTTTTTTTCTAAAATCCTAAACTCAAAATTCATTCTCTGAAAGGGCATTACTGATGAGGCTGGATTAACTTTCTTAACAAGCTTATCTAAACACCACTCAGGTGGGGATTGATTTGGGTGGGGATAAATTCTTTGAATAGATTGCCCAAGGCTGGGAGTGGCTAAGAATTAAATGACATAATAAAAGTTCATTCTTTCATTAAATTTTAACCAGAGTGTTTGCCATCCTCAATAACATTCTTCTTTCAAGGGCAAATAAACTGTGAGTCAGAGTCTTGATTGTCTGGCATTCAAAAGAGCCACAGACCTTCTTTTATTAAAAATCCTGGCATCATTAATAAAACAACCAATTACCCAGAAAATATGTCTCTTGAACTTTTTAAAGATCATAGCTGTTCAAAAGTGGGAAGGAAAATAGTGAGTTCCTCTCAGTGAAGGTCTTCAACAAAGTCTGGATGACCACTTGTCAAGCACATTACTTTAGAAGAGTTTCTTGTTCAGGTCCAGGTATAACTTAGTCTTTGAGACCCATTCCAACCTTAAGGATCTGTTTGTAACACAATTCTCCCTGGCAGTAGGCTAGACTGGACATTATTGTTGCAGTCACAGTAAGAGAATTGACTAAGATTGCTTCAGGTCAACTAAACCCTAATCTAAAACTCAGCAATCCTTCTGCTGTGAATCCTATCCTCTGAAAGGGGTGAAAGGATGGAATGACTAGTGACTGATCTAAATGAGCAAACCTGAAGATCTGGTAAGAAGTGACATATCAGTCTCTAGTAATGTAGACAGTTGCTGATGGCCTGATGATCTATCTGCATCAAACTATTAATCACTAAAATTCCAAATACAAGAAGTAATGGTTAACCATCTATTGAGCACAGTTTTGATGATTTTGTTATATGATAAATCTACTCTCATCATAATGAGTGACAAGGAATCTAAATGAATGAATTTGTGCCTTTGAGGAAGGAGATCCACCCAAAAGATGCTTCAAACACAAAAGCAAAACAGAAAAGGGGAATCATTATGAAGCAAACCAGCAAACTCATGTTTCCTACTGCAAAAACAGCTATGCTCTCCCTGCTGAGTCTTCAAAAAATATACTTTGGGGGTGATAATTTATATTTACATATACAGATTACATAAATTTAGATATACAAAGCACTAAACTCACAATAAGCCTACTAAGTAAATGCAGCAAGTATGATTATCTTTATTTTAGATATAGGGAAGATGAGAATCAAAGAGACTAAAGTGATTTTTTTCCAAATGTCACAAAACTGGTACTGGTCAGTACCTTGATTCATGTGATCCTAAACCTAAAGCTGCAAGGACCTTAGAGTTTATTTAATCTGACTCAGGTCACTTCTGACTTCAAGTTCAATTTCTTTCCATTAGATCATGCTGTCTCCCAGTCTGTGGTGATGCATAAGAAGAGAGAAACAGTGGTGATGTACACCAGATTTAATTTGCCATATTGTGGGGATCACTAGAAAGCAATGTGAAAAAGGGAAGCAACTACCAGCAATCCTTTTCTATTATCATACAACTTATTACTTACACATGCAGACACACACACACACACACACACACACACCCCACAGGGCTTCCCTACTTATGCTTGACTTGTAGGTCATGAATAAAATTTAACAGTATATACAAGTACATGCCTAGAACCAGCTGGAGCTTGAAGGGAGGAGAATGTTCAAGTTTCTGCACACTGTAAGAGTCCTAGTGAAAAGAAGGAAATACAACATCTACTATGTGCTGGCATTGTACTAAGCACTTTATAATATCCATTTATTCTCACAACAACCCTTTCTACAGTAGAGGAAACTGAGGCAAACAGGTGAAGCGACTTGATCAGAGCCATCTATCTAATAAGAGTTTGAGGCTGGAATTGAACTCAGGTCCTTTTGATTCCAGGTACAGCACTCTATCAAGTGTGCCATCCAGCTGCTAATGCAAATCTTAACCTCTTTCTGGACTTCAATTTTCCCAGTCGGGAAGTAGGATTAATGATGATCCTTGTCTTTGTCCTAATTGGAAAACTTCTAGAATACTTATGTGTTCATACTAACAAGTTGAATGCAAAAACAGAGAATTTACAGGGTCTACAGTCTCATTTCTCCAGTTAACTGTAACCACCTTGTGGAATGGAACTTTTGTCTTTGTCTCTTCAGTGTCTGGCACAGAGTAGATGTTTAATAAATATTTACTGAATGAAATTGAGTTTCAGAAGTTTGGTGCATCTCACAGAGAAACAGATTCAAATAAAATATTAGATTACAAAAGAGTTTCCAGTTGAGAACCAATCAACTGAAGATGTGAGTGGATATAATGGACAAATATTGACTTTCACATTGTAAAACCCATCACCAGACCATGGGGAGGTCAGGAGGGGAATAGGAAAGGGAGGAAGAAATAGAGACCAGATAATAATGTATTGGATGTGGAGGGGGAAAGGAGGTAAAAATTTTATCTTGGAGAAGTGAATGCAGGAAATACTTGTCCCTGGAGTCACCATTATAGAGTACTCAGAGCTATAGACTGATTAATAACTATGTAATCTTAATAACACTGTGCTTATCTTCTCTCCAAGGACCTTAAAGCATGTTCACATGTATTATCTCATTTCAGCTGATAATATGGCTGGGAAAAAGAAGCCTAGAAGTCTAGGTCTATTATGTCTATGTCAAAGGAGAGACCGAGAAACAAAGAAAGACACCTTTCTATACCAACTTCCCCATTTCCTTCTCTCCCCACAATGAAAGGAAACTGATGAAAGGTCATTCTATGGCAGGGTACATTTGGCAGAGAACACAATCCCAGAGCTAACAGTCAAACCTGTCTGACAGGAAACTTAGAGGGACTTTCATTCATTCCCCTGGGCTTCCCATTACCACAAGTAAAAACAGGTGCTGCTAGAACAACCCTGTATCTCCAAACCCCAAGGAACCTCTGCAAGATCAGCAAAAAGCAAAGGGTATAAAGATTCAAGAGTCTGGTCTAGGAAGGATGAAATCTACTTGGGGCAGATTTAGAAACAGCATCTATTATTTCATTCACTGTAACAGAGAGAGGGCTTGTGTCCAACTAGACTCAGTGGTACATTCTGAGGACTCAAGTTTAAAGGATCATTCTTTCCTTTTGTTGGCAACAAAATTATGTCTTCACACATCCTCCTTCCTTCTTTTGGTTTCCACCAATTTGGGGCTCCAGCTTAGGCAGAGTCTACTTGTCTGAGGGACACAGAAACCATTTATGATCCCTTTATTAAAGGTTCCTTCTTGACATGGGAGAAGAGTGAGTAACCCCTCACATATTTCCCTGAAGAGGGGCCCCAGCAAAGGAGAACCTGAGGACTCAGTTCCATATTGACTCCAGATTCTTATTATGCATTCCATTTCTTTAATAGGATTATAGTCTCTTCAGTTGTTCTACCTCTCTTCTCAGACTACCTTTCCAACTGCCAGTCCCATGCATCCATATGCTACTACCCCTCTGCTTTCTGCAAGACTCTCTTTTCCTCAGGAAAGAGTTTCAGCTTTTTCAGAAATAAAATTGCTGCTAGAGTCAAATTCCCTGCAAACTCTATAAATCTTCTTAGGACTTTCAGCTAAATCCACGATCAGAATGTCTCTAGTTTCATTTGACCTTCTGTTCTTTAATTTAGGAGTCACGTTGCCCACTCCATTCCCAAATATATCTTCTCAGGCAGCAATGGTAAAACTTTGCTTTTTCTTAGATAGCTTCAAGGTATCTTTATTTTTCAATCTAAGCAAATTCATATAATCCACCCAAAGTTCCTTCTTTCTCAGTCATGAGGTTAGTTTATAGTTCAGTCGGTTCAGGTATATTTGACTCTTTATGACCACATTTGGGGCTTTCTTGGCAAAGATACCAGAGCAGACTGTCTTTTCATTCTCCACCTCATTTTACAGATGAGAAAACTGAGGCAAACAGGGTTAAGTGACTTGCCCAGGATCACATAACAAGTAAGTATCTGAGACCAGATTTGAACTAAGGAAGATGAGTCATCCTAATTCTAGGCCTGGCCCTCTAAGCCCTAATGCCACCTGATGTATCCCCCTTTAACTAGTCAACCCTATTGAATTTTGGGGAGATTCAGAATGGCATTTGCCCTCTTTTCAATTGTTTTTTTTCCTTTGGCATTTGGGCCAAGTTTCTATTACTTGGGGATTCTCTGAGAAATTCTAGAGATCTCTAAAAGGATAGAGGGAGGTAAGAAATTAATTCATACTGGTTCAGGAACCAGTATTAAAGAGTGAAGGGCCTGCAGTAAGCAAAGCTGAAGACTTTTTCTGCATTTGCTAGAAATAGAAGTAATTCATCCTCCAACTGCTGGGGAAACTGTATATAGTTCAAGATGCTACATCTTTCTAGGGAAATGGAATTGCAGGAAGACAAAAACTGTAAAGTTAAGTGATCTTAAATCTTTTGTGTTAATGCAATGGAATGGGGAACATTTATGTTAGGCACTGGAATGGTAAAAAAAAGAAAATTAAAAACAAAAATAGTCCCTGCCTTCAAGGAGTTTACAATCTAATAAGGAGTATAAGTCACATATCTGAATAAATATGATCAAAGTAGAATGTGATAAGAGAGTGTGTATTAAAAATGTCATAAGACATAGGAGATGCAAGAATTAATTTTTAATGGAAACAAGGGGAGTCAAAATAGGCTACATAGAAGGGGTGGTGCCTAGTGCCTGAACTGGTCTTTAAAGAAAAAGAATTTTGATAGGTGGATATATGGAAAAACTGGTTTCAGGCATCAAGTTTAGAGTTGTAGCCAGCCTTCTTACCAGTCTTTTCCTCCTCCAATACATATTATAAACTAATGTCAGATGAACATTCCTACTTTTATCCTACCAATTTTATTTATTTATTTATTTATTTATTTATTTATTTTAGGGCCCCCCCCCCCCCCCCCGCAAGGCAAATGGGGTTAAGTGGCTTGCCCAAGGCCACACAGCTAGGTAATTATTAAGTGTCTGAGACCAGATTTGAACCCAGGTACTCCTGACTCCAGGGCTGGTGCTTTATCCACTTTGCCACCTAGACGCCCTATTCTACCAATTTCTTGATCAGAATTCATTCTCTCTATTTCCACTTCATAAGATCACCAGTTTAGAGATGGAGAGGACCTTAGTAACCATCTATTTCAACCCTATAGGATAAAACCTCAATTTTTTAGGCCTGGTATTTAAGATTGTCTAAAGACTGATTACAAACTTCTTTCCAATGTTATCTTCGACTACAGTAGTACACAAAACCATTGTCACAACAAACTGATGTATTTTTGTCTCCTGAATATGCCACATAAATTCCCAGATCTATGCCTTTGTTTAATCTCTTCCTTGCTCTGTAATACCCATCCCCTTCCCTTTCACCTATCTGCCCTTCAAAGCCTAGTGTAAATTTTACCTTTTCCATGAAGGTTTTGCTAACCATCCTAGGCCAATTACCTTCCTTTTCTGATCTCCTATTATACTATCTATATCACTTATTCAGTACGCTATGATAGTTCTTGTGCTATTATTAAATTAACCTTTGTGTGGTTTAACTTCCCCTGAGTAATGTCTCCCCAACTATATTATAACTCACTGAAGGTAAGAATGATATATTACATCAGCATAGGCTTTGCACATAGTAAATATTCAACAAATAGCTTCTGAATGGTTTAGAATAGCCTTATCACAAGGCATTGATAAGAGGTCAGAAGACCATCCTTTCCGCAACTAGAGATTCTTTCACCCACCTAAGCTAATGTAATCAACCAGGAAAGAAATGCTTTGTTCACTTTCTTAGCTACACTGTCATACTGGCAGTCTGTCCAGAATAGAAAGGGGAGAAGAGTATAGGGAAAAAAAAATACCTCTTCTACTCTGAAACTATCTCATCATCTGATCTCTGGCCAGGCCTTGTCCTAGTTAGCAGAGACCTGAACAAGGTCTCAGGTTTCTGAAGTGGTTATAATAGATAGGAAAGAATGTAGCCATCAGCATGAGAAAGCTGTCAGCACAAGTTCAAGCCCTGGCTAGGTTTTTCCAATGGATTTTTCTTGTGATGAGGGAGTTTTTGTCACCAAAATTGAAAGAATCAAAGGGTCTTTATTTATGTCTAGGTTCAGAATTTCAATTCCAGGATAAGACTGCTAATTCCTCTTTATCCCAGATTCCTAACTGGAAAAAATGTACTTCTAAATAGATGATAATATCAATACATGGCAGTTACAAGATAGTTTCCATTTAAAATATGATTAATATGACCCAGTCATATTAATCACATTTTGAATGGAAGTTATTTTATAACCTATATCAGACTGCTTGTTATCTTGGGGAGGGGGGAGAAAAATTTGGAACTCAAATCTCATAATAGTGAATATTGAAAACTATCTTTATATGTAATAAGAAAAAATAAAATACTATTAAATATAAAAAGGGGATCATATATATCAGTTATACATAAAAATATGTTTATATGAAGATTGTTTTTAAAAGATAGTTTCTATTGTATGCACTAAATTTTGGTTTTCAAAATTGTTTTTTTATTTTTACACACACTGATTTATTTGATTCCTCCCATCTTGTGAGCTTAACAATGTAAAAATAATCCCCATTTTACAAATGAGATGAGGAAATGCAGGTCCAGAGCAATAACTTGCCTGAGGTCACACAAAACTAGAACTAGGACTAGAACCCAAGTCTTCTGATTCCATGTACAAGGCTTTATCCATTATATCCTGTTCCTTTTCTTAATAGAACATAAATAGCTATTACTCTTTGCCCTGGTTCTTTAATCTGTGCCTTACTTTGTTTCTTTTAACCTACTACTTGTCTTTCCCCAGTCCATATGAAACTACTTTACAAAGTTCTTTATAACTCTTTGATACTGGATGGTAAAGCTCAACTCAAACCCCTTTCTTCTCAAGTTTAATTTAAACTTAAAATCATACCAAAGGAATGAGAATTATAACCCCCTTTCCCATACTTTAAGCTCTTGAGCATTCAATATAAAGCTAATATACAGAAAAAGATGTTTTTCTTGTCTTTGCAAATATATCAGAAGCCAAAACCCATTAAAGTTCAAAGGAATGATGGGTGGAGTAGAGGCATATATTATCTACCAGTAATTTTCTAAGAATATTGCTTTAGATGAAATAATAGAGAGTAATGGATACCATAGGAATAAATTCATGCAAAATATATTCCTGGGACATGGAGTCATTGTGTGTGTGTGTGTGTGTGTGTCTCACTGTTTCTGTCTCTGTCTCTGTCTCTGTCTCTCTCTCTCTGGAAAGGCTGAAGGCTGGTGAAAGTCTAGACCCTAGGAAAAGAGGCCTGAGAAGAATCTGGAATGAGGCAGGGAATACTAGTGCTAAGCAAATGTGAGCAAAGTTGGAGTGGGCCAGAAGCATTGTGCTGGACTGGACTAAGCTGGACTAAGCCAAGTAGAGTGAGATCTGGGGAGTTTAGAAACACTGTGTTAAGGTGCAAAGATACAGAGAAATGCAAAATACTGTAATACTGTAATCCCTTCCCTCAAAAGTTACATTCTCCTAGAAGAAAACTATGCATATCACAAATTAAATATAAAGTTAATTCTTGGAGGAAGGATTAGTAACTGGGGGAGACAAACTAGACTTGTTTTGGAGTTGAATTTTTAAAAAGTTAAAGATTCTAAGAGGCAGAGAGGAAGGCAGGAGATGAAATATGGTGTTAGTTTCAAAATCCTAAGGTACACAATGCTCTTCCCCTTCCCCAATGGAAATTAGACTATTTTACCTTTAAAAAAAAGGATTGAAACTGCTTTCAAAAAAGTTTTTAAATTTAAAAAATAAACTGAACCTTTTTTTTTAATTTAACTGGCTCAGGTCATTGACCTTTCTGGTTGCTTTGGTATAAAACAACCAGGATAAAAACTAGCAAGATAATCAACATCAACACAGGAAAGCTAAAGAAATGCCTCTTTTCATTTCAGTTTTAAACCTAAACTGCCATGGAACTGACCAGAATCCAGCCCACCCCCATGATATTTGTAGATAGAGGATGGCCAAATTCAAGGAAAATGAGGCCCAGATGGCTTTCATTCTTCTGTTGATACTTCTGATATGAGACCTGGGAAAGATATTAATTTAGAAAGGCCAAAGTCACACACTGTACCTTGGTCCATTGTCAATCAACTTGACTCTCACTCTAGACTTGGATGACTCTTAAAGAGAGATAAATGATAACTTTTTGAAGCTTAAATCCAATTCAATGGAAAATCATTGGTCACCTCACCCACCTCTGGCAAGAATGGTCCATTATATGGGACTACTAGGTGGTGCTGTAGATAGAGCACTGGCCCTAGAGTCAGGAGTACCTGGGTTCAAATCCGGTCCCAGACACTTAATAATTACCTAGCTGTGTGGCCTGGGGCAAGCCACTTAAATCTATTTGCCTTGCAAAATCCTAAAAAAAAAAAAAGGTCCATTATCATAACCTATTCCACCCCCACTCTCCTGGAAATTATTGACAAAACTGTGGCAATTCAGTAACTAGACACCAATAAGAATAGGATATGTCCTTGAAAAATGGTATCCTGAAGATAGTTGCAGTAAATTGTTATTGGATGAATTTTTAATTGTTTTTTGTATTTGAAAGACTAGAAGCTAAGTTAGTGCTGGGCCTTCTACTCAGAATTCAAGTTACAGGGAGGGATTGAATTTGGGGGATAAAAAATTTGGGGTTTCTTTTTACCTAAAAAAGACAAAAGATGAAGAAAGACTCAATAGAAGTTTAGTATCAATAAACGTATTGAATAAAGAAGCTACAAATATCAGAATAGTTTTAGAGGAATGGCTTTTATTTTGGAAGTCTTAAGTATTTCCCTTGCCTGCCCCTTCCCTCCAAGGTTTTTTAAATGGGTAATGAACTTTAACCCCAAGGGTATTCATTATAGTGACATTTTTTTGTGAATGTGGAGAGAAGTTTGATTTTCTAAAGCTTTTCTAGCATTATTAAAATGCTGAACCAAGCTGAAATATTGGTGAGGAGGGAGAGGGAAGTTTCTTTGGTGTTCTGAAATTTATAGAAAATGCTATTGAAACTGTTGTTCCAACATCAACTATTAGTGTTTTAATGGATTTTTTTCCTCCCTTATTTGAAAACCTATTTTCTGGGGATAAGTCATCTGTTGCTGTCCACTAGTGGGAATCCTGGTATAAGACTGGTTTCCTTTGATCCTTTTTTAGTAAAGGTTCCAAACATTTGATTTAACACTTTAGAAGAGATTTATTAACTAAATAACAACCTGTAGCTCTCTATGAGTGGTTTTACTGAGTATTCCTAATGGCACATATGAATATAGAAATGGTTCTAGATTTAACATCAGGGAATAATCAATCCCCTCCCCCTCCCATCCCCCCCCATTGTAAATGACCCCTTGAAAAATGCTGTTTAAACTTTTATCAGTTCTTCTTCTAGTTATGCTTCTTTCACCATCAGTCAACTTGATTTAGTGACTTTCTCAGCAGGAAATTTGCCTCAGTATCTGGGGTTTTCTCACCCCAGAATAAACTGGAAGCCTCTAGCCCATTTATCCCATTGGTGAATTCTTTTCAGGGCCTCCACTATGGGGAGGGGCCAAGGCTGGTCATCCTCCTTTTCTCTCTTGGTTATACTTCTGACTCCAGAATTCACCACCATTCCCACTATCATATGTGTTCCCACCACATACACCCCTACAACCCCCCCTCCCACCACACACACACACACACACACACACACACACACACACACACACACTTTAGCTTTCTTTTCTGTATTGCCTTTCTGTATAGAAACAACAAATATAAACTTGGACTGATTTAGGGAGTTATGGACATGGGAGATGGTGTGATTAGAACAAATTCTGCAGAACAGAACTTTGAACAACAGGGAATCCCCTTATTAGTGCCTGATTAGGGGATTCCCTGTTGTTCAAAGTGATTCCATTGTTAAATGTGAATTCAAGATGGAAACAGCCTCAGCTCTTCCCCTTCCTCCAACCTGACCTTGGCTAAGGATGGGTCAAGTTTTCACTGGCCTGATAGTCATCCTCCATAGGAAATGATGTTGTTGGACTTAGAGTAACATACCTTAGGATAGGAGAGATCAGCACATAGTTTGCATTATGAAGAATACCTGGAGCCAGGTGCTAGACCACTCCCCAAGTGCCACCCTTGTCCAACCCACTGCAGAGGTACATTTAAGTCAGACTAGAAGAGAAGCTGACTCTCTCTCTTCTTCACCCTACAAGACTGGGGAATCTCTCTCTCTCTCTCTCTCTCTCTCTCTCTTCCTAAGGTAGTGCCACATGCTTCCAGCCTAGGACCACTAGAGAACTATAGGCCTCTATGTCATGTGGCCAGACTAAGGCAGTCCTTTATGGCTGTTCTCTCTTTCCCTCCTCATATTCAGCACAGCCAGGTCTCCTGACTATTTTCCTTTCCAATTTCTTTTCCCTCAGGCACCTGGTCTGGTCCTTTACTATTTAACCTGTCCTTAAGATGCTTGATGCTTCTCCTGAAGGAGAAAAGATTTTAATCTGTATACTTTGCAGACTTGTATAATAAAACCTGTACAGTTTTAAAATTCCAGGGCTATATGAATTCTTTCACCATCAAGACCTCTCAATCTTAAATTGGCCACACCAATCCTCTTGTAACAGGTCAAACTTCAAGAGATAGTGGAGGATAGAAGGGTCTGGGCATGCCATGATCCATAGGTCTTGAACAGTCAGATATCACTGAATTGGAACAACAGTATTGGAATATTAGCTCCTGGAAGACTGTCCAGCAAAGTGGGGGCTGTGGAGAAAGCTGTGAGGGGAGTTGAGATGATGTTCAGACACTGGTCCTGAGGCTCAGGTATTAGGAAGGGGTACTGAGAGTAACTGACTGGTTCATCTACCTTGCTGCCACCATAGTGTGCTGTGGTCATTGGACCACTTTTCCCCAGGGAAGGCTTAAAGAACCAATGGAGCACCGGGTTATGCTTCTTTCTGGAGAAAAAGTGGAGATAAAAATATCCACCCAGAGATTTCAGAAAAGCCTGGAAAGACTTGCATGAATTAATGCTGAGTGAGATGAGTAGACTCAGAAGAAAATTGTACATACTAACAACAACATGTGATGATGATCAGCTTTGATGGACCTGCTCACCCCATCAATGCAATAATCAGGGACAATTTTAGGGGATCTGTTATAGAAAATACTCTCTGTACCCAGAGAAGGGACTATGAAATTTAATTAAAGACCAAAGCTTAATATCTTCAATTTTTAAAGTTACCTTCTGCATTACATGATTTTGCTATCTTTAATGTTCTTTCTTTTGGAGCTGTATCTTCTCTCACTACACATTCAATTTTGATATATGCATACCATGGATGCAAATGTAAAGACTGCATTAGATTGCTTTCTATTGGGGGGGGGGAGGAAGGGAGGGAAGGAGAAAAAAATTATAAAACTCAAAACCTTGCACAAAAATGATTGGTATGGGGTCTAGGTGGTGCAGCAGATAAAGCACCAGCCTTAGAGTCAGGAGTACCTGAGTTCAAATCTGGCCTCAGACACTTAATAATTACCTAGCTGTGTGGCCTTGGGCAAGCCACTTAACCCCATTTGCCTTGCAAAATCCTAAAAAAAAAATGACTGGTAGAAACTACCATTGTATGTAATTGGAAAACAAATTACAAATATATATAAATGAAAAAAATAGCTACCCAGATCTTACAGAATAAGGAGAGGAATTCCCATGGAGGCCTCAAATGCGACAAAGATTTGATACCCTCTTCAATCCTCCATGATATTCTAAAGAAGAGGAAGGCCCTAGATGGTGGGTCAGGAAACATTGTCATTCATTTATTAAACACTTACTATATCTAAGGTAGTATGCAAAGTTGTGCTCTCTCTCTCTCTCTCTCTCTCTCTCATGCATGCACACACAGAGTGGTTTGACATCTTTTTTTTTTTTTTTGTAAGGCAAAGGGAGTTAAGTGGCTTGCCTAAGGCCACACAGCTAGGTAATTATTAAGTGTCTGAGACCAGATTTAGACCCAGGTACTCCTGACACCAGGGCCGGTGCTTTATCCACTGCCACCTAGCCGCCCCCACAGAGTGGTTTGGATAGATTTCTGGACTTCTGTCTCCCATTTTCAATTGCTTCTGCTGGACGTCATTCCATTCTTTTGGTTTTGGTTTTGCTGTCTTTTGGTTTTTCATTTCCTCCTTCAGTGCTGCTTATGCAGGGTTTTTGTATCCTTGAAGTCAGGATTATCCAGTAACACTCTTAAGGTCATTTCTGTGGTAGAAAGTCTTCTAAAAGACCTTACCAACAAGTGATATGGTGTGGTAGAACAGTACCCTAAGCCCCTCTCCTGCTAAGTTAGGCTAATTTTAACTTGAGATATTGTTAGTGGTGGCTAAGAATTAGAAATCAAAGGAATACCCATCAATTGGGAATGACTACTAAACAAGCTATGGTATATGACTATAATAGAATATTATTGTGCTATAAGAACTGATGAGCAGGAGCACTTCAGAAAAACCTGGAAAAACTTACATAAACTGATGCAAAGTGAAGTGAAGGAACTAGGAGAACATTATACACAGTAACAGCAATAGTGTTTAAAGAAAAATTGAATGACTTAGCTATTCTCAGCAATACAATGATCCAAGAAAATCCCAAAGGACTAATGATGAAGCATACTATACCCCCCTTCCAAAGAAAGAACTGATCTTGTTTGAATAAAGACTAAAACAAGCTATTTTTCACTTTCATTCTCTTTCTTTTATTTAAATATTTTTGAACAAAGAAACTAATATGAGAAATGTTTTACATGACTGCATATGTATTTAAAATTTTTTTTTAAATGTTGACACTATCCTTAGTATATAATGGATTTGGGAGACTGAGACGGGAACCATTGATGGAACTTTCTGGTCACTTGGACACAAAGCAGCCAAGACAGGAGAAGATAAGAACATTCTCTCAGGATTCTAATCACATAATAGAGAATGATCAACATCTACCCAGGAGAGCACATTTAGCTGAATCAAGGCTATATCCTGGATAGTCATCCTTTTGCTGCCTGAATGTTCTTCCCCTACTATGGCCAAGTAAATTTTCTGTTATCTTTTAGATGGACTGAGAGTTTCATTCCCTTACAGTTTTGAATTGAAACTACCCAGAAACTGACCTGAGTCAGAACTCAGCAAATGGTATCATATAAGTTGGCCAGCAAATAGTGCATTTTAAATTAGAATGCAGAGTGTGAGGGGGATGCAAATGATAATCTGGAAAGATACTACAACCAGATTGGGACAGATATTAGAAGCCAATAGAAGGCTAAACAGTCAGGTCCAAATAGTACAAATCAGGAATTTCCTTCTACATTATTATATTATTAATATATATGATATTATTATTTTTATAACTACATTATAATAATGGGGTTTTTGTCCTTCATTCTCGAAGACCATGACATCAAGGAGGTGACGTCATGACAAGCACATGAATTGGATTTGAGTGAGAGAACCAGTAGCCATATTATACCTTCAAATAGTGCACATTCAAATACATGCAACTATATTTTATATTTATTAATATCCTATGTCTCTTCTGTCCTTTGTAGCTAAACTCCTCGAAAAAGTCATCAAAAATAAATGTCTCTGGGCGGCTAGGTGGTGTAGTGGATAAAGCACCGGCCTTGGAGTCAGGAGTACCTGGGTTCAAATCCTGTCTTAGACACTTAATTACCTAGCTGTGTGGCCTTGGGCAAGCCACTTAACCCTGTTTGCCTTGCAAAAAAAAAAAAACCTAAAAAAAATAAATGTCTCTACTTTTTCTCCTCACTTTTTTCAATACTTGATCACTCTATCCTGGTTCTCCTCCTACCCCTTTATCTTTTTCTGGATCCTTTTCCAGATCTCACCTTGTAACCATAGGTGTCCCTCAGAATTCTGTTTTGCACCCTCCTCTCTTCTCCCTCTATGGTGCTTTCCTTGGTGATTTCATGACAACTTCCATGGATTTAATTACCATCTCAGTACTGATGATTCTCAGATCTACCTCTTCTGTTCCAAACTGTCTGCTGGCTTCTAATCTCACATCTCTGTCTTTCAGATATCTCAAATTAGATGACATCTAAAACTAAATATTTCCAAATCAGAACACTGACACTGGCCTCCTTGATGTTCCATAAGCAAGACACTCCATGTCTTTTCTTCATTTCTAGGCATGTTCTCCTGGAACACTTTTTCTTTTCCCTCTGACCCCTGACTTTCTTGGCTTCCTTTAAAGCCCAACTAAAATCCCACTTTTCAGGAAGCTTTTCCAATCCTTTTTAATTCTAGGATACTCTGATTATTTTCTATTTACCCTGTACTTTGCTTGCTTTGTATATATCTGTCTGCATTACATTGTAAGCAACTTCAGTGAGGGCAGGGACTGTCTTTAGTCCCTTTTTTGTATCCTCAGCTCTTAGTACAGTGTCCTACATATAGTAGGCACTTAATAAATATTGATTAGTTGATAAGTTGGCTGACCATTTTAGGGTATTGATTATTCACACTAGTTGTGAACTGGAGATTTTTGAGCAAGGGAGTGACATAATCAAGTTTATGCTTTAGGAATATCCATTTGGCAGAGGTATGGAGGATAGAGCCACACCTAGGACAGCAGTTAGAAGGCTATTTCAATAGTCCAGATGAAAAGAGATAAAGATTTGAATTAGAGTGATAGTAGTGTGAGTAGAGAGAAGCATAGTGATGTAAAAGATATTTTAGAGGATAGGAACAAGATTTGGCAAATGATTGAATGTGCTATGGGAAGGAAAGTTGTTGATGGCCCCTTTAGCAAGTTTGGGTTAGAAGGTCAGTTATGACTACAAAAGAACCTAAGCTCTGGTGACCCTCAAGCTGAAGGCTTTCCATGGAACTCTGATTTGATAATACAACTGTGTCATTTGTGACCTCACTTGTTGATAGCCCGGTTCTTGAACTCCTTGACTTGAGTTACATCCTGCCAAGTTACATCCTGCCCAAATTAGAGTTACATCATTGTTTTTATCCTGTATGCTAATTTTGTGGTTTTCTGCTATTAAAAAACTGTTTGATACTTTCAAAAGACTGCTCTATTAGTTGTCCTGCTAGCACCCCTATCCAAGTGTACACATGTTTGTTTATTTTCTCTCCTGAGCTGAATGAGTCCCCTGGTGGACAGGAGAACAAAATGAGAAGTTCAGGTTAATAGCAATTATTTAGAAGAATGGTTATACCATAGAATAAAATAGTTCAAATTCAGAAAAAAAAGAGAGAATGATGTTGAGTTTGACATCCAGTTTGAAAAATCCAATAGATTAGAGCTAGACAGGTAAAGCTGGGAATCATTTAGGAGGAGGAGGAGGAGGAAGAGGAGAAGGAAAAGAAGAAAAGGGAGAAAGAGAAGGAGGAGGAGGTGGTGAAGAAGATGAGGTCAGTAAGAAAGTGTGGGGAAAGAAGGAAGGGGAGAAGATATCCAGAACTAGTTAAAATTTTCCTAGTCATTACACATTTACACATTTAGATAGCAATTAATAGTGGTATTGGTATATGTGGAATAAGATAAGGAGTCATAGTTTTAAGGAGAGGAGAGAGGAACCATTCAGGAACCATGAATTAGGGAAGAAGGATTTTGATGAAAGAAATTAACTCCAGAATGTTCTGATCAGTCCCTTTCTTAGGATGCCCAGATTTTTCATTGGGTGAGAGGAAACATGACATGGAAAAGAGTGCTAGTCTTTGAATTAGGAGGGTCCTGAAATCAAATACTGCTTGAGACATATACTAGTTATATTCACTTAAACTCTTTTGCCCCCACTTTCCTATCTCATAAGGCTTAAAAGAATGAAACAATTCAACTATCAGCTCTATGCAGATGATTTCCTATATATGTCTCTATATGGTATATGTGTATAAATTAGATATAGCTATATAGATGATGGGGGCAGCAGGTGGCATAGCGGAGTGCTAGGCTTAAAGTTAGGAATACCCAACTTCCCAAGTTCAAATACAGTCTCAGATACTTAAAAAAGAGGAATAGCAATCATGGCCTCTGCCACTAGATTTCATAAATATCTTATAAGTCTTTGAGGTATCATAGTATCACCTAAATGCTGACTTAGTCCAACATTGCTTGACTAGTGATATTCAAGTTTTCCTTCCAGTAAAAGAAAAGACTAAGAGATTTCTGGTCCTTCAACACCAAGTCCAATTTGGGGTGATGATGCAAAAAAGCTGTCTGAATAAGGGCTGTGGAAAAATGATTTTATTTTCCAAAGTCAGCTGATATGCTTTGCCAGTAAACTGGTATCTCAGTTAACAATAATAAACATTTATGAAGTACTGTTAAGATTTGAGAAACAGGGGTGGCTGCGTGGTGCAGTGGATAAAGCACTGGCCCTAGAGTCAGGAATACCTGGGTTCCAATCTGGTCTCAAGACACTTAATAATTACCTAGCTGTGTGGCCTTGGGCAAGCCACTTAACCCCATTTGCCTTTAAAAAAAAAAGAGTTGAGAAACAGGAGGCTGTAGGCAAAACTGCAGATTTAATGACAGTAAGTATACTCTTCACTTTCTATATCCACAAGACTTAAGAGAGAGCAAAGGACTTTCTTTTTTTATATTAATTTTTATTAAAGATATTATTTAAGTTTTACAATTCCCCCCCCCAATCTTACTTCCCTCCCCCCATCCCCCCCACGGAAAGCAATCTGTCAGTCCTTACTTTGTTTCCATGTTGTACCTTGATCCAAATTGGGTGTGATGAGAGAGAAATCATATCCCTAGAGAAGAGACAAGAATTCTAAGAGGTAACAAGATCAGACAATAAGATATCTATTTTTTTTTCTAAATTAAAGGGAATAGTCCTTGAACTTTGTTCAAACTCCACAGCTTCTTATCTGGATACAGATGGCACTCTGCTTTGCAGACAGCCCAAAATTGCTCCCTATTGTTGCACTGATGGAATAAGTGAGTCCTTCAAGGTTGATCATCACTCCCATGTGAGCAAAGGACTTTCATAAGTGGGGGGGGGGGGGAGAAGAAAATGTTCTATGGTTATGTTACCATAGCACAGTCCTATTAGTACTATGAGTATAGTTTGCCCCTTCTTCTATGTCTATTTAAAGAGCTATGTCTCAACAATGATTTTTTAAAAATGAATTCTCAGGGATGGATCTTTCCCACCCACATCCACTAGAACAGATATATATTCTTGAGACTCTTCCATTCTCTTTAAAAATAGACTCAGTCTTTTGCCAAATACCTAGCCAAGCTGGCTACTGCTCTATGTCATCATCACACTCACAGTCCCTTTTAGATTCTCACTGTGTGTGTGTGTGTGTGTGTATGTGTATCTGCATATCTGCATGTGTGTTGTTCCTCACTCCCTATTCAAGACATATCTTTGGCTATAGGTAAGCAGCTAAACTTGGACATGGAATCAGAAAGACCAAAATCCTATTTACTAGCAGTATGACCTTGGACAAATCACTTTAACCTCTGTCATCCTCAGTTTCTTCAAAGGCAGCTACCTTATACCTTTTATTGAGGATCAAATGAAAAGAATATTTATAAAATATTCTGTAAAATTTAAAGCACTATGTAAATATTAGCTATTATTATTATGTGCCCTGAGGACTTTCAGTTAAAATGCTTCCATGATGTATAATAGAGTAGCCCTGTCCAATTTTTCTTGCAGCACTTAAATATTACATCACAAAAAGATTACCATCCAGATTAAATAATGATAATTTAAAAAAACCCAAAGTGAAATTTGAAAACTTAAAGGAAAAAGATTTAGGAAAAAGACAACAAAACTATAATAGTTGTAAACCTCAATGTATTTTTTTCATACTTAAACAAATCTAACAAAAAGCTAATAGGAAAAATCTAAAAACTTTGAATAGGATTTTAGAAGTCAGAAAAGATAGATATTTCACAATTTCTGAATTGCAATAAAAAGGAATATACATGTGTTAGGGCATAAAAAATTACAAAGAAATTTAGAAAAATTAAACATATCCTTTAATTACCCCAATACAATAAAATCATATACAATAAAGTTATTTTAAAGAAAGGATTAAAATTAATTGGACATTAAATAATGTAATTCTAAAGAATTCATGAATCAAGGAAGAAATTATGGAAATAAAAAATTACTTAAATGGCAACTATGAGACATCACACTAAAACTTTTAGCCCTCAGAGTAATCCTGAGTAGAAAATTCATACATAAATATATTTTCATCAACAATATATTTATATATGTATATATATACATATATATTTACACACACAAACATATAAATACACAAATGTGTGTGTACACACACGGAGAGAGAGAATATAAATCCATGAAGACATGAAAATTTAAAAAACTAAAAAAACAATAACTTTTAAATAGAAATAGGAATTCTAAATAACATATATGAAATTAACAAAATTGAAAGCAAAAAACCCCACCAAAACAAACAAAACTCCATTAAACTGACAATTAAACCGAAAAGCTAGCTTTTATAGAAAAAAATAAAATAGAAGAGATAGATGAGTACCTAGTCTGATTTTAAAAGAGGGTAAAACCAAAATGTTGATTTCCAAAAAAAAAAAATTTTAAAAAGTCAATTCTTTAAAAAAGAAGAACAAAGAATATTATTAGAAATTTTTTTTGCTGAATTTTTTTCTTGGGGGGGGGTTAAGAAGAATAGATATCTCTCTCTTGCCCAAGCTAGAACTGCAGAGGCACTTGTGGGCCATCACTGATTTGTTATTAACCTACTACTTCTAACCTGGGCCAGTTTGCCAGCAGCTAACTATATGGCAGACACCTGACTGTCTTTAAATTATTACAGCTCAGAACTTCAAAATTCAAGCAATCCACCAGCCTCAGCCTCTCCAACACCTGAGATTATAGGCATGCAATACCATCTCCAGCTATTTCGATAAATGTTATGCCAACAAAACAAAATGGACAATTTAGGGGCGGATAGGTGGTGCAGTGTATAGAACACCAACCCTGGAGTCAGGAGTACTTGAGTTCAAATCTGGCCTCAGACACTTAATAATTACCTAGCTGTGTGGCCTCGGGCAAGTCACTTAACCCCATTTGCCTTGCAAAAACCTAAAAAAAACCAAAACGGACAATTTAAAAGAAAAGGATAAATATTAGAAAAAAAGTGAATTGCCAATATTATTAGAATTAATAGAGAATATTAATTTCAGAAAAAAGAAATTGAATAAGGCATAATAAATGAATTGCTGAAGGGGGGGGGGGACCCAGAACAAGCTGAATTTACAAGCAAATTTTACCAAACATTCAAAGAAAAATTCATTCCAATATTACACATACTGTTGTAAAAAGAGAAAATTTGAAGATCCTAACCAATTCCTTCTATAAACAAATATGGTCTTGATATTTAAACCAAGTAGGTGAAAATCAGAGAAAGAAAATATAAACCAATATCACTAATGAATATTACCAGAAAAATTTTAAATAAGGTATTAGCAAAGAGGTCATAGCTACACATCAAAACAGTTATGTATTATCATCAGGTAGAATTTATACCAGGAATATAAAGTTCATTCAATATTTTTAAAACTATAAATTGAATAATATATAAATAACCCAAATAATCAAAACCCCATGATTATATCAATAAGAAAAAAAGACAAAATATATTATTCATTTTTGTTCAAAATAGAAAAATGTATAGGAATAAACAGATCTTTATTTAATATGATAAATACTCTTGACTTAACACTGAGCTAGTATTATATGTAATGGAGATAAACTAAAGGCTTTGGGGGCAGCTAGGTGATGCAGTCATTAGAACACCAACCCTGGAATGGCCTTAGTCACTTAATAATTACCTAGCTTAATAGTTACTTAATATTAATATTACTTATTTAATATTAATAATTACTTAATATTACTTAATAATTACTTGACAAGTCACTTAACCCCATTGCCTTGCAAAAAACAAATAATTAAACTTTTCAATCTAATCAGAGATGTTCATTTATTATTGAACACAGTGATAAAAATGCTAGCTAAAAAAGAGGGAAAAAAAGAAATTGAAATTTTGTATTTTTCAAATGACATGACTGTCCATATTAAGAATCCTAGAAAAATTAACTGAAAAATATAATTCCATCAAAGTAGCAGGATATAAAAGAAACCAAAGAATTCATCATTCTTCCTAAATATTACCAACCCAAACCAGTAGGAAGAATGTTAAAGAGAAATTCAATTCAAAATATCTACTAAATGTATGAAATATCTAGGAGTCTATCTTCTAAAACAGTCATGAATACAACAATCAGAACACTGTACAGAAAAAAAGACAAACATTAGCAGAAGAGATATTAATTGCTTATGGTTTGGGCATGATGATACAAAAAAATAGCAATACTACTTAAATTTATTTATAAGTATTGTATCTATTAAAAGAAGCAGGTAGATGGATCAGTAGATAGAATGTTGGATTTGGTGTCAGGAAAATAGATTTCAAATCCAGCCCCACTTATATTCTAGCTGTGTGATCCTAGGCAAATCATTTACCCTATTTTAATTCACTGGAGAAGGAAATAGCAAACCACTCCAATACCCTTGCCAAGAAAACCTCTACTATCCATAGGGTCATGAAGAATTGGACATGACTCAAAAAGAACAACAAATGTCAAATTTATTAAATGTTTACTTTGTAGAGCAAAGAAAAATTAATAAAATTCATCTGAGTGAATAAATGAAGAATCACTGAAATCCTGAAAAAAAAAATGGAGAGAAGGGAATCTTAAAGTACCAGATCTCAAACTCTATTACAAAGCAATAATCATCAACAATTTGATAGTTTAAAAGTTTTGTTTTGTTTTTTAAAGAACAGATTGTGATCCAAAAGCAATGAATATCATTAGCATAGTGTTCAAAAAAAAAAATTAAAGGATCTCAACTACTGAAGTTAGAACCTACTATTTAATGAAACTGCTAGGAAAATAGGAAAGTTTTCTATCAGAAATTAAGATTAGATCAATATCTCACACTATATATTAAAATAAGCTACAAATAGATATATAATCTAGATATAAAGAGTCAGGTCAAATATAATTGGAGAAGAATGGAGATATACTTTCATAATTATGAATTGGAAAAGATTTCTTGACCAAAGATAGAGAGGATAACAGGAAGTTAAATCAACAATTTCTTAGTACATGAAACTGAAAAGGTTTTGTACAAGTAAAACCAATTAAGACACAATTAAGTAGAGGAAAAATTATTAGCAATTATTTCAAGTAAAGATTTGATATCCACTGTATTTAAGGAACAGATTTAAATATATAAAAAGAAGATCCATTTCCCAATATATCATTTGAGAACAGGCAGTTATCTCATTATCTTTCTCAAAAAAAATCCCTTCCTTTTCTTCCCAATTTTTGTTCAAGGTACTACTGTCCCCTCAGGCAGACTCACAAACTAGATATCATTTTCAACTTCTAATCGCTCTTCCTCCCTCCTCCATTTCTAATCAATTGAATTGGATATATAACATCTGTCCTACACAACCCTTTCTCTCCCCTGACACTGCCACCACTCTGATGCAGACCTTTATCTCACACCTAGATTTATGGAAATAGCCTATTAGGATGCATCCAAAAACAAAAAGCAAAAAAAAGATGAACTACATGAACTAAACTGGAGTAGAACCAGGAGAACATTGTATACAGTAATAGCAATATTGTATGAAGATCAACTGTAAATGAACTATTCTCAGCAATTCAAGTAATTCTAAAGGATTTATGAAAAATGCTATTCATCACCAAGGAACTGATGGAATCAGACTACTAGAAGCATATTATTTTTTACTTTATTTTTCATGATTATGTATTTTCTTTTGCAACATGGCTAACATAGAAATATGTTTTATATGACTGCACAACTATCTATATTAAATTGCTTACCATTGGGGGCAGCTAGGTGGCACAGTGGATAGAGCACCAGCCTTGGAGTCAGGAGTACCTGAGTTTAAATCTGGCCTCAGACACATAATAATTACCTAGCTGTGTGGCCTTGGGCAAGCCACTTAACCCCATTGCCTTGCAAAAACTAAAAAAAAAAAAAATTGCTTACCACCTCTACCATCTCAGGAAGAGGGGAGAAGAGGGAGGAAGAAAGAGAATTTAGAACTCAAAATTTTTTAAAAAATAATTAAAATTTGTTTTATATATATATATATATATATTAGAAGATATACATTCATATAATAGTTATACGTATAAATATGAAAATAAATAACTCACTGATTAGTTTCCCTCCCTCAAGTCTCTCTCTAATCTAGTCCATCTCCACTCAGTTGTCAAATTGATCTTCCTAAAACTCAGATCTGGTCATATCACTTCTCTATTCAATAAGTTCCAGTGGCTCCTTAATCACTTCCAGAATCAAATATAAAATTCTCTGTTTGGCTTTAAAACTAATAGATTTTAAAGTTTCTATAATCTTGCCCCTTCCTTTTCAATCTTCTTACACTTTACTCCAGCTTCTATGAACTTTGCACATCCTTCTTGATATTCTGAGAACATAATACTCCAGTTTTGTTTCTCTCTCCTTATCTCAACTTCCAGGGTTCCCTGGCTTCAATCAAGTCATAAGAGTCCTACCTTCTGCAAAAGTCTTTCTTACACCTCACACCTCTCAGACTGGCCAATATGACCAGAAAGGACAATGATCAATGTTGGAAGCGATATGGGAAATCTGGGACACTAATACATTGTTGGTGGAGATGTGAACTCATCCAACCTCTCTGGAGAGAAATGTGGAATTATGCCCAAAAGGTAACCAAAATATGCATACCCTTTGATCCAGCAATACCACTACTGGGTCTATACCCCAAAGAGATTGTGAAAAAAGGGTAAAAACACCTTACAAAAATGGCATAGCAGCCTTGCTTGTGGTAGCAAAGAATTGGAAATTAAGTAAATGTCCTTCAGTTGGGGAATGGCTTAACAAACTGTGGTATATGTATTTCATGGAACACTATTGTTCTATTAGAAACCAGGTGGGATGGGAATTCATGGAAGCCTGGAGGGATTTGCATGAACTGATGCTGAGAGAGATGAGCAGAAACAGAAAAACATTATATACCCTAACAGCAACATGGGGGTGAGGACCAACCTTGATGGACTTGCTCATTCCCTCAATGCAACAATCAGGGACAATTTTGGTGTATCTGCAATGGAGAATACCATCTATATCCAGAGAAAGAATTGTGGAGTTCGAACAAAAACCAAAGACTATTATTTAGGAGGGGAAAAAAACCTGTTATCTTACTATGTAATTCTGCTATCTTCTATACTTTATTTTTCTTTTTTGAGTATATGATTTCTCTCTCATCACATTCAACTTATATCAATGTATGTCATAGAAACATTGTAAAGACTAACAGACTACCTTTTGTGGGGGGGGAAAGATTAGGGGAAAAATTGTAAAACTCAAAATAAATAAAACCTTAAAAAGTCTTTCTCAGTCCTCCTTAATTAGTGCCTTCCCTCTCAGATTATCTTCAATCTATTCTGTATATATCTTGTTTGTATGTAGTTTTTGCAAGTTTTCTCCTCTTTATGAGCTCTTTGAAAACAGGGACTGTTTTGTTTTGTATCAAAATTATTCATAGCATTTTCTTAAAGCTTTTTTTTTCTTTCCAATGAGATGTTCAGATTTTGAGACCTATCAGACATTGATGGGGAGGTCACTAGGAAATGACCCTTCAAAAAGACATTGTCTTCACCTCAGGGTTGAGAAGCAAAGAGACTGTCTATATAAAAAAACTATCAAGTTCTTTTTTCTTTCCTTTACTTTCACTTAGTCTGATATCTGAGAGTGGGGAGAGACTTGGGAAGAGTTGACAGAAGGAAGTAATGCATATAATTAAAAGGCAGTTGTGGGGGTGGCTAGCTGGCACTGGATAGAGCACTGGTCCTGGAGTCAGGAGTACCTGAGTTCAAATCTGACCTAAGACATTTAATGATTACCTAGCTGTGTGGCCTTGGGTAAGCCCATTACCTTGCAAAAAAACCTTTAAAAAAAAAGGCAGTTGTGACCCAAAAGATGTCAAAAGAAGAAATGATTCAGGAAGAACTTTGCATTCAACAATGCAATGAAATACAGAATATACAGTCTTGAGTTGAGATGGTGTTTAACTGGTCCAGAAATATCTAATGTCTAACTTCCTAAAAAAAATTCCAGGGTCTGATTTTCTGACATTTTTGTAGGTAGTTCCCAGAAATGTCTAGACTTGATAATCTTAAAGGTGGAGTACCTAGTCTCCTGTACCTAGAACAAAATAATGACCGACTTAAAAAAATATTCATAGCAGCTCTTTTTGTAGTGGCAAAGAATTAGAAATTGAGGGAATGTCCATCAAGTGGGGAATAACTGAACAAGACACTATTGTTCTTTAAGAAATCATGAGAGATAGGATTTCAGAAAAGCTTGGAAAGACTTGCATAAATTGACACAGAGTGAAATGAGCAGAACCAGAAGAACATTATACACACTAACAATAACATGGGATGATGATCAACCATAATAGACTTGTTCATTTCAGCAGTACAATAATCAAAGACAATTCTAAAAGACTTGTAATGGAAAATACCATCCATATCCAGAAAAGGAACTGTAGAGTTTAAATGAAGACCAAAGTTTATTATCTTCAATTTTTAAAAGTTGTCTTATGTATTATGTTTTTTGTTTTGTTTTTCACAAGGTAATGGGGTTAAGTGACTTGTCCAAGGTCACACTTGCCCAAGCCAGGAAATTATCAAGTGTCTGAGGCTGGCTTTGAACTCAGGTCCTCCTGACTCCAGGGCTAGTACTCTATGCCACCTACCTGCCCCTTGTCTTATGTATTATGATATTTTTTTTGTCTGTTTTCTTTCCTCTATTTGAATTTGATTCTTCTCTCAGAACACAATCAACATGCATCTATGTTTAGCATGGTTACAAATGTGGAACCTCTATTAGACTTTCTAACAGGGTAAGGGGGAGGGATAAGAGAGAGGGAGAAAAATGTAAAATTCAAAACCTTAAAAAAAATGATTGGTAAAAACTACTGTTGCTCATAGTTGGAAAAGCAAACAATAAAATATTTTTTAAAAAACTTTCTTTGTATCTCCAGTCCCTGACAAATAGTAAGAGCTTAATAAATGCTTGTTAACTTATCAAAAGAAGAAATCCAAGCTATTGACAACCATATGAAAAATATGTTCAGAATCACCAATAAATGAAATGCAAATTTAAAACAGCTCTGAGGGTTTTACCTCCCACCCACCAGATTGGCAAAGATAAAAAAAAAAAACGAAAAAAGATGTCAATTGTTGGAAATGTTGTGGGAGGACAGGCATACTGATGCACTATTGGTGAAGCTGTTCAGCTCCATTCTGGAAAGTAATTCAGAACTATATCCAACAAGTCACTAAACTGTCCCTAAACTTTGACTCAGCCATATCATCACTAGGCATATACCTCCAAACAGATCAAAGACAGAGGAAATATTCAAAAATATGTACAAAAATAGCAATACTTTTTGCTATAACAAAACCTGGAGATAGCTATCAATTGGTGAGTGGATGAACAAATGATGGATATAAATGTAATGGAATATTATGGGTGCTATTAGGAAAGATAAAAGGAAATAATCCAGAGAACTGAGGTCAGAGGAGGATAAGAATACAGATGGTATTCTCCATCATGGATTCCCCAAAGTTGTCCCTGATTGTTGCACTGAGGGAATGAGCAAGTCCATCATGGTTGGTCCTCACCCCCATGTAGTACAAAGTTTTTCTGTTTCTGCTCATCTCACTCAGCATCAGTTCATTCAATAATTTCATCTTTCCCTCAAATACATGCCTCTTCCTAACGTGCCTGTTTTTGTTGAAGACACCACAATCCTTCTGGTCACTCAGATTTGAAATTCAGTCATCCTTGCTTTTTCACATTCCCTCATTCAACCCAACCTTCAAATAGTTGCCAACTATTATCAACTCTTACTTCCACAATATATCTTAAATTTAATCCCTTTTCAATACAGTCTTTACTTTACTTCAAGGATAAGAATAGTTTAGGGAATTCCTATTTCAGGAAACTCCTCGTATCAGTGTAGGCCAGTATGAGGCTAAATAACTTGCCTAGGGAATCAGTATGTGTCAGAGGCAGAACTTGAACCCAGGGTTTCCTGACTTCAAGGTCAGCTCTCTATCCAATATTCAAACATTGTACAGCATCCTCTCTTACGTAATGAATGTGAAAGAGGGAAAGGGGAGGGGGAAGAGGGATAGGAAAGAATGGGAAGAGAGACAGAGACAGAGAAACAGAGACAGAGAAACAGAGACAGAGAGAGACAGAGACAGACAGAGACAGAAATGTAGACTCAGAGAAAGAGATAGAGACAGAGATAGAGACACAGAGAGAGAGACAGAGTGAGAGAGTTCAGTGAAACCTTTTTTTTAAAAACCTCACAGAAGAGAATAGAAGATATTTGAGGAGAGAAACAGAATAGCTTTGACATTAATACATTGAGTTTTCATATCTATTTTTAAAAAAGCTATTTAGAGATTTGGGGTTTCATATAAAGTCCTCTTTTTCTATTCTTCAATGTATAATTAAATATTCATGTTGGTGGTGTTTGTGAGGCTCAGATTAATGAAAATTTTTTAAAGTATTTTTTAAATACCATTTATGACCTGGGAATTCAAACCCTCTCCCTTGTACCATCCTAACTCCACATTATTCTATCACTGTGTCTCAATCTTCCCAGCCAGTCCTTCAATTGATTCTACCATTCCCTCAAGCTATAGGTATATATTTCTTTTCCCTTTCATAGCCAAAGGACTAGAAAAAGCTTTCTACACTCATTGCCTTTACTGCTCCTCCCAATTGTTTCTCCAACTCCTTCCAAACCAGTGTTCTCTTCCAGATTACCAATGATATCTTTCTTAAATGCAGTCTTTTCTCAGTCCTTAACATTGTTTACTTGACTCAGTTGACTAACATTACCTATTGAGTCCTCTCTCTTTTATGAGTTGTCATGACAGTATTCTCTTTTGACTCATCTCTTTTCTTATTCGGTTTACTTTGCTGGTTATATCAACAGTGTCTCACCTCATAACTGTGAATGACTCCCAAGGCTCTGTCCTGGGCTCTCTTCTCTTTTCTATATATACCTCCTCAGTGATCTCATCAGCTCCTGTGGATTCAAATATCATCTCTATGCAGATGACTCCCAAATTTGTATATCCAGAACTAATCTCTCTCTAGGTCTCCAAACCCACACCAATATTAGCTTTTCTGATTAGACATTTTTAAATGGATGTCCTGAAGGTATCTCAAACTGAACAGTTCAAAATAACTCCATCTTTCTCTCAAATGAATGCCTCTTTCTAACTTGCTTGTTTCTGTTGAGGGCACCACAATCCTTCTGGTCACTCAGATCTGAAATTCAGTCATCCTTGCTTCTTCACATTCCCTCACTCAGCCGAATCTTCAAATAGTTGCCAACTATTATCAACTCTTACTTCCACAATACTTCTTAAATTTAATCCCTTCTCAATACAGTCTTTACTTCAAGTCATTTTCACCCCTTGTCCATACTACTGGTCTCTCTGCTTCAAGCTTCTAGGTGGCACAGGGGTCTGTAGTCAGGAAGATGTGAGTTAAATCCAGTCTCAAATATAACAGACCTTCTGCCTCTGCCTCAGTTTCCCCATCTGTAAAATGAGGATAATAATAGTACCTATCTCCCCAGGGCTGTTTTAAGGATGAAATGAAATCATAGTGGGTGCCTAATAAATGCTTGTTTCATTCTTTCCTTCTCCAATCCATCTTCCACATGGCCATAGCATAGATCTAACCATGTCATTCTCCTGCTCAGAAGAGCTCCATTTGTTCCCTATTGCCTCTACGTTAAAATACAAGTATCTCTGTTTGGCATTTAGAGCCCTTTACAATCTGGCTCCAGGCTTATTACTCATTATTCTCCCATTCACTGAAGGTCTGTTCCAACCAAACTGGTCTCCTTGCTGTTCCTCACAAACAATACTCCATTTCCTATTTTTTCTGCCTCTCCATAGGCTATCCTCACTGACTGAAGTGCACCCCTCCTCACCTCTTAGAATCTTAACTTCTTCCCAAGTTCAGCTTACATATCACCTCCTATTTGAGGCCTTCTTTCCTAATATCCCTAATGTTCTAACTGTTCAGTGTCAGAACTCCAATTATTTTGGATTTATTTTCCACATATTTTGTATGTGTACTGGTTGTTTCCCTGTGGGACAATAGGAAAACCTTGAGGGCAGGGACTCCTTTTAAAGTGTATTTATACCTGGGGCACTCAAGTAAGGCCTGTAGATTGATTCTCTGTAACCATTTCAAAACACTGGATATCCCTCTCCCTCACCATGATCCAAAGTCTCAAAGTCAGCAGCAGCATCTGTTGTACCCTTGGTCTGGTCTTCAGAAAAACATGCTCTCTAGCCTGATAATGATGCCACTTTGAGGATATAAAGCTCAGGGCCCTATAAATTGCAGGCTATCTGTGGGGAAAAGGGAAGCCAGATACTGACTCTCATTCTCTTGGGTTCGCGGCATCACGGCTTGCTGCTCCACAGGAGCCCAACTAGGGAGAAACAGAGTCGCGAACCCCTACTTTCCATTCCTGAAGCACTTCTTTCCCCAATCTCCAGCCTTCTGGTCTCAGAAGGGTTTGCTCTCAGCTGACCACGGGGGGGAGGACAGGAAGAGTCTAGCCCTCTTTCCACCCATTCATTCGGAGGCGGCGCTTCCCCGGCACCCCGGCAGAGGGAGCAGCCCCCTGGTGGCCCCTGCCGGGGGCCGTTCCCCGCCGCAGGGGCCCCGCTGCCCCCGCCACGGCTCCCACTCTCGCTCGCTCTCCCGCAGCCGCCGCCCCTTACCGATGGTGGAGATGTGGGACGAATGGAACTCGTTGTCCGTGAAGCGGCACAGGAGACAGGTCTTCCCGACCCCGGAATCCCCGATCAGAAGCAGCCGGAAAAGCACATCGTACTGCTTCGCCATGGCTGGGGCCGGGGGGGCTGCGGGGCGGAGGCGCCGACCGGGGAGCGGGCTAGCCCCGCTCGGCCGGGGCTGCTCCAGCCGCAGGCGCGGGCGGCATCGTGGCCGGCGCCCCGCGGGGGGATGCTTGCCGCTGCGGCGGGCCGGGGCTCCCCGCCTGAGCTCCGGGCGCTCCGGCGAGCCCCTCGGCGTGGGAGAACGAAGCCCGCCGAGGGGCCGGGGCCGGGCTCCGCGCTCTCTGCGGTGGCCGTGGGAGGAGAAACGCCGCCTCTGCCCGCCGCCTCTGCCCGCCGCCTCTGCCCGCCGCCTCTGCCCGCCGCCCGCCTAGCGCGGCGTTGGGTGCAGCAGCGGCGGCAGCGGCGGCGGCGGCGGCGGCAGCTCCCGCCCGCCCCTTCCTCCTCTTCGCCCCGAGGAGCGCAGGGAGAGGGGGCGGGGGAGCTGAGAGAGTGGCGAGCTGGGACTGGGAGAAACGGGGGGCTCGGGGTGGAAGTGGGGCGACGAGGCTCTAAGAGGGAAGGTGGCGTGCAGATTCACAGAAGGAAGGCCCCTCTGACTGCCGGCGCCTCAGCCTTCTCTATTCTTAGGGGAAATGAAATTTTGAAGAAATAATGAGAGCACCTAGGAAGATGCAAATGTGGGGTTGGGGAGAAAAGGTTGGATTAAGGACCATCCTATTAAATGCTGCTTTACATTTTCACACCTACCTCTGGGTTTACTTTGCTAAAACGACTGGGATTGAAACAAAAATCTGGCCTTTTAGCCTTTAACCCACCTGCTTGAGCGGGTATACAGGATTTCTCCGTTATTTGGCTGACATTGTGGATTCCAACCATGGCTTATTTGAGTTCATATCGAGTCATCGAGGGCTATGAAAAATCCAAAAGCTGATACTGGTGTTTAATATAGCCTCTGATTCTTTCTATGCCACATTAATTTCATGTTTAAAATAGGAAGGATGCTGCTCATTGCTTCACAAGAAGGACAGATGCTCATAAAACTACAACTGCAAAATACTCATTGATCTCTGTTCATCGCTCTAGTTGCTTAGGAAGGCAATGGTATTATTTTAGGCTTCTAGATAATATTTAATCAAGATATTGGCCACCTCTACCCTCCTCCAATGGTAGAAAAGAGTGAATTGCCCCCTTAAAGACATAATTTAGCAATAAAGAATGAGTTGGGCACTTAGAAGAGTGAAATAAAATGTTCCCGAAACCCTTTTTTTTTTGTCAAGAACCTGCACTAGAGGAGAACAAACCTAGCTTATCAGACAAGAGAGAAGTGAAGTAATAGAAATATCTACCTAGTTATACAGTTGGAAAAAACTAGAAGACCCAGATTCTAGTCCAACTATTACATTAAAAGAAATCTCTCTCTCTCCTCTCTCTCTCTCTCTCTCTCTCTCTCTCTCTCTCTCTCTCTCTCTCCTCTCTTTTCAAATATCCAACAAATGGTCATCCAGCTTTGGTTTAAATCCTTCTTCTAAGGGGGACTCCATTGCCTTCCAAGGCTACTCATTCTAATTTTGAATTGGTCTAATTTCTTGAAAATTTTGTCTTCCATCAAACCTAAAACTAGTCTTTGAAATTTTTGCCCTGTGCTCCTAGTTCTCTTTTGGGATAATTTAACAAATATTCCTCCTTTTCCAAGTGAAGTTCTTCAAATACTTGAAAAGAGTTTTTCTAAATCTTTTTTTTCTCCAGGCCAAATACCCTAGTTCCTTGGGTGAAAGAATATTTTGTGTTGTTAGGAAATTCTGTTTTATATCTAACAAATTCATCCCACTTCAGATTAATCCCACTAATTCCTGTAGTCTTATTAGAAATTCTATTTAAAATTTCATGACTCCTACATGCTGATTTTCTCTAGCTCATGTAATCTCAACTCTGTTAACATTTCTTTCTAATTGCCTCCATGGGTCTATTTTGTGTTCCTTTTGATTTTTCTATATCATTTAGATTACTACTAGAAATGGATATAGGACAGACAGTTCTTAATTTATCTCAATGGACCCTTCCACAGACTTCTAGATAAAATGGTTTTTATATAATTCAAATTTTCCTTGTGACATCAGAAGGGAGGGAGGAAGAAAGGTGGGAAGGGGGTCAGCACAGGGGCTGACCAAAGAAGAGGAAAAACAAGAGGCGTCAGATATGTAGAGGTCTGACACAGACTCAGATGGGAGAGCAACACATGGGAACAGAAATGGGGTATCACCTCATGATGGATAGAAGAAAAACATGAGGTCACATGTAAATAACATGTCAATGGTCTCCTCTCTGAACTAGAAAGTCTCTGCACCAAAGCTCTCAAGTAAAGCTACCATCAGTAGCAAACAACTGTTCTGCTTTCACTTTGAAGATTTTTAAAAATTTTGTTTTGTTTTTGGTGGGGAGGTGAAAACAGGAGCAGAGGAAAAAGAAAGAGAGAATATTATTGTACAGTAAAGTTAACATAGGAAGGTTTTTTTGGGAATACAGATTTCTTTCAGAATCCTTTACCTAAAGTTGAATTTGTGTAATGTGATTTTATATAAAGCAAGAACTGCCTGTACTTTATAAAACTCTCTTGTATTTCTCTTCTTCCACCACAGCTATCCTGTTTTAAATTCTTACCATCTCTAGCCTGGGCTACTGGACTACCTTGATTGTCTCCTTGCATTTCGGGCTTTTTTTTCCTACTCTATGCAGAAAACCAATATTACTGAAAAATCAGTTGATAAATTTTTTGTTCTCAATACCCCAAGATAAAATCAAAAGCTCTTCACAGTCTGTCTGCAATTTATATTTCCAAATGATTACACATTAACCTCTCCCATGTTCTCTATGTTTTAGTCAAGCAGGTATATTGCTGCCCAGAACATTCCACCCCAACTCCATACCTTTTCATAAATTGTGCCCACACATGAAAGACTTTCCCTCCTCACTTCCACATCTTGGAACACTTCGTTCTCTTCAAGCCTTAGTCCTTCAAGAGACCTTTCCAGTCATTTCTCTTACTTTAACCCCAAATGACTTTATATTTTATTATAAATGAATGAAAAGAAAAACCTGCTAGAGTGAGAGAAAATTGTACGTTTTATTCACGAACCTTGCAAGATACATCTTATAAGATAGTTTTTCTTTTCATTCATTTATAACAATTTAGGGATCATCTGGGATATTCAGAACCCCTCAAGGAAACCCCAGAAGAGACCAGGGGGAAGGAGCGCTCATAGCTTGATTTCAAGCCAGATCCTCATTTCTTTTCTGGGGTTCCCTCGGGTGGATCTCTGAATGGACCTGAAACCCTGCCATTGACAGGGAGAGTGATGGAAAATTGTGGAGATGACACAGAAAGGTAGGGAAATTTCAGTTTTTATCTTTCAAGGCTGATTCTAGACAATTCCAGGAAAGAAGTCCTAGATGGGAGGCCAGGGGTCGAAGAGGCACCTCAGGGAGGGGAGGAAGAGACCCCCCCCCATCCAATACCCAAGGAGAGGCCTTTGGGTAGGAAATGAGCTAGCTGGGACAGCAAGAATGCTGTCCAGGGTAAAGAGAAAAGTAAGCTCATCAGATACTGCTGTACTGAATGGCCACAAATCCCCATCCCAGGACAAGTCTGTCTGGTGGCCAAGGTTTGGGTCTGATGAACAGTGAATCATAAGGTACCTTTAAATAAAGAGGAGGTGGAATATACAGCATGCTGAATAATTGGGGTTGCTAAATTATGTCTAAGCAAGTTTGAAAAAGATTAAAAAAGCATAGGTGGGATCCTCTGGGTGCTCCTAGAGAGGAGGAGGCTAACAGCAGGGCCCAAGAGGAAAGGGAAAGTCTGGAGAGAGGAGAAAAAGAAATGTTTTCTAAATTAAGGAAGCCGATTGGATCCAATTCTGTGTGAGTGAGTTTGAATGTTCCCACGGGAGTGTGTGTATTTGTTCTGTCTTGTCTTGTATAAGTGTCTCTTTTAGGGTCTGAGGACCCAGCTCAAGCTTTAGAAGAGGGTTAGCTGGGAGTTGGGCCCAGGAGTTTCAGAAGGTGGGGGAGAAGGAAGTAGTGTGCAGTGGCCCCACGTGGAAATCAGCCCTTCCCTCACTGAGCCAGTGGTAGCTGTGCAAAGTGTGTAGAGTTAAGGGAAGGGAGGGGGAATTTGTAAAGAGAAAAAACTGGTTTGGGGAGAGTTTAGAAGAATTTAAGAGAAGAAAGAACCTTTAAGGAAAAGATTGAGAAGTTCTAGGAGGAAAGATTTTTTTTTTATCCTTATGAGTGTCTGAGAAAGATCCCATGCTTTCTCCCTGGGTTGGGGGAAGGGGTGGTGGGTTGGACACATGGTGGTCTTGATCCCATCCGTCATCTGGTTAAGACTTGAACCCTAGACTTGAGTCTACCCAAGTGCCCCACCCACCCATGGAGGGAGTGGGGGAGAGATAGGAGAGCTCAAGTGCTTAAACCTTAAAGGGAAAGATCCCTCCACAGGTGGGATTTGTGATTGGAAAGAAAAAAAATGTATAAGATCCAGGGGTTAAGAGACTAGTTTATTGAAAGGAAATCACGTTTAATGAATATCTGATGGCCATGTGGCCTGAGTGATGACTCTCATTGTTTCTAAAGTTTCTGAACTAGAGTTTTGGAAAGCATGCTGAGAGTTTTAAAAGAGGGATACTAGTGTAACATTCTGACAATTTGTACAGAATGGGAGGAATTAAATAACCTAGATTGTTAAATTAGTTTGGGATTAAACCATTTTAACACTATTGTAACTTTCCAAGGAGTTATGTGGTTTGGGATTTTAAACTCTATTGTAACACCTTTGGTGTTACTAAGAAGAGAAATACCTAGGTTATCAGGGACATTTACTGATTTCTTTGGGGGGAAAAGCTCTAAATGGTTTTAATGTTAAGTTTAATAAAGCTAGCAATTGTATTTTTATTTTGGATAGAGCTTTGGGAATGTGAGTGCTGGATTCTCTGTATAAAGTACTCTAAAGTTTTTACCAAATTTAACTGTTGGAAAGTTAGTTGAGTTGTAATTACATTGGGGTTTTAAATGTGTTATATGTATGAGATTGGATTCTGAGAATTTGGATAAAGAGACAAAAGTGTAAAGAACATTGGATATTCAATCTGCTCTTATTCTAAGGGAAATGAGATGTTTAAATAAGAATCTTAATTTTTAATGTATATTAACAATAAATGTTTAATTTTAAAGAAGTCAAGAATGTGGACTTCTCTCTTGGTAACTGCATGGGGGCTCTGAACAAATTGCACTTGTGGGCCCTATTGTAAGGTAACTTATTGATGAATAAGATGTTTATCAGTTATGTAATATTCTTTTGTAACTGCAAAGAGATTATATTTACAATATTTAGTTATCTCTTGTGAATGTTATTTAAATACTGTATTGTTAAAGCCTGGGATTAATGTGTGATTGCTTTGAAGGGCAATAAGGAAAATGTGAAAAAGTATGACCCTTTCTGGGATAGATTTGTGGGTTCATGAATAATGTAATAATGGAGGGATTGCTTTGTACAATCTAATAATTTGTGTGTTACTCTGTTACTCTTATTTCTGTTCTATTATAATGAAATTAATAATGCATGTTGGAAATTTAAAGCTACCTAAGATGTTTCAATGGTTTTAAAGAATTCTGAAAAGTAAGGGGGTGGCTAGGTGGCTCAGTGGATAAAGCACCAGCCCCAGAGTCAGAAGACCTGGGTTCAGGTCAGATTTCATATACTTAGTGATTGCTTAGCTGTGTGACCTTGGACAAGTCACTTAACCCAATTGCCTTGGGCAAAGTAACCATTTGTATGTTGAGGATGGCTAGTAGGTAAACAAGTTTCTATATAGATGTTTCTAGCTATGTATGTGAATTGAGAATATTTTGGATCTGTATATGTATTATTCCATAGCAGTGGTTGTTTGCTTTGAAGTAAAAGCACTATATAATATAGGAAAGATAAATACAAGATAATTTGATATTTCTCTGTGCAATCTCCTGGATAAAGGAGGTATTTATTTGTTATAAGATACAACAGGCTAGAAGGAGGTTTCTCTAGCCAAGGGGAATCTGATATACCATTTTTATATACAGATAAAGTAGATATGATTCCAGAAAAAAGGGATGTGTAGGAAACAGGCCTGTAGGGCCTGTCATAGTTAGAATACCAGGGTTTAGGCAAAGACCCAGGAAGGATACTCAGAGCTTTAGGTAGGGGTTTCATTAATTGGGCCTCCATTAAGATTACAATTGGAATTTAGTGAATTGAATTCACTGGAAGTTCTAATTAGGTAAAACAACTATTTTATATCACAGGACTTTTAATTTTCTCTTATGTCAGATACCAGGATGGTCAACAAAAAGAAATGCTACTGGGTAAATGTCATGTTCTTGGAGCCAAGGAAGCCAATGGGCCAAGAATGTCAGGTGACAGGGATGGGCAGCTGAAGGGGTGGCTTCTCAGTATGGCTGAGGTTGGATCCCTTTGACTTGATTTCCCTAAAATGACATTTGGATAATATCTCACCTGGAAGAATAAATCTGGCCTGAGACATTTGACTACCACATGACCTCTGCCTGGACATTGACATTCAATACTCATAAAGGAAATTTCTTGAATGTCCTGGAAAGTTTTAGCTAAATTAGATCTAATAGCCAGAGATGGGTTAGGTGTCTGGCTCTGACACCTATTATCAGCTACATGCTAAGATAGGAATTAAGTTTCCTTAAGGGGATATTTAGGTAAGAAAAATGGGAAATTCTTAGGATAATTACAGTTTCAAGTTTAAGGAAAGGAATGTGAGTTGGATAAGTATACCAGGAAAAGGAAAATATGGGAATATTTGGGGAAAAAAAACCTCATTTTGGTTAAGGATTTCATTAAGGAATCATTATTGTAATGAAAGCAAAGGTTAAAATTGTTTTATTTTAAGCCAGATGCTGGGTACTCTTTGAACAAAGATAACTGTTGCATGTATGTGTATGAAGCAAACTCCCAGTGAGAATGGTCACATTAACTCAAGCTTGTAAGTTTGCTCATGTAGTAAAATACTAATGGAAGTTTGTTTTAAAAGTGAATTATGTATGTCAATATGGCAATAAGGCAAAATGTTAATTGTAATAAGCTCCAGAATCTCATTGTTTAGTGATGGAAGCATGTGCTTTGATCTGAATAAGATGTTAAGCAGTTTCTCTACCAGAAGACAAGGTCTCAAGGAGTCTGAGTTGGAGAGGACTTTTTGGAACAGATTCAAGAAGCTGCTGAAGGACATTGGATGCCTCCAAGGGAGAAGAGAAGAAGAGAGGAGAGACACTGGACCAGTTATCTCCACCATCTCTCACCTATCTGTACATTGTTTATCTGTAACTTCCCCTTGACTCTGTAAGCGTGACACCCCTACTTATGCCCTTCTCCTTACGGAAAGGAGGGGAGGCAGGGTGAAAATGTTCTCCATTGAGAAAGAAAGAGGGAGATTATTGGGTGGCATTATTATAGCTATGTGAGTCTACATAGGGAATGAGTCCTATCTGATTTAGACCAACAGGGTGTTAGTAAAGGTAGAAGGAGAGTCTAGCTGGCAGAAGTCAATGCCCAGTCTTTTGGTGTGGCTGTTGGACTTGGGTACCCCTTGGTCTGGCCCAGATTCTCAGTCCTTGGTCAAGGGTGAAGGGTGACACAGGATTCTGATCCAGAGGAGAGAGACACCAGTGGCATGTGACTGCATCAGTTGAGGACTATTGTTTATAACTGACTGGCCAGGATATTTGCCTGGAGAGTAGCAAATGTCTGGACATGACCAGAAGCAGGGTACATATATTCAGGACTCAGCAACAAGATAGGTGGCCTCATACTCATGTGAGATGAATGACAGTACCTGGATCCCTTGTAAAGATGCGCAAACTGGGGCATTTGTTAAAGGAAACTGATTATGAGTCAGTATGGACTTGCAAGGAAAGTGCTGAAATGGCCATTTGCAAGAAAGACAATTTAAGGAACATCACTAGGTATATTAGCTATTCTTAGGCTTGATCCAATGGCACAAAATCAGGAATTTAGTTTGGATTTGGAGCCAGGAAGACCTTTCTAAAGACATTGGTATAAAAACTTGCAGTAGAAGGAGGTACAGCAACTTTGGAAATGTACCTATTATCATGATGATTATATGGCCTATTTAAGAGGGCCCCTTGGAAGTAAAGAGGAGGAATAGTATTATCCATTTGTTGGAAACTATTCCTGGAAGATCAACTAACACTAGAGGGATATTATTGGATTTGTAGGACTACTGCCTAGACCCAGTTGTCCAAAGAGTTGGTCAGGGAGTTATCTAGACTTAAGGGCCTACTACCTGGGCACAGGATGGAAGTTGGGGCTATGGAACCCCAGTTTATCCTGAATAGACTAATAAGACTCCAAGTTGTAGTGGAAAAATTACCAACCACACAGCTAGGGCCTTGGACTTGCTGGCTGACCAAACAAGAGAGACGAGTATTCAGCATAGCTTGGTACTAGACTACCTGTTAGCCAAGGAAGGAGGAAGCTGTGGTAAATTGAACTTGTCAAGCTGCTGCCTAAAGATAGATGACAATGGGAAGGTGGTAAAGAAGATAAGCAGGGATATTAGAAAGTTGGCACATGTTCCATTCCAAACCTGGATGAGCACATTTAGTACCTCTTAGATGAACTGGTTTACTGGTTCATAGTGGAAACAGTTACTGAGTATCTTACTATTGGCCTTAAGTGGGAGAATCCTATTAGCCGTGTGCATCTCCCATGTATAATCCAGTTAATTCAAATAGTACAAGATTTTATCAGCAAATTAGGACTGGTGTATGGCTCTAATAAAGAAGAGGTAAAGATATTGATAGGGAAAGTCAGTAGTCCTATCAAGGATGAGGATTGTGAATTAATTTGAGGAAGACACTGCTGGTGAAGTGTGAAGACCAAGTTGTTATTAAAAAGAAAAGGGGGGAGTTGTGAGAAATGTAGTATGTTGGTCTTCACAGGGTGTGGAGGGGAGCCCTTAGGGAATCCATTATAAAGGGGGAATGGCCCAGCCAATCAAAAGACTGGAAGAATTTTCCTAATCCTATTCCAGGGATACCAAACCCCAAACCGGTTCTCAAGAAGTCAAGAGTGACCTAGAGATCTTGACATAATGCTACTGACTTTGCACAATTAGGTAACTGAATATTAACCCACACACCCCCTGTGACAATTGGGGTTCATTGGCATATCATGCATCATATGATGTGGGTAGGGATCTTATTAGGGGCATATCATGGAATGGGCGGACCTTTTAGATTGTAACTCAAACTCTGAGAGCCTATGAACATCCAAGAGGGAGGGGAAAAAGTTTCTGAAGACCATAAATTACCTGACTTTGAAGACTAACTAGTGCCTCATGCCTAGGAGTGACGTACCCATATTTTGTAAGATGTATCTTGCAAGGTTCGTGAATAAAATGTACAATCTTCTCTCACTCTAGCAGGTTTTTCCTTTTCATTCATTTATAACATATTGATTTTGCCCCTTTGAGTACATTTGAAAGATGATCAATGACATCAGAATGGTGATGTCTTGACTTGCAAGTGAATTGTATTTAAGTAAGGAAGGCCTGGGCAAAGTCACCAACCTCATTCTCTCCTCCAGAGTCACCCAGGTCCAGTGACAATATATAAATGGGGAAGACTTGATATAGCTCTGGATGCAGTGGAAGATGTTGACCTTCTTTAAGCTAAGGACTTTCCCAGGTCTCAGTTTGTCTGAGGCAATGCCCATTCAGAGATTAAAAACTAGGTAAGAAATGAGCCAAAAATGGTCTCTTTTACTCAGTCAAAAAAAAATCAATCTGGGAGGGGAAGACCCTCAAGGTTGTTGGCCAAAACAGAAATAAGTGCTATTTACACTAACTGAGTCATCAAAGCCCAAATAATGACCAAGTGTGGCTTGGGCTGTAACCTATTATTGGCCAGTTGGTGAGAGCAAGGAATGGAAGGAGGATCTCCAATCCTCCAAATAGAGGGAAGAGGCAACTGAAGATGAATCATAGTGTTTACTCAAAACCAAAGACAACCTTCATGGAGATAGGATTTCAGATGATCTTATGCTGGAGTGGGGTATGGTATTCCCCTGAAGTTAAGCAGAGATGATGACAGAAAATATGATTTAATGAGAAAAGAAGAATTTTTAAAATCCTCTTTCAAACTAAATAGAAGGGGCAACTAGATAGCACAGTGGATAGTGCACCAGTCCTGGAGTCAGGAGGACCAGAGTTCAAATCAGACCTCAGAAACTTAATAATTACCTAGATGTGTGACCTAGGGCAAGTCACTTAACCCCCATTGTCTTGCCAAAAAAAAATTCACTCTAAATAGAAATAAAGGTTATATTCTCAGGATTTTTTGTGTGTGGGTTTAAGGCTCTGTCAAGTAGTTTGATTAAATAAGTTTTATTTATGTATCTATGCATGCTTGTATGGAGATGTGTATGTGTGTGTTTATATACTATTTATACATCAGTAATTGGAGAGAAGGTGATTCATAAATGTGTGATTTTTTTTTGTTTGGTGCTGCCCTTGATGACCATGAAATTGGGGATGCCATCCCAAAATGCAGGGTTCTTTAAGTGCCAGTCATGAGTTTTTCACTTATATAAACACACACACACACACACACACACACACACAGTCAAAAAAATAATTACATATAATTTCCATTATAGAATTTTGATTTAGATTTAAGCAAAGTAGCACTAAAAACTTTTTCTGTATTCACATTTAGCAAATATGGATTATTCTATCTATAAATTGAATTGATATTGAAATCTTTTAATCACGTAACTTACAAAAAAATAGGGAATTTTAGGAGGGATGATCTTCAGTTGCCTCTTCCCCCTGTTTGGAGGACTAGAGATTGGGCCAAAAATGGTCTCCTTCCAAAGTCTTTCACTTTAGAAGGTTCACAACCTTCCAGATAATTTCAAGTAGTTCTGCTTGACTTCTATTCCATCTACTCCATAGTAGTCACCCACTCCCCTTTTTATTTTCCTTCCTTCTCCATTATATTATAAGTTCCTTGAGAACAGGAATTGTTATCTTTTTCTTACTTGTATTTAATATAACGATCAGGATGTATAGTGGCACTTAATAAATGTTTATTGAATTGAATATACATAACATCCATACTCTCTACAATTTAATTTGTACTTTCTTGTCATTTGGTCATTTTCAGTCGTACCTGACTCTTCTTGAGATTTTCTTGGCAAAGATACTGGAGAAGTCTGTCATTTCCTTCTTCAGCTCATTTTACAGATGAGCAAACAGACAAACAGGATGAAATGATTTGTCCAGGGTCACATAGCTAGTGTCTGAGGTTGGATTGGTATTCAAGTCTTTCTGACTCCAGGCCCAGTGCTTTATCTAGTGTGCCACCAAATTGCCCAACTTATACTTGCCCTTAGATGAAGTGCTATCTTGGATTCTAGAGGTAATTGTCCTAAGGTAGGTTGAAGGGTATTCAGAGTTAAAGGGTATTCCTTTGGGGGGGGGGGGAATCATCCCTCCTCAAATTCCCTCTTTTTTTGTAAGTTACGTGATTAAAAGATTTCAATATCAATTCAATTTGTAGATAGAATAATCCATATTTGCTAAATGTGAATACAGAAAAAGTTTTTAGTGCTACTTTGCTTAAATCTAAATCAAAATTCTATAATTGAAACTATATGTAATTATTTTTTGACTGTTATCTCAAAAATTTATTTCGTGACTATCCTGGTCAATGCTGTAAAATGAAGGATAAATATCTGATATTTTCTATCCAATAAATTCCTATAACTAATGGGGGAGGGGAAATATTATTTAATATAACCCTCTAGTGATGCCACTGTTGGTTTGGTAAATTCTTCATGTTTTGGGGAAACATGGGGGAAAATTGTAGTTTGGTAATAGAGCAGTTTCAATCAGAAAAGTTCTATTGACTAAAGACATCACAATTCTTTTCAAATATCAAAAAACTTAGTGGCAAATCACCTTACTGTTTTGTTAGTTGGTGAAAATGAAACTCATACTGAAACCTGAACTTTAATTGAATAAAAAGCTAAGAAAGGAAAGGAAAATGTCTACTCAATATTCCTTCTTTTTTCCCTTAATTCCCCTGAAGATTTAATTTTAATTTTATTTAATTAATTTTATTATTCTTTCTTTATTTTATTATTTTTTTATTTTAATTTTTACTTCCTATAATTCTGAAAGCTTAGCAATGAGGTTCTATTTCTCTATGTTTACTACTGAAATTTCAGAAAAGGCTTCATTGAAAGGTAGGGAGATAGAAATTAAGGTGTTAAGTCAGCAAGTTTTTCCCAGAAAAATGAAATATTGCTTATCTTTTTGTTCTGTTCCCTGAACTTGAAAAAGTCAACTAATTTTTATTAAATGATATAATGTTGTATGTATGTGAATATAAGAGTGTTTATGTATAATTATGTAAGCATGTGTGCATATTTGTATATGTGTATATTAGTATGTGAATGTGAAAGTCTGTGTGCATATGAATGTGTATGTGAATTGAGTGTATGTTTTTGGACCTATATAGCACTGGTGTATGAAACATTTTTTTGGAACTCTTCACTAAAAAAATCATGTTGATCCAGAAAACTCACCTGTAATTTATAGGTTTAGTTACCTTGGATATTGAGATTTTATTAAATGACTTGTCCACAGTCTCCTAGTCAGTATGTGTGAAAGGCAGAATTTGAAACTATATCTAACTGACATAAGACCAGATCTCCATTCAATGTCCCAAACAGATATATTTAACTCTGTTTAACACATACATCTCTTTTTTCTGAATTGTAAAGGAGACAAAGAGTGAGAGTTTTTGTAACAAGTAGCCAGGAATATATTTTCCAATAGTTTAGAGAAAGTCATAACTCCATTGATTTGAAGTGGCATATTGTGTTTCAGATTCAGCTTCTAAATTTATAATAAAGAGGAAAAATCCTAGTGAACTTGATAGGTACTCTCATTACATTAGAAGACAAGGAAACTGAACCTTTGAATTCAGTTAGAATTTCCTGGTTACATTACTGCTCATTGTTTTTATAGAAGGAGGGGGAGGGGAAGAGATGTTGCTCACTTTGTATATGAAAACAGAAAAACAAAACCAAAGCGACTTTGTTATAATTTCTGCCATGACTAGATTAGTGCTAAATGTGTTTCCTAGATGAGTACAGTTAGGGACATTTTAGGTACAAAGAAGAAATAAATTGATTTGATTTTTAAATTTTTTTCATCATTCCATATAACACATAATATTTTAGTAGCAATTCTGTTTAATTGTCTTCAAATTGACCTTCTTTATGCTTCCTAGCTCTATTCCTATTGATCAGAGACTAGACCGTAAATAATATCTACATGTCTCCTTATTGGCACCATTAGCTGCTCCCCCATTAGCCCCCTGTAGAAAAATGACCTAACCTCATTTCAAGTGCAACAGTCCTAAACAGAATTCTTCAAGCCAGGAGGAAAATTGACTTCTCAGGGAGCTGCTCTTCCTAGTCTACCCTTCAAAAAAACCAGGTCTGCCATTACCTGAGGGTACATTCTCTTATTAAAAGAGTTCAGGAAATTTCATCATGCTGGATTGATTCCCAAAACTGATAGTTTAAGGCTGACAAGCAAAGTCTGGCAGGTGAATTCTACTCCTGTGTTTCTCATGTCACCTTGCAGAGATCTATTTCCTCCCTTTGGGATAGTATCCTCCCCACCCCCACCTCTGCCTTTCAAGGATGAAAAAGTGATCCACAGTCAGGAACTTTAAAAGGACTGTTAGACACAGGACTGTATCACTAAAGACAGTAGAGTGGCTTTGGAGGCTTTCTTTAATTAGAGTTCTAAATAGGACAGCTTATTCCATTCCCTTGTCTGAATAGAATATCTTGGCATTTTCTATGGCTCAGCTTGCATTGTCATGGATTTCAGCAACCCAGAGAGATGCAAGAGGAATATATGGCTAGCTGTCCCTGTCCTGTGAAAACTTCAGGAGCTAGTGTTCAAGTTGCTGTCATACTAGCTGATTCTTTTAACAGAAAAACAAGTGCCTATCTCTGCACCCACAGCACACAGAGCATGCTCACTCTTTGGATTGCTGTCTGAGAGAGAGAGAGAGAGAGAGAGAGAGAGAGAGAGAGAGAGAGAGAGAGAGAGAGAGAGAGAGACCATAGAGAGAGGTGCCATAGCAACAAAGCAAAATGCTTAGAGAGACACAAGAGGGAACACATGGCAGTACCACCTGCAGGTTGGGCCTTCCTTCCTCACAGACCCATATTTATATTTGCAATGCCATGGTTACTGTGTGCAATTCATTCTCCTTGGTGAAGGACTTCCCTCATATTTCAAGACCTCTTGGGAAACTGGAAAATAGAGGAAATACCAGAATGGTTATTGACATGTTATTAACCAAAATTCTGGCATCAACTTGGGCAGTGTTATCCCTATAACCTAGTAGGGAATGGAGAAAGGAAATGTAAAGAATAAGATCTCTTAAATTCTAAAATGAGAGGGGAAGCAGAGAAGGGACATGAATATCAAGGTCTTGAACTTGGTTCCTTTCTAGACTATTTCCCACAAGGTCTATAATGATAATTTTTTCTGAATAAGTGATAGACCAATTAGAGTTTAGGGAAGACAAAGACCTTAAGACAGCAGGTTCTCTTTCTTAAAGCTTCAGTTTTTGTTATTCTTCTTTTTCAGTCATTTTCAGTCACATCCAATTCTTCATGACCTCATTTGGAATTTTCTTAGCATTGATACTTTAATTGTTTGCCATTTCCTTCTCCAATTCAATTTACAGATAAGGAGACTGGGGAAAACAGGGTTAAATGACTTGCTAGGAAAAGTCTGCAGCTGAATTTGAACTCAGGAAGATGAGTCTTCCTGACTCCAAATCTGGCATTCCATTCCATCCATTGCACTTAAACTGCCCTTATTTTTAAATTATACCTTCCCCCCTTCCCCAAAATCTAGAAAAGACTTTTACTCTAAGGTTACTTTTTTTTTTTTGCAAAGCAATGGGGTTAAGTGGCTTGCCCAAGGCCACACAGCTAGGTAATTATTGCCTGAGGCCAGACCTGAACTCAGGCACTCCTGACTCCAAGGGCTGGTGCTCTATCTACTGCGCCACCTAGCTGCCCCTAGAAAGGACTTTTAGACAAGAGAAATATTATTTTCTAAATATTTTCAGTTCAACTAAAAAGGAAGTTTATAATAAGCTTCTACAGAACACTGAGTTACTGCTACTATAATATAAAATAAACCTTACTCTTAAATCTCAATATTGATTGATTGATTAGCTACATTAGTTAACCACTATCTCCAGAATCAAACTCAACTTTTCCAGCTCACTGAAGTTCATACATACTAATAATTTCTAGAAATATATATTCCATACCAAGGTGAGAAATGAAGTTTAGGCTCTTTCATATGTTACCCAATCTTATCCATTAGGAACACTGGATTATAAATGAAAATTATAAGTTTCTTAAGGGCAAAGATAATTTTTCCACCTCTTTTTGTACTTAGCACTTAGGTCTTAGCAGAATGTGTAGCATATATTAGTCATTTAATAAATGTTTCTTGATTGATTGATTATTGATTGAAAAGGGTCTCAGAATTTAGAACCCTTCCTCAGTAAAGGCAGATACTGTGCAGCCTCTCTAAGAAACAGATACTGGGAAATAGAACCAGCTTTCATATATAGATAGTTAAATTATGCTTCATACTATACTGACTCATTTCTCCCTTAAATAAAATAAACAAATAATATCATTTGATATCATTTGATTCCATCTCCCTCTCTCACTCTACTGACACAATAGCTGAAGCTGTCATTTCTACCTATTCTGACTACTGTAATAATCTCCTAATTTGCCCCTCTTCTTCCTGTCTTTCCCCTCTACAATGAATATTTTAAATGTCACTTTAAATGAAATACATGCTTAATGGGTAATTCAGTACTGTTCTGATGCAATAGATAGAGCACTGGCCTTGGAATCAGGAGAATGGGAGTTCAAATCTAGCCTCAGACACTTGATACTAGCTATGACCTAGGGCAAGTCACTTAACCCTGATTGCCTTGCATCCAGAATCATCTCCAATCATCCTCATTCATATTTGGCCATTAGATCCAGGCTCTGGAGGAGAAAGTGAAGCTGGTGACTGAGCACAGCCTCCCCTTACTGAAATCCAGTTCATGTACTTTTTGTGGCATCACCTCCCTGATGTCATGGTCTTCTCTGAAAATGAAGGATAAAATACATTCTTCATCATCATCATCTACAATGAATCCTCCACATAATAGAAAAAATAAATTTCTAAGGTTGACTATATGATTTCCTTGTTCAAAAATATTTAATGATTCATTACTGTGTAGCTTTTTCTCACAAATCCAATTTACACATAAGTCAAAATACCATCTTCATTTTGTCATTGGTCCTCTTGGGAGAACAACTATATTTGTTCAACAACAACATTTCCTACTAGTACAAATTCCTTAGATTGGCATTTAAAGCCCTTCTATAACAGGGTTCCAATTTATATTTCCAGCCTTTTTTCACATTACTTTAATCAGTTCTGATAACAAATGACAGAGGTTTTGCAACCACTCTGAACTTCTTCAAAAATACCAAAGAGCTCACACAGATAAAAAGCAAAAAGCTTTCTTTATTCCACTGGGAAAGAGAGATTAGACAATTATGCCAGGATCTCTTCTGGTTGGACACCCAAGACAGTGAGGTTAAATCTTGATTTATATATTTGTGGCTAGATAAAAAAAAATCAAATAGTATAGTGTAGCACTGGTGGTGAGATATAGCAACAAAAATAAGGCAAGGTAGTTAGTGATAAAATATCCATTCATAACAGGACTTCATGTCTGGGTCTGTTTTTGCTTGCCCAAGCTCAGAGAACATCAGTTCTGTGATTTAGTTACACCAGTGTTCATCTAGAGGATGAGAACAAAGAATTATCATTAGGCAAAGTTCAGGGCACAGCTTGCTTTCTGGGACTTAACTCTGGAAAGCAGGGTGTCTCTCTCTTAATTGTAAAGAGAAAGAGTAAGAAGAGAATGGTGGTTTTGAATCCTGACACTTTCTATAAATGTGATGTTTGCTGAATAAATTGAATTTTCTACTGCTGTTCTACATACTTGGCCTTCTACCCATATTGTCCTTCTAGTCCATATCTCTACTTCCTTTCATTTCTACCCTTCTCTAGATAGCTATATATTCTCAGTGTCTCCTCTCCCTAAACACATGTTCATTTCTTAATCTTATTAAGATTTAACTATAGGGGCGGCTAGGTGGCTTAGTGGATAAAGCACAGGCCTTGGAGTCAGGAGTACCTGGGTTCAAATCTAGTCTCAGACACTTAATAATTACCTAGCTGTGTGGCCTTGGGCAAGTCACTTAACCCCATTTGCCTTGCGAAACAACTAAAAAAAAAGATTTAACTATACTGAGTTAAAGAGTTAAATAGAAAGAATGAACTTTATCTCAAGAGATCTAGTTCTAGTCTAGTTCAAATCATAGTTCTATCATTTAACTCTATGATCATAGGCAAATCATTTAAAAGTTCTGAGTTTTAGTTTTCTTACCTTTAAACTGGGATTAGTAATGCTTGCACTTTTCATTCTCCAAGGTTGTTGTGAGATTAGGGAAGAGAGTGAGAAGGTGGATTTTGGTTAATTAAAACAAATAATTTTGGGGCAGCTAGGTAGTGCAGTGGATAGAGCACCAGCCCTGGAGTCAGGAGGACCTGAGTTCAAATCTGACCTCAGACACTTAATAATTACCTAGTTGTGTGGCTTGCCAAAAAATAAATTAATAAATACTTTTTCTAAAAAAAAAGAATAGCATAACAGCAAAATAATAGTGTATATTTCTGTCAGGCTTGAAAAGTTATAAAATAATTTCCCTCAGTTCAGATGAAATTGAGATTCAAGTAACAGCCTTTCTATCCACCCATCCTCTTTGTATAGAAACCAACTTGTACACTCTGATTATATGAGATTCCCTAACCTTTTCTTCCCTTCTGCCCCCCTACAGTGTATTCCTTTTCTTCTCTTTTCTTAATTCATCAAGACATAACAGAACCACTCCCAGACCTTGTTTAATTAGTATCTTCCCATGACTCCTATATAAACATTTATCTTTGTTTAGACCTTTATCATTGTTCATTAACAATTAATTCATATACCTTTTCATTCTTCTCTAACAGTTGTTTTTGGACTTCAAAGTGTCTCTACAGCTGTAGTCTTTTCATGAAGAATACTGAGAAGTTCTCTCTTTTAGTAAAAATTCATTTTACACAGATAGCATTATACTGAATTCTTGAAATAAGCCCATATCCTTTGCCTTTAGTAATGTGATTCTCTGATATTGTTTAGTGGTGGCTTGTAAATCATGTTTGATCCTGACTGTGGCTCCTTGATACTTGAATTAATTCTTTCTGGCTGTTTCCAGTCTTTTCCCTTTGCTTGGAATTTAATTATTATGTTCCTAAGAGTTTTCTTTTGGGGGATTCTTTCAGAAGGTGACAAGGAGATTCTTTTTCTACAGTACCTGCTGGGTACTAAGAGATCTGGATAATTTTATTTCAAGATTTTCTGTAATATGATGTCTAGGCTCTTTTTTATGTCTTGATATTCAGATAGTCTGATGATTCTTACATTTTCTTCTGTTTGATCTATTTTTCTTAGCAATTTATTTTTTCTTAGCATTTTGTCTTAGCTATGAGATACCTTTTTTACTATTTTTTACTTTGACATTATTGTAATGCTTCTAATTGCTTTATAGAGTTATTGACTTCTCTTTATCTAATTTTTATGGAAGTTGCTACTTGGGTAAGGTCTTATTATCTCTTGTGCCAAGCTGTAGCTTCCTGTTCCAATTCTTTTTTACATAACTCTCAATTTTTTTCCATTTTTTCCTTAAGTGCTTGTGTTCTATTTTTGGAAACATTTTAAACCCTTTTTTTTAAAAAAGAAACTTTTGCTTTAACTCTTCCAAGAATTCTAGTTGAGTTTGTGCCCAGGTTGTGTTTTACTTTGAATCATTGCTTATAGCTATTTTGGAGTCATTCTCTTCTTTGTACCCCCACCCTGAGCTGAGTTCGGTTAGTTTCTGAGACAAGTTTGAGGAGTGAACTCCTGCTACATTATTCCCCTTTCAAAAAGTGGAAAATTCTTTTGGTGCAGAGTGACAGAATTATAGGCTTCTCTTTGGTCTGGGATTCCTACCTTGATTATTCCTCTGTTGACCTAGAGGCTGGAAAGTGAGACCCTACTCTGAAGCTAGAACCTGAGTCAAATTGCTGCTGCTATCTTCTGAACTTTTTTGTATTGGTTCCCTTTTCATTCCATCCTAGATGGATCTGTGACCTAAAACTGAATGGTGGCCAACAAAGCTGGCAGTTTCCATTTGTCCCAGTTGCAGAGTGCTAGGGGTTGTTCCATCTGGGTCTGGGACCTTCTCTTATCCTGGTGCATAATTCTTCTTGGCTTGCCAGAGTGATCTGCAGGGAGCATGCTTCTCTGGTACAACCTGATTCCCAGTGTCTGAAGCTTTCCTTATACCTAGATTGAGTTGGGGTAAACAAAAAACTTACTTTGACATTTTTTGTATTTCCCCATCTGGATTAATTATGGTTCATTTTCTAGTTCTTCTCAGAGGAATTTGTGAATAGGAACTCACAACATTGCTCCCCATCACTCTGTCATCTTGACTTTATTTCTTATTATGCTAATCATATTATATAATTTGGCTCTGTTCCTACTTCTCATCTGAAGCTACTTTCTCAAAGGACACTGTAACCCCATTTCCACCCAAACCTAGGCTGAAGGACAGTCACATGATATTGCATACTGGGTATATGGAGAGACATATGAGTCTGATTGAGAAACCTCTGAACCTATACCTGTTTATAGAAAGGATAGGTTTCTTTAAACTTAGAGAGACAGTTAAATAATAATAATAGAGGAAATTTTAAAAAGATGGGCAGAGGTGGGGTGGGGTTGGGAAGACAAATCTTTGAATAGCAGACAGATCTCCCTGGAGTCTCGGATTTTTGAAGAAGCTATACCTTAACATAACCCTAGACCTGAAACTCTAGAGACTTTTAAGAACAGGCTTTCCATTGAGATCACTCTTTCAGTTGTTTTTCAATCATGTCTGACTCTTTATGACCCTATTCTTGGCAAAGATTCTGGAGTAGTTTTCCATTTAACCTCTCCAGATCATTTTATTGATGAGGAAACTAAGGTAAACTGGTTGAGTTGACTTACCCAGATTCACACAGCTTCTAAAAGTCTGAGGTCAAATTTGAACTCATGGTTGAGATCATTCTATCATTATTCTGAGATTCTATCTCACTCCCAAAATTAAAAACTTATTTATTCATGTATTTTTATTGACTTTAATTTTTATAACTTCTCTTGTTTCTGTTAACTGTTTTCTTAGATAAACAAGTTTATTCACTATCTGGGTTTTATTGGTAACATATATTTGATGTGAGGGACCTAATCTGGAAAAAATAAAATAAATTTATTTTTACTATTCTCTTGAGAGTGATCAAGGAGAATAATATTTATCCAGAACCCTAAAAGAATTATCTACCTAGACTACCAATATTGGATATATGGTAGAGAAATGAAATTTTAGCTCAATATTTATAAGAAAATAAAAGAATGAGCATTCATTTTGTCCTCACAAAGGTCAAATCAAAGTCTCTCTTGAAAATGGGGTAAGTCAGATCTCAGATCAAATATCTATTTATGTCTTATACAGGTCAGTTGTATTTATATTAAACAAGAAGTGTCTATACATTTATATTACAGCACTAGTCTAAATCAACAAATATAACAATTTCCCAAAGCTCATTTTTCTGTGTCTCAGTCTTTAACTTTTATTAGATCTCCCTCATACCTAACTCCTCTTTTCCCAATGTAGCCCTTGGGCAAGTAGTTGGTACTGTGAATAGAGCAGTAGTTTTGGAGTCAGGAGGATGGGAGTTCATAATCCAGTCTCAAAGACTTGATTCCTACTAGCTCTGTGACTCTGGGCAAGTCACTTAACCCTGATTGCCTCACATCCAGGATCATCTCCAATCATTCTGATTCATATCTGGCACTGGACTCTAGAGGAGAAAGTGAAGCTGGTAACTTAGCACAGCATCCTCTCACTCAAATCCAATTAATTTTCTTGTCATGGCATCACCTCTCTGATGTTATAGTCTTCTTTGAGAACGAAGGACAAACATCATCATCAATATAGCCTCTATTATCTTTTCTTCCCTGGGAATAAAGATTCTGTGACTGGAATGGAATTATTTGACTTGTGATAACTGATGAGGAGTTGAGTTTCACATAGACTTTGGTTCTTTTCAAACTTCTACCATAGTGTAACTATTGTAAAAGGGTTTTTAGAAGGTTGAATGAGTGACATTTTTGATTCAAAAGGATGAGGAGGTGCAGCTAGATGGCGCAGTATATGGAGCAAAAGCCCTGAAGTCAGGAGAACCTGGGTTCAAATCCTGCCTCAGACACTTGATAATTGCCTAGCTGTGTGACCTTGGGTAAGTCACTCTTAACTCCATTGCCTTAAATAAATAAAATTTAAAAAAAAGAAAGGATGAGAGGGACTTCAACAAATGAATGGAAATGATGGTGAGAGAATGTTGCAAAATTTAAGTGTGTAAGTGGCTGAAATTAGAATTACGTGTGCAGGCCATAACATAGCAGACACATCTGCAGACTAGCCATATCTTTAAAAAAAACCTCAAACCTTTCCATTAAGTTACATTTGTCATTTATGTATAATTAGTTCTGAATTTCTTCTATAAAGTATTTGATAGTGAGAATTCCTTAACATCTAGTTTGACCTAGATTCTTCTTATGCTCTAATTCTCTGATTCTATAATTGTAATTTTTTATTTTTTTAAGTTTTTGCAAGGCAAATGGGGTTAAGTGGCTTGCCCAAGGCCACACAGCTAGGTAATTATTAAGTGTCTGAGACCAGATTTGAACCCAGGTACTCCTGACTCCAGGGCCAGTGCTCTATCCACTGTGCCACCTAGCTGCCCCCAGAATGGGAACTTCTTGAGAGCAGGAGTTGTATTGTTCACTTTTGCTGTATCTCTATTACTTAAGGTAATCATAATATATTATGCTTCTTCTCTTTCTTTGAAATAGGCCTTCCACCTTTAAACATACTCAGGCTCTCCATATCTGAAAAACTTCTCCATGATCCATTAAAATCAAGTTGAGGATAACCAAGAGGCCTCAAACCTGTCAGTGAGTTAGGGGAATGTATACTCCAAGGATATTAAGACTTCTGCCAGAGAATGGGTGGATGAGAACATTTTTTTCCAATGCCATGAAAGTGGTTGAAGCAGACAGTGTGGAGCACATAAAGCTTGGTCAAGCATCAAAGACACAAAGGTCATCCATTGCATTCTAGATCATCACCACTCTTTCTTACTTTTCTCTTGACACTGATTTTGATGTCAGGAAGAAAGAGTGAGGCTTGACTTTATGCAACTCTGTCTCAAATCTAATCTCTGCCCTCAAGTCAAGGCATTGAAGTAGGGAAATTCTGGGCAGAGAGAGAAACATTGTAATTTTTTAATGTATTGTAATGTTCTTAACAAGGCCCCCTTCTCAATTAACAAGCACTAAACCAAACATTCTGTTAAATAGTTCATCTTTAAAACTGTTAATCCTTCTTCATTCTATTTTGTGCTAACAAAGACTTCCAGATAAATGAGCATCTCCAAATTAAGGTAAAATACCTTGTGCTAATAAAGACTCTGAAAGTTAAGATATTATAAATTCCTAAGACCCTTAGATATGACTCTAACTCTGAGCTAAAGATAACTCCTACAGACATGTGCAGGTGCCTTATGTCATGCCTTAAGCCACTCCTTAAGTCTCTCCCTGGTATCTCCCCAACCCCTCCCTTATCCTTCTAGCACATACCACATATCCTGTCAAGGCATATGCCTGAAGTAATCATGTTCAGGTATTGGCCATTCTTTGACCCCTCCCCCTGGCACAGAAGGTAGACTAGATTTCCTTAGAAAGCTCTGCTCCCTCTCTCCCATGCTGCTCCCATGCAAATATACAGCTGCTTATCTTTTCTTAACTTCACTATCTTCTAAAAAACACTCATTTTTTCCTACCTTGATGTTTTGGGGTTTTTTTAAAGATTTTTCAAGGCAGTAGGGTTAAGTGGCTTGCCCAAGGCCACACAGCTAGGTAATTATTAAGTGTCTGAGACTGGATTTGAACCCAGGTACTCCTAACTCCAAGGCCGGTGCTCTATCCACTGCACCAGCTAGCCACCCCTCTACCTTGCTATTTCTTAAAGAACTCTGTGAATTAGCTTGTAATCTTTTTTTTTTTGCAGTAACCTTGAAATTAAAATTCATGGCTTTTCTCATACTCCTGGGTCAGAGAGCCTTGTAATTTCTTCACTTATAAACAATACCCCCAGCCCAGCAGGTTTTGCAGGGATGCTGATCTCCTAGGCATCCTTCATCAATATCATTCCTTGATGTCATTGGTCTATTAGAAAATGTAGGATAGAAAAAAATTTAAAAAAAAAGAAATTGTAGGAAAGGAACACCCTGAGTGTCCTGGCAAGGAGAAAGGGGGAGTGACTGGGAAGGAGTCTTACCTCTCTAATGAGTCCTGTCTTCTGAAGTAGCCAAAGTATAGCAGCTGTCCTTAAATACCTAGGGTTTGGTGGGTCCAGGAGAAGGTTGTAAGGGTTCCTTCTGGCAAGATTAGGGAGTTAGCTTGAGTGTGCTGCCACAACTCATTATTTCCCTGGTTGTATGCCTTCAGAATTCTATGCTGTGCCTCTCCTGGATTTGGTACCAAAAGAAAGGTCAAAAGGTGGAACATGGTATAAGGAGGGTGTAATGCAAATGGAGGTGAATGCAAGGCTGTTAAATGAAGGAGGGAATAGCAGGTTGGGTCCAATGTGGGTATCCTGCAGTGGGTAATTGGGGAGCACAATTTTTTTTTTGCAAAGCAAATGGGGTTAAGTGGCTTGCCCAAGGCCACACAGCTAGGTAATTATTAAGTGTCTGAGACCAGATTTGAACCCAGGTACTCCTGACTCCAGGGTTGATGCTTTATCCACTGCTCCACCTAGCTGCCCCAGGGGAGCACACATTTTATAGGGTATGTGACAGGAAGCAGGTTGTTATGATTTCTTTAGGGATTGAGAGTAGTTTGGAGTCTCCAAGGAAGTTGTGAGTTGTTTGGGGTTTCCATGGGGGTTAAGTCATTTGGCATTTCTATGGAGATTAACTCTACTTTCTATATCACACACCCTATAAAAAGTATGCTCTCCAATTACCTCCTGATGGGTACCCACTTTGGACCCAGTCTGCTGTTCCTTCTTTTTTTTTTTAGGTTTTTGTAAGGCAAACAGGGTTAAGTGGCTTGTGCAAGGCCACATAGCTAGGTAATCATTAGGTGTCTGAGTCTGGATTTGAACCCAGGTACTCCTGACTCCAGGGCTGGTGCTCTATCCACTGCACCACCTAGCCACCCCTATGTTCCTTCTTTCAATAAACAGCTTTGCATTCACCTTTGTATTGCTTTCCTCCTTATACCTCTGGCCCACCTTTTGACCTTTCAGCAAGGGAGTACTGTGCAAAGTCACCAGTTTCATGTTCTCCTAAGGAGCCATCTGGGTCTAGTAACCAGATATGGATCAGGGTGAGTAGGGATGACCTTTCCCTCCAAATTATATGTTAATAATAGAGGAACCAAGTTTTAGGCTCCTTGGTTTACTGAGAGTCTTGAACCTGGTTTGTTTTGCAACTGCATACATTGCTAAATAAATCATTTGTCTGAATGAAATTCAATTCCTTCCTCCTCTCTTTCCAAATCTGATCTCTCTTAACTTCCTTTTTTCTATTATTAAGAAATTCACCCATTCACAACTCTTAATGCCATCTTTGTCACCTCTCAAATGAAGTTTGTTGTCTAATCCTGTTCCTTTTGTAGTATCACTTATATCCATATCCCCCTTTTGATTCTTGTTTTTGAGATTTTCATTTCCTCTAAATTTGACTCTTGCAACAGCTTTCTAACTAGTTTTTCTGCTTTTACTCTTATTCCCTTTCAAATCCATATATCATATCACTTCAAAACTTCTTTATGCATTGATTTGACCATGTCATTCCAAGCTCCTTAGCCCTTCACAATCTTTCTGCAATCTGAGTTTTTGGAATGATCTTGAAGCTGGGAGAATGACTCAGGGGAGGGGACTTACAAGGATCATTGGGGGTCTATTTATCAGAGAGATAAGAGTTATCATAAGGCTCTCTGACTCAAAAAGGTAAGAAATAAAGAAAGGTAAGAAAAAGCATAAGTTTTAATTCCCAGGCTACTGCAAAAAGTTATGTTAATTTAGAAGGCAGTAAGGTAAAGAAAGTGAGTTAAGAAGAGAGTAAAATGTGAGAAAGTGTAAAGGCAGTTGGAAGCTACCAGTCTCCCTAAGGGGGATTAGAAGCAGCAGTCACATCATTGACATAAGCCCCCATGAGAGGATGAGTAACAAGGAAAGGTATAGGAGCATGGGAAGATACCTGGGTATCATGTTCACCAAGAGTAGGCCAGTTTCACTGGATGACAAGCAACTCAACTAAGAAGAGGGTAAACTTGTAAGGAGTATGTAGGGAGATGTAGGTGGGAGGGTAAGTAGCTCAAAGAGCAGAGCTCAGGTAAAAGGGATGTGCTGATAGGGGTGTAGCTCAAAAATTTTAATCTTTTCTGACTAGGGCAGGAATCCATTGTTTTGTTGATGGGGTTTCAGTTCCTTCACCTTATCTCAAAAACTTGAACAATGGGATAGAGTAGAGGGAAGATGCAAGGTCAGTATTGTCGGGGGTCGGCCCTGACCGCCTGGGTGGATAGGACCTCCCCGGGAGTGAGGTCAGACCAACCCAGAGAAGACACGGCTCCTTAAGGGGAGCAGTGGCTTCGCCTGGTTGGCCTGTCCGGGGTCTTCTTCCCCGGACTCCCGAGTGAGCTCCTCAGTGGGCACTGCTTCAGGCGTCCCTGGTTTTTCCCTCCCCCGGGGATCAGCGAGGAGGGACTCAGGCAGACACTTCTTCAGGAGGCATATGTTTTATTAGGTGCAGAGGGATCCCCCGAATAGCTCAGGGCGCTGGTTAATATAGGGAGTTATTTCCGGGCTGCCACCCCAATCCGCCCCGAGGGCAGAACCTACCACCCGATTGGAGCAATGGACACAGGCCAACCAGGCGAAGCCACTGCTCCCCTTAAGGAGCCGTGTCTTCTCTGGGTTGGTCTGACCTCACTCCCGGGGAGGTCCTATCCACCCAGGCGGTCAGGGCCGACCCCCGACAACTCCCCCTTTTTGTTTGACATGAGTATGTCTGCCTTGAGTTGCTCAAGGGCCCAACGCCCCATTTTTACAAACAGAGAAAAAAGAAGGGGAAACAGGCAACATAGCAATAAGGCCATTAGACACCATGCACCAAGAATCAACAAATAATGCATCCAATGATTAAGCTCTATCTTATTTATCCAATCAGGGAATAGACCGTGATCATCCTCCATATCTTTCTTATACTGATCTGTGATATTCCTTATGGTATTGATTATTTTGTCTAACTCATCTAGATAGATAGGTAGGACAGTCACTGCTTGTGTGGTGAAGACATTACACCAATAGTCTGTCCTCTGTCCTTCGGGGCACACCCAATATAAGTCATAAAACAGTTCAGCCCAAAGGTTCCAGATGGTGTTGTTCACTTTGGCAGGGGCAGTGTTGTCCGTAGAATGAATGATAACATCGAAGGCTGCTGCGGCTTTCCAAAGGTGCGTCTGTGGTCTGGTACTGTTGTCTTTCATCACATGCGGGACCGGAGCAGCAAAATAGGGGCCTGGGCCGCCATCCAGGAAATACACTTGAGTGCCGTTCACGTTGGGACCGTAGACTGGAACTCCTGTAGAACAAACCTGTACGGCTTCAAACATAGTTGGTGAAGGAGAGCATGGTGGTAGAGGGGAATGGGGTATTTCTTGGTTAGGGGACATTCCTGCAGCCACTCTAATCCTGTCCATAAAATTACAAGGGCCATCAGTTTTATTACTTTCCCAAGAGGCTTTAGTGGTATTGCATCCGCCTCCCAGAATCCAATGCCACGTTTTATTGAACTCGCTCAAAGCCATTCTTCCTATATAACTGTTATTGGGCAGAGGGAGTGACGAGACATAGTGTATATCTCCTTTGGTCTTATCAACTGGCGTCAGATAGGCCACAGGCATAAGATGTTGGATCATAGAAAAATGCAAGAAGTCACCATGCCCAAGATTGCTATCTGGTCCATGAGGGGTTTCTTTAAGTGTTCCATTTACCACCTGAGCACAGAGGGGGTGAGAGCCTGTAGTAAGGCATATCGGAAGATGCAAAGAAGTCAAAGTTACAGGGCTATTCAGATCATGTTTCTTTTCAGGAGGAGCCCCTTTAAGTCCTCCTAGCACTAGGTAGGCAGAGCCTGCTAACTGTAATTCCACTGGATCTCCTATCCATGTGGCTGGAACAACTGTAGGAAACCCTGGTATTACTGTCCAATAAGTAAAATGAGTGGCCTCAGTAAGATTTTTCCAATGAAGGGGAATGGATCGGGAGTCAATGGGTTTTAATCTGCTTAATATTCCTAGTATACTTAGCCATTTATGTGCCGTCTTTGCTTTCTGCGTCCTGTTGAGGCGCTTCCATCTGCTTTTTTGGTGGTTTCTCTATCTTCTGTACAGGTCCTGGTCCACCTGGTGGGCACCCAGCGTGTCCCTTCACCTGTGTGGAGACTCAAGAATCCCTTTCCCCATACCATCACCTGGGCGGGACCATGCCACTGTCCTTCCTCATCTCTCCACCATACTGTTGTGGGTTTATTTTTTGTTAGGTTTTTTGTCTGTGTGTGTGTTTCTTGTGTTAGTGGAGTTTGTGGAGGTAGTATTTGTTTCATAACCAGGCTGCAAAGTGGCCATAATAAAGTTAGAAAAAGTGTCCACAGTGACATGAATCAGGCTGGCCTGAAAGTGGGTGACATCCATCTGATCTGCATACATGACTATCTCACTTTTGATATCAGGGTCAAGGAGAGCCGAGTCAGCTATGGCATTCCCTGAGTAGATTGGGCCAGAAGTGGACACATGAGATCTGACATGTAAGACATAGAGGGGGTCAGAGCGGTGTAGGAGAGACCGTTGTGCTTGGTGTAAGAGATCTATGACTGCAGAATTGGACAAAGAAAGATCTGCTAGAGCTAGCTGTTGCAATAAGACAAAGCAGTAATAGCTATCAGTGATTAAGTTAAAGGGCTCATAAGCACACAGTTCTAAGGCTATCACAATGGCCTGCAATTCATTCTTTTGGGCTGAGGCATATGGAGTTTGTAACACCTTCAATATCTTCTTATCTGGAATATAAATAGATGCTCTATGGTGTTTGGTAGCATCGGTAAAAACATTGACTCCCTGTACTGGTTGAGGAACTACTGGGTTGGAGGGATACTTCAAAGGGAGTTGCAACCATCCTCGTAATGAGGGAGGTGGATGACCCTGAGAAGTGGGATAAGTAGACAATAACATGGCCCACTCCTCTGAGTTCTGTGCTAAATGAGTAAGTATTGCAGGATCTTCCTGGAGCAGTAACATAGGAATGGTGCCAAAAATAGTGATCGCAGCTTCTGCTGCTTTCAAAAGGAGTTGTGCATCCACTTCAAACCTAGAGGGTATAGACTTAATGGGTTTTGATGAATGTACCCATTGTAAAGGACCTGTAACTTGGAACACTACTCCGGCCTTACCCAATGAAGGATGACACACCAAAGTTACATAAACCGGAGCGGTTGGATCTAATCGGGCAACAGTTGATGTGGATGCCAAGTCCTGTATCTGGGTAACAGCTTCCATGGCTGCAGGGGTCCATGTACGGGGCGAGTTCAAATCAGATGAGCCTTTTAAGATATCATACAATGGATACATCATATCATTGGAAATAGGAACTACATTCCTTAGCCATTGGATTGAACCAATTAATTTCTGAAAGTCATTTAATGTAGAAACTTGAGCTGTATCAATCTTAGGAGATTTCTTCACTAAATCCTTGTATACCTGATGTCCTAAATATGTGTAGGGAGGTAGCAGGTTCTTGATAATTTACAGCAGGTACACTAAAGGCGAAGTGCTGTCTATCTACAGGGTTAAGGGGTATACTATAAAAACAATCCTTTATATCTATAACAGTTATGGGCCAAGCCTTTGGAATGGCAACTGGAGAAGGTAACCCAGGCTGGGTGGTACCCATAGGTTGTAAGGTGGCATTAACCTTTCTTAGATCTACTAACATTCTCCACTTCCCACTTTTCTTTTTGATTACAAAAACTGGGGAATTCCATGGGCTGGTGGATGGCTCTACTTGTCCAGCCGATAAAAGTCCTTGTACTATGTTAGCAAGGGCCTGTAATTTCTCTTTGGTGAGGGGCCACTGATCTACCCAAACCGGTTTGTCAGATCGCCACGTCAGCGGTATGGGTTGCGGCCCTCCAGTGACCCCTAGTGGTTTAAAGCTGTGTCTGTAGTTAGGGACAAGCCCAAGGTTTGCAAAACAGCCCTCCCCCATAGGGACATAGGAATAGGAAGTACCAAAGGGCGGAAGATCCCTGCCACATCATCACTTTTCCATTTTAGAAATCTTAGGGACCTTTTCGCCAAAGTACCTCCTGAAACTCCCGTGATGTCTTGGGGAGTTTTTGAAAGTTCCCAACAGGGCTGCCAATCTTTTGTGGATATGACCGAGACATCAGCACCTGTATCAATTAAGCCTACAATCTCTCTTCCCTCCACTATAAGTGGTAAAGTGGGACGGTGGGCTGATATAGCCTGTGTCCATGCCACAAATGTGTCCTCATGGGTACGCTCTCTCCAATCCTTATCTATCCAGGGGAGGGAAATAGCAAGAGCAACAGGCTCACCGCCTTTTAGCTCTATTGGGTAATGATGGGGATTTGTAACAGTTATAGAAGTCTGGCCTGGGCTTAGGAGCTGTGTGTGGACAATGACTTGGGGAGCGAGAGCAGTTCCAATCACTAAGCGGTGGAAGTCCCTAGGGGAGGCTTTAACAGTAGTCGTAGTCCATGGGCTCAATTCTGTGCTCTCTGAGAGGGGAATAGTAACCGAGGGATTTAACAGATCAGCCCTGGGGTTGGGCCCTCGGCTTCTCGACCCCTCTTCCCGTTTCCCTGCGGCCCACCATTGCTATACTTCTGGTTTTTGTTTTTCTGCCTACAATGCTTTGCTATATGACCAGGTTTACCACAGACAAAGCACTTCATTGCACTCTTCTGGGAATTACGGCACTCAGCTTGAAAGTGACCGGTCTTTCCACATCGGAAACAGTTTCCTTTACCCTTTGATCTAGGCACTAAGTTTGTGGTTTGTAAAGCATTAGCGAGGAGATTAATAGAGGTTTGGAGAGGGTGGGGGGGGGGTTCCTCGTCTAGGGCCTTATCAATTATCTCCTCTAAGGAGGGGTCAGCAGGCAGAGTAGCTAGCAAGCCCTTTGAATGAGTTAGTCCTCCCTTTATTAACTGAATGATTAATGGTTGTGCTGCATTCCCTGTCCCGAATTTCCCTTCCACGGTGGTCTGCACTCTGCTGATAAAATCTACAGCAGACTCCCTATTTCTTTAAGGGTATTTGGGGGCTGGTTCCCTCAGGTCGTCAAGCCCCTCATCTGGGGGGCGGGGGCCATTCAGGTTCCCCTAGTAACGAGGGCCCTGTTTGTGTTTCTCCGGGCACGGCTCCCAGTGGAGGCTGCGGGTCAAGAGCCGCAGCCACCACGGAGTAAATCACAAAGTCCGTGTCCGATAGAAAGCCAGGTTTTTCTGTGTTATAAGAGGCCATTTGAGTTCCTACCACTCTCCATTTCTGAGGGTCAATGCCGGTGTGGGAGACCCAAGGGGAGACAACCAATATTTTTTCCACCCAATCCTTACATTCTTTTATACGGACTCTTATGCCATGAGTCTTTACTAGTGCATGTACTTGACATGCTAATACTCCTGAATCCTCTGGCTGTAAATGCTTAGACATTCCTTTGCCCATGTTTACTCCCTCTAGGTGTCCCGTGGACCTAGGGTGTCTGCCTCTTCTGTTTTTACTTAAACAGGCTTACCTCACTCGGCGGGGTCTTCGGGTGTCCCTGTTCGGGGGCCAGTTCTGTCCGGGGTCTTCTTCCCCGGACTCCCGAGTGAGCTCCTCAGTGGGCACTGCTTCAGGCGTCCCTGGTTTTTCCCTCCCCCGGGGATCAGCGAGGAGGGACTCAGGCAGACACTTCTTCAGGAGGCATATGTTTTATTAGGTGCAGAGGGATCCCCCGAATAGCTCAGGGCGCTGGTTAATATAGGGAGTTATTTCCGGGCTGCCACCCCAATCCGCCCCGAGGGCAGAACCTACCACCCGATTGGAGCAATGGACACAGGCCAACCAGGCGAAGCCACTGCTCCCCTTAAGGAGCCGTGTCTTCTCTGGGTTGGTCTGACCTCACTCCCGGGGAGGTCCTATCCACCCAGGAGGTCAGGGCCGACCCCCGACACAGTATAGAGAGAACAGATTAATTATAAAATATGTTTCTCTAACCAAAATTTCTCCTACTTAAGTCTTATATTTTTCTACTCATGATACTTTGCAGCCAACGTGGACTACCCTTTATTCTTTGAACACATTCTATACTTTCTTATGCTTTTGCTCATATGTTCCCTTACATCTTTACTCCTCAGTTCTATTCTGTAAGATCCAAATAAAATCCCATCTCCTACATGAAGTCTTTCCCTAATTTATTATTAGAAATAACTTTTCTGTCTTTGTCACTATCACAGAACTTTCCTAGACAAAGCCTGAGCTAAAAATCCAACCTCTGACATTTATTAGCTGTGTGAACCTACTTCATTGCTATATCCTTTAGTTTTCTCAACTGTAAAATGGCTATTATAATAACATCTACCTCCCAAAGTTGCTACAAGGATCAAATGTGATAATAATTTTAAAACACTTAGCACAGTGCTTGGAGCTTAAAGGAACTTGTCAAACACTTGTTCCTTTCCCTGCCCTTTACTCATATAAAATTCAGTTTTATATTTTAGCTTATATATATTTATTTATTTTAATCTCCCCTTTTTGTTTGTTTGGATTAGATATTTTGTCTCCTTTTTTCCCCCTCTTTTCTCCAGACATAATAAAATATATATTTAGTTTTTGCAAGGCAATGGGGTTAAGTGACTAGGTAATTATTGTCTGATGCCAAATTTGAACTCAGGTCCTTCTGACTCTAAAGGCTGGTGCTCTATACACTGTACCACTTAGCTGCCCCCATAATAACATATTTGCAAGCAATAAAACTTAATGTTTTACTATTATTTTTTGCTGAATATTAGATCCAAAATATATATGAATTTGGTGTAAAACTTAAAAATCTAAGGCTAAAATAACAAATAACATTATGACTGCCCTGAACAGAGACTGAGGAAGAATATACATTAAAAGAACAAGGGGATAATTAAAGCTTCTGGCAGCTAGAGAGTCAGATTATACATTTGTTCACAAATATGTCATCTTTTCATTGCACAGAGAAGATGGCTATCTATCTTGTACCTGATTTAATATTTAAGAAATACCGGAAACTATGTGATTCTCCCAAAGATAACTAACCAAAGTTCCCAAATTCTAATCCTCTCTCTTCCTGTGATTATTGAACATTTAACAATAAGGGAGAGAGAGATTCCAGAAGCATATTATGATAACGTTTAACTGCATATTCTAAAATTTAGTTTCGGGAAGGAAGGGATCATAGCTGCTAAGGCTAAGAAAAGGTAAATGAACCCAGATTTAAGCTCCCTTGCCCAACTCACAATGTCACTAAGCAGTTTGGGCCTCTTAACATGTAGCTATTACTATACCCCAGATTTGTAGAAATGCGATTGCTTTTCATTCTAAACACTAGATAGAAGACTCAACTATTAGTCTTTCTTTTTATCAATCACTGATTTAGTTCTTTTAGCAAAAGCATTTACTCAAATGGCATGGCAAGAATAGTAATGGCAAAGCATTTTCCCTAATATCAAGAGTACAGCCCCTCAAAAATATAACCAGAATTTGGAAGGATGGGGATAAAGTGTGAGCACAAACTTAAAGTATTGCAGATGGAATTCTGGAACTGCAGGATATAACTCTCCTTTCCCCCCAGCCTCAGGAAGTTGGCTATGAGCTGCTTCACTATCCAAATAGGTTGGCTTTGTCTTGACACTCCTAGGGTATAATATTGCTCTTCAGGGGACAGCTACAGTTATAATTTTTTCTACTTTTATCAACTGACTAGGATAGGGGCACAACACCCTCTTCAGCTGGTATGTTAACCTGTTCTTTTCATTTGGAAGTCTTTCTGTTGAATCAATAATTCTTAGTTTAAGACTTCCAGAAACTTTTTTTTTGCTTTGACTTCTTCAGAAACTGAACTCTGGGATATTTTGTCACCTCTTGGTAGCAGATGAAAGAGAACTTTCCTTTTAAAGGATAAATTCCTCCTACTTCAAAAGTCCTCTCTCTTTTCTTGACATTTGTCTTAGAATGATTAGTTTTTGATTCATTTTTACTTCCAATATCTTGTATCTCTAATGATACTTAATGTAATTAAGTGACTAGGGACAAAGGAGTGAATATAGTCTATCCCCTGAAGTTGGTTATCTTTCTGGTGTTTTCAAAGGCAATTAAGATATTCAAGCCTTCCATTCTTTATAGGATAGAAAATGTCTAGTTTGCCTCTAAAAGCTTTTCTTTTTCTCTTTCATTTTAACTATCCTTTAGCCTCTATAGACCTTTCCTTTACAAAGTTATTTGACTTATTTAAAATCTTTTTTTTGTTACATGAATAAATTCGAGAAAGAGGAAATCAATGAACTAAACATGCAACTAAAAAAATTAGAGAAAGAACAAATTAAAAATCCCCAATTAAATACCAAATTAGAAATTCTAAAAATTAAAGGAGAAATTAATAAAAGCAAAAGCAAAAAAACCCCATTGAATTAATAAATAAAACCAAAAGTTGGTATTATTAAAAAAAACTAATAAAATTGATAAACCTCTGGTCAATTTGATTAAAAAAACAAAGAAGAAAATCAAATTGCTAGTATCATAAATGAAAAAGGTGAACTCACCACCAATGAGGAGGAAATTAAAGTAATAATTCGAAATTATTTTGCCCAACTCTATATAATCTGCTGTTTGATAAACCCACAGAGTCCAGCTATTGGGATAAAACCTCTCTCTTTGATAAAAACTGCTGGGAAAATTGGAAGTTAGTATGGAAGAAACTTAGATTAGACCAACACCTAACACCCTTTACCAAAATAAGATCCAAATAGTTACAGGATTTAGACATAAAAAAACAATACTATAAGCAAATTAGAAGATCAAGGACTAGTTTACCTGTCAGATCTATGGAAAGGGGAGCAGTTTATGACTAAGGAAGAGTTGGAGAACATCACCAAAAACCAACTAGATGATTTTGATTACATTAAATTATAAAGCTTTTGCATAGATAAAACCACTGTAACCAAGATCAAAAGAAATATAGTAAATTGGGAAAAAATTTTTATAACTAATGATTCTGACAAAAGACTCATTTCTAAAATATACAGAGAACTGAGTCATATTTTTAAAACAAAAAGCCAATCCTCAATTGACAAATGGTCAAAGGATATGCAAAGGCAATTTACAGATGAGGAGATCAAAGCAATCCATAGTCATATGAAAAATTGCTCTAAATCATTACTTATTAGAGAAATGCAAATTAAAGCTTCTCTGAGGTACCACCTCACACCTCTCAGACTAGCCAGTATGACCAGGAAGGATAATGATCATTGTTGGAAGGGTTGTGGGAAATCTGGGACACTATTACACTGTTGGTGGAGCTGTGAACTCATCCAATCTTTCTGGAGAGAAATTTGGAACTATGCCCAAAGGGCAACAAAAATAAGCATACCCTTTGACCCAACAATACCACTATTGGGTCTATACCCTGAAGAGATGATGAAAAAGGGTAAAGGCATCACTTGTATAAAAATATTTATAGCAGCCCTGTTTGTGGTGGCAAAGAATTGGAAATCAAGTGGGGAATAGCTTGGCAAACTGTCGTATATGTATGTCATGGAACACTATTGTTCTATTAGAAACCAGGAGGGATGGGAATTCAGGGAAGCCTGGAGGGATTTGCATGAACTGATGATGGGTAAAAATGAACAGAACCAGAAAAACACTGTATACCTAACAGCAACATGGGGGTGATGTTCAACCCTGATGGACTCACTCATTTTATCATTGCAACAATCAGGGACAATTTGGGGCTGTCTGCAATAGAGAATACCATCTGTATCCAGATAAAGAGCCATGGAGTTTGAACAAAGTTCAAGGACTATTCCCTTTAATTTAGGGAAAAAACCAGATATCTTATTATCTGATCTTGTTATCTCTTAGACTTTTTGTCTCTTCCTTAAGGATATGATTTCTGTCTCATCACGCTCAATTTGGATCAATGTACAACATGGAAACAAAGTAAAGATTGACATACTGCTTTCCGTGGGGGGGTAAGATTGGGGGGAAAATTGTAAAACTCAAATAATATCTTTAATAAAAAAATAAAATCTTTTTTATGTGTTTTATTTTGGAATTTTTTTTTGAGTGAGTACTAAAAAGTTTATCTGTAATAAAATGGTGAAAAATAGAGGACTGAAGGTGTTAATGGGATCACCAATTACTCCATCTAACAATAAGCATTGTACCAAATATTGGCATTAATGTTAAGCATACAAAAAAGGACAAAACAAACAAACAACCCAAGACTGTGCTCTCAAGGAACTCACAGTCTAATGGGGGAAACAACATGCAAGTAAAATGTGTGCAGGATAAATTGAGGATATTCTCAGAGCCAAAGCACTAATGTTAAGGAGGCCTGGGAAAATCTTTTTACAGAAGCTGGGACTTTGGCTGAGACTTGAAATAAACTAGTATAAGGAAAGACCCCAAATATAAACAGTCCCACCTGTGGTGAGGGCTGTCATTGTGTGACACTAAGGTGGCAGAATAGACATATCTAGCCTCCTTCTACACTTCTCCAAGGAAGACTTTAATTCCTGCTGGAGGGCCAGAAAGAGGATACCAGGGTAGAATTATATCTATCTTGTCCTAATTTAAATATAGTTAGGCTAGTGTTTTTGATCAGGTTTTAACTTTTGATTGCTTTGTCATTAATTATTATTGGGGGGAGGGGGGAAAAAGTGAGTACAAGTTCAATATCCAAGGCCTAATTCATACTTTCCACCAAATACCTTTCCACAATGAGCACACATAACCAAATAGCAAAGAAACTCATTTTTCAAAATTATAACAAAACAGACATCAGAGAAGATTATAGAGACATAGGAAGATATGTATGTATATATATATATATATATATATATATATATATATATATATATATATATCAGGCAATAAAAGGTGAAGGAGCTCTCCCAATGAGAGTGAGATAACTCAACTCAACCTAAGAGAATGTATTAGATTTCACCTAATGGAAGAATCCTGCAGTCTATAGTGTAGCATGCTAGTGATAACTGACTTGATAGAGAATGCTAGTTCTCTTGTCTTCTTGAAGTTTGTTTTCCCCTCAACAACTTGAAGTGGAGTTGGCCTCTTTCATCTTCCCTTCCAAAGTTGGAAATTATAAGTGCTCAGAGGCTTGAAGCAGGAAACTTAGAATATTGAAAGGGACCAAAGAAAGATGTCACTCTTCTCTAGATAATTCTAACCCATTCCTCATAAAGGGTAAGGCATTCACTTCCATCAAAAAGAGAGAATTCAATTCAATGGGTTTGGGAACTAGGGTTACACTTGAAGAAAGAGATGAGGAGGGAGAAAATTCAGGCATGAGGTACAGCCAATGAAAATACATACTCAAAAATGCATTGTCATATTCTAATAACAGCAAGGAAGTCATTATCATCAGATTAAAGAGTACAGTAGAAATGTGTAAAAAGACTGTAAAAGGGGCAAGAAGATGAAGGACTTTAAAAACTAGATACTTGGGGGGCGGCTAGGTGGGTCTGTGGATAAAGCCCTGGAGTCAGGAGTACCTGGGTTCAAATCCGGTCTCAGACATTTAATAATTACCTAGCTGTGTGGCCTTGGGCAAGCCACTTAACCCCATTTGCCTTGCAAAAACCTAAAAAAAAAGTTGATCAATCTGTATAGGAGGTGAAAAATATCTTTCTTCCTACTGGAATAAGAAGACTAGTAAGTAGACTAAACTTAAAGTGATGAGGGCATATAGAAGATATATGAAATAAGAAATGAAAGAACTAGATATCTGATTAGACAAAGGAGGTGAAAGAGAGTGAGGTGTTTAGAATGTCATCTCAATTACAATCCTGAGTGATTAGAAGGATAGTAATGTTTTCTACAGTAACAAGGAAGTCAAGAAGAGGAGAGAGTTTTGGGGGAAAGATAAGGAGTACAGTTTTGCACATATGAAGTTTAAGATATCTACAGGACAATCAATTTGAGATATTCAAAAGGCAGTTGGAAATTTGAAACCAGAGGTTAGAAAGGAGGTTAAGGCTAGACAGATAGATCTGAGTCATCTGAAATGATAGTGGTGATATCTAAAACCATGGGAACAACAGCAGGATTTGATCATTAGCTCTTCTGATTCTGGAATTGCATTTGATTGGTCTATCAGGCTTTGGAGGTTAGATACACAAACTCACAAACACTGATTAATAAATGAGTATACTAAATTATTAATTTGAAATGAGAAAAAAACTACTAAATGGACTAAATAATTTGGGGGAGATTGGAGTCTGAAGATAATTAATTTGCTTCCTTCCCAATTGGAAAGTCTACTTACAAAAAAGTAAATTATAAAAGAGTTGGAAGATCATGATGGATAGTAAGGTCTGTCTTGCATCAATATCAAGATTTGTATCAGGACATTACCAAATATTATAATAGATAATAGGTAGCAGTAAGGATTTGATTTCACATGTTTCAACTCCAAATCCATTGCTCTGTGACATTATGTTGACTCCACAGATTTAAATTTGTCTAGGTTTTTATTTTTCACACTTAAGAGGGAAAAGATTACTTTGGGGCATACATATTGGATATGTTGTAAATTCAATGATTCTTATTCCAGTAGGAAGAAAGATATTTTTCACCTCCTATACAGATTGATCAACTTTTTTTTTAGGTTTTTGCAAGGCAAATGGAATTAAGTGGCTTGCCCAAGGCGACACAGCTAGGCAATCTCTAAGTGTCTGAGACCGGATTTGAACCCAGGTACTCCTGACTCCAAGGCGGGTGCTTTATCCACTAAGCTATCTAGCCCCCCCCAATTGATCAATTTCTTAACTGGTTTCCTTATCTGTAATTCATCCTTTACAAAGCTGCCAAATAATCTTCCTAAGGCACAGGTCTCATTCAGAAATCTTTTGTGGTTCCCTAATGCCCATAGGATAAAAATTTCCTTTGTCTTACCTCCCACTCTCTTGCTCTGGTCTGCCTTTCCAGATTTTTGGGATTACTCTCCTTTAAGAACTTGAAATTTTAGCTGCATTGCACTATTGGCTGAAAAGAATTTGAGATTTCAAACCAGAAATGTTGGATTCTGATCTTGGTTCTGTTATTAGTTATATGATCTTGGATCAATCCCTTAATTTATCTGAGTCTAAGCTTCTTCATCAAAATTTCATTAGATTTTTAAAAGTTCCTTTCATCTTTCAATTTATGATTCTATGATCTTTCATTTCCTGACATTCTCATTAGATGTCCCTCAACACTGAAAAGAAAGTTCTCTCAATCTTTAAGAATCTGTTGACATACTGTTGCCGATTTTGTGCCATTATCCACCTGTGAAGAATAACTCTCTGACCCGGGAATGCAGGTATAAAAAGAAAACAGAGATTTATTAAAGGAAGTTACAACACAAAAGAAAGTAATAGGAAAGTTAAGAAGAGTCTAGGGAAAAACCATGAGGATTGTTAATTAATGTTAGCGGGCCAGCTGAAAGGCTCAGCTGAAGTCTGGAAAGGAAGAGAGAGAGAGAGAAAGAGAGAGAGAGAGAGAGAGAGAGAGAGAGAGAGAGAGAAAGAAGATCAGGCAGCCATGAGCTTGCATTAATGCTCCACATGGATTAAGGAAGAGCCAGGAAAACCTCTCATCCTTCTGCATAGGAAGCTGGAAGAAGTAAGAGGAGCCAAAGACCCAGTACTTCCTATTAAATACCCTTCTGGGGTAAGTTAGACAGAGGGTGGTGCTTGAGAGTGGCCCTACACCTTGGAGCCAGGTATCCCCCAATGGTAAGTCACATATTTATCCTTACTGTTTCAAGATGTTTGATCTCCAATTTCAACAGGTCATTTCCTGCCCACCACCATCCAGGCCAAAGTTGTGAAAGGAAAAATTGGGACAAGATAGAAACAACAGTGTCCAAGGGAGGCAGAATCTCAAGAGCAGGAACCTCCACCCATTTAAAAGATTTTGCTTCTGCTACATTTACAATTTTCTACAGCAATACTGCGCCCTGTGCCCCAGCAGAATTCCCTTCTTAGAAGGAATGATCATGCATGTAATAGAAATATCTTTATGGAAGGAGGGAGGTGGGGAACATTGAAGAAGAGGAAAGAAGGAAGGAAGGTAAGGAGGAAAGGAAGGAAGGAAGGCAGAAGTGAGGAAGTAAAGGGAAGAGGAAGGGAAGGAGAAAGGAGGGAAAAAAGTCTAGCACCTACTCTGGAGATGCTTCCAATCTCCACTTATACTGAAGGGCTCATGAGTTTTTTTCTTTATACATTAGTTCATTAAACTCAAATCAGTGTGCTTCACCTATAACTATCAGTTGATGTCAATTAGTCAGAAAGACTTAATTAGCTTTAGAAAAGATTATTTAATACAATGGCTTAGTATTACTATATAATATAATGCATATATAATGCAAAACATCTTTTCAAAGAAATGCAGCACTCTCCTAGAAAAACATGGGCTCAATCTTAGAAACCATATGAAGTAAAGCAGTAATTCTGGGACTCTGAAACTCATTTTACCCTTAATGTGGAGTAAGGTCACAGAGAATTATGAATGTAGAAAATAATCTTTGCTGTTAAATCTTGTTAAAGTGTGGAAGGCTCTTTGCTCCTGAGCTGTAAATTGACCTCTATTGTTTCATTGTTAAATGTAAAATTCGTTTCCTCATTTCCAACTCCCAGGTTCCAGCTTTCTACCTGGTTTCAGTCATGTAAGTGGGGAAGGATTTCCCCTTTTGCCCTCAGTGCCCAGATAATGGACAAGGTTATAAAACCTGGGCTAGACCTTTGTTCAGGCTGGGAGAGTCGGATCTCCCAGTCTTGCTTCTCCTACTTTATCTCCCTTTCTCTCCTTCTCTTAAGCAGCCAGCATAGTCTTCTGTCATTCATCTTGTCCTAAAGTGCTTGACTCTCAGCAAAGAGGAAAAGTTTAACCTCTATACTTTGTAATAATGTGTAATAAAATCCTGAGTAGTTTTAAAACCCCAGGGAGCACTTAAATTCCTTCATCTTTCAGTAACCCTCGATTTTTATCTTTAATTGGTGACCCCAAATCCCATCAACTAAAAAGCCTCTAGGCAAAACAATGGTCTGAGTAATTGCTGGAGAGGGTGAGGTCAAACCTAGGCTAATCCCATAATCTTCTCCTAATGACATTGTTATAGGTGACATTTACTCATTAAAATTGTCTTATTTACAATTTAAATTTTCTAGACAATTATTGCCTAGAGAAGTAGGCTGGAACCTAGATTTGACTGGCCCTTTTGCTATTGCTTGATGCCTCTGGGTGCGAATAAACTCCTTTTGTCTTCTTTCAAGTTGTTGCAATAGTCATATTCAATTCTCCATTACCCATTTGAGTTTTTCTTAGCAAAGATACTGGAGCAATTCACCATTTTCTTCTCAAACTCATTTTACAGATAAGGAGATGAAGGCAAACAGGATTAAATGACTTGCCCAGGGTCATACAGCTAGGCAGAGTCTGGGGTCAGATTTGAACTCGGGAAAATGAAGCTTCCTGGTTTCAAAAGGTTGATGCTTTATCCATTGCAATACCTAGCTGCATTAATCAAGTTTGCCTTTAGTTAGCTTGGGTGAGGTCCAAATAAGTATTTTTCTTTTAACAATTTTGGTGATGCCCTTGGGACCTTTTATTTGCATGAAAACTGCAGCTGGCATTCAGTTAGAATGAATTTTTTCAGCTATTAGTCAACAATAAAATCATGCTTCCAAAAGTAATTCATTTAATTAATTTAAATTAAACTTCCCAAACTCAAGAAGGATAAGATGAAATAGATCCTGAGCTCAAATCTGACTCTGTTTTGTGTACAAAGATAAAGAAGTGGTGCTTTGGAAAGAAGGCTATAGTGAATAGTTGGTCTTGACCAACACTAGGTTGGACATTAGAGACAGAAGACAAAGAATACTCTTATTATTATGGGATTGGGATACCATAAGCTTTCTGTTTACTGACTCTAACAACTTATCAAGTTGTTGAAAGACAAGAAAACCAGTTCAACTGGTAATATCAAAAAATCTAAGTTGTAGAGTTCAGTTCAGACTGAAAAGTCATGGAAAACAAAAATTTGGTCAGATAAATATGGGACTTTTATTTTTTCAATTGATATTTTTCCAGTTACATGTTATGAAAGTTTTTCAACATTCATCCACATGCATATACATATTTTTAAATTAAACAATTTCCCTCCACTCTCCCTTCTCACCCCCCTCCCCTCAGCAAGTGAATAGACAGGTGAATATTATATATACACATTTGTGTTAAACATGTTTACAGATTAGACATTTTCAGTATGAGGAATTAGGATTAAGGGAAAAGAAAGATAACCATGAGATAGGAAAGAAATACGTAAGAGAAATTTTTACAAAAGTGAATGTAGTGTTCATTCAGATACTGAAGGGTTTTTTGTTTTGTTTTGTTCTGTTCTTCCTGTGGATAGGAATAGCATTGTCCATAGCCTAGCCATTAAGCTGACCTAGCTCTCTGAACTGCTGAGAGGAGATATAACCATCAAGGTTGATCAACTCATGATGTTGGTAATGTGTACAATGTTCTCTTGGTTCTGCTCCCTTTGTTCAGCATTAGATCCTGTAATTCATTCCATGCTTCTCTGGAACTATTCAAAATTTCTTATAGAACAATAGTATTCCATAACATTCATATACCATAATTTGTTCAGCCATTCACCAGTTGATGGACATCCTCTCCATTTTCAATTCTTTGCCACTAAAAAGAGTAGTTATGAATATTTTGGAACATGTGGGACTTTTCCTATTTTCTGTGATTTCTTCTGAATATACACTTAGTATTGGATTCTGGGTCAAAGGATATGGTCAGTTTTATTGTTCTTTGGGTATAGTTCCATATTGCTCTCCAGAACAGTTGGATTAGTTCACAACTCCACCAACAATGCATTAATGTCCCAAACCTCCCATAATCTCTCCAACATTGCTCATTTTCCCTTTTTGTCATTTTAGCCAATCTGATAGTTGTTTTAATTTGCATTTTTCTAATTTTTTCATATGATTATATATAGCTTTAACTTCTTCATTTGAAAGCTGCCTGTTCATATCCTTTGACCATTAATCAATTGAGGAATGACTTGTAACCTTATAAATTTGATGGAATTCTCTCTATATTTTAGAAATGAGACCTATGTCAGAATACCTAGCTGTGATAATTGTTTCCTAGTTTTCTATTTTCCTTCTAATTTTGGCAGCATTGGTTTTATCAGTGCAAAACTTTAAATTTAATATAGTCAAAATCATCCATTTTACAATTTAGAATGTACTCTCTTGCTTGGTGATAAATTTCTCCTCTTTTCATAGATCTATCAGATAGAGTATTTCTTGGTCTGTTAATTGATCTATGTTGTTGCACTTTATGTATAAATCCTCTACCCATTTTGACCTTATTTTGGTATAGGGTGTGAGATGTGGATCTAGTTTTTGCCATAATATTTTCCAGTTTCCCAACAATTTTTGTTAAATAGTGAGATCTCATCCCAGAAACTAATGTCTTTGGATTTGTCAAACAGTAGATTCTGTAGTCATCTACTACTGCTTCATTTGAACCTTTCCTAATCCACTGATCAGGCAGTTTTGATGACTTGCTTTTTGGTATAGTTATAGTTAACTTATTGCTAGGTCACTTTCCTTTACATTTTTTTTATCACTTCCCTTTATATTCTTGACATTTTGTTGCTCCAAATGTTTTTTCCTACCTTGGTAAAGTAATTATTTGGTAGTTAGACTGGTATGACACTGAATACTAAATAATTTAATTTGGGTAGAATTGTCATTTTTATTAAATTAGCTTGACCTAACGGAGACATTTTCCCAATTGTTTAGATATGACTTTGTTTGAAAAATGCTTTGTAATTGTGTTCATACAGTTTCTGGGTTTGCCTTGGGAGGTAGATTCCCAAGTATTTAACGTTGTCTTCAGTTACTTTAAATGGAATTTCTCTTTCTATCTCTTGCTCTTGGGCTTTGTTGTTCATATATATAGAAAGCTAATGATTTCTGTGGGTTTATTTTATATCCTGATACTTTGCTGAATTTGTTAATTGCTTCAAGTAGTATTTAGATGATTTTCTTGGGTTCTCTAAGTATACCATCATATCATCTGCAAAGAATGAAAGCTTTTCTTCCTCATTACCAATTGTGATTCCCTCAAAATGTTAAAGCTAACATTTCTAATACTATACTGAAAAGTAATGGTGATGATGGGCATCCTTGTTTCACCTTTGATCTTATAGGAAATGTTCCTAGCTTAAGTTTATACCCATTACATTTAATATTTGTTGATGGTTTTAGATAGATAATGCTTATTATTTTAAGGAAAACTCCATTTCCCCCCTATACTTTCCAGTGTTTTTTTTAAATAGAATGGATGTTGTATTTTGTCAAATGTTCTTTCAGCAACTATTGATAAAATCATATGATTCCTGTTGGTTTTGTTATTGATATGTTCAATCACATTGAGTGATTTCTTTTTTTTAATTTCTTTTTTATTCTCATTTTGTACAAATTTTTTTTTACATTAATAAAATATACTTGTTTACAAGTAAACAAAATACCCCTCCCACTATGAATATAGATAGACTTGCTTGGGTGAAAAAGTAAAGGGGAGAGAAAAAAAAATTAAAATTAAAAAAATAATAGTAATACTTGTAGGTATGGCCAGGTGGTGCAATGGACGAAGCACCAGCCCTGGAGCCAGGAGCACCCCGAGTCCATATCCAGCCTCGTAAACCCAATAATCACCCAGCCATGTGACATGCAAGCCACCTGATCCCCACTGCCCTGCAAAAACCAAAAAGAAGAAAAAAAAAAGACCCAAAATAAAATAAAATAGTAATAGTAAATAGTAAATAGTAAATAGCAAAATAGTAATAATAGTAGGGGTGGCTGGGTGGCAGACAGAGCATTGGTCTGAATCCGGCCCCAGACACCCAAAGATCACCCTGCTATGTGGCCCCAGGCAGGCCACCCAGCCCCACTTGCCCTGCACCCTCCCCCAAATAATAATAACAAAAAATGTGCTTCAGTCTTTGTTCCAACACCATCAACTCTGTCCTGGGTGGATCACATTCTTTATGATAAGTCCATTACAAAAATTACTTCCATATTTTTCCAACCTTGCCATTGCTGATCGCAACTCCCTCCTTTCTTATTTCTCCACTACCATGTACTATATTTTCTCTCTCCTTTCACTCTGACTCTGCTGTAGGGTAGCTGAGTGGTGCAGCAGACAGATCCCTGGTCCTGGGGCCAAGAAGCCCTGAGCCCCCATACCACCCCTTAGACCCAGAATCCACCTGGCCCTATGGTCCTGGGCAGGCCATCCAATCCCAGCCCCTTGCAAGAAGTAAAAAAGAAAATGTGTTATATCTGACCACTGTCCCGCCATGGTCCATCCTGTCTTCCTTTATTCACATCCCCACCCCTTCCCCCTGCTCCCCACTCCTTCTTATTCCAGTTGTCTATACCCCATTGAGTATATTTGCTGTTTCCTCTCCTAGCCATCTCTGATGAGAGCAAAGGTTCCCTCATTCCCCCTTGCCTCCCCCCTTCCATATCATTGCAATAGCTCATTGTAATAAAAAAAAAATCTTATTATGTGAAATAGCTTGGACTATTCCCCCTCTCCTTTTTCTTTCTCCCATTCCATTTCCCTTTTTTTCCTATTGACTCCATTTTTACTCCATATTTTAACTTCAAATTCAGCTTTCTCCTGTGCTTCAACTATAAAAGCTCCCTCTACCTGCTCTATTAACTGAGATAGTTCATATGAATATTATCAGTATCATTTTTCTATACATGCAGTTCATCCTCATTAAGTCCCTCATATTTCCCCCTCTCCTCCAATCTCTATGCTTCACCTGAGTCCTGTATCTGAAGATCAAACCTTCTGTTCAGCTCTGGCCATTCCAAGAGGAACCTTTGAAATTCCCCTGGTTCATTGAAAGTCCATCTTTTTCCTTGGAAGAGGACATTCAGCCTTGCTGGGTAGTTCATTCTTGGCTGCATTCTAAGCTCTTTTGCCTTTCAGTATATTGTATTCCAAGCCCTACGAGCTTCCAATGTAGTTGCTGCTAAGTCCTGTGTGATCCTGACTGCAGCTCCATGATATTTGAACTGTGTCCTTCTGGCTGCTTGTAATATTTTCTCTTTGACTTGGAAGTTCTGGAACTTGGCTATAATATTCCTGGGGGTTGGTTTTTTGGGATCTCTTTCTCAGGGGGATCGGTGGAGTCTCTCTATTTCTATTTTGCCCTCTGCTTCTAGAATATCAGGGCAATTTTCCTGTAGTAATTCTTTGAAAATGATGTCAAGGCTCTTTTCCTGATCATGACTTTCAGGTATTACAATAATTTTCAAATTATATTTCCTAAGTCTGTTTTCCATATCAGTTGTTTTTTTTCAATGAGATATTTTACATTTTCTTCTAATTTTTCATTTTTTTGGTTTTGAAGTATTGATTCCTGATTTCTGGTAAATTCATCAATCTCCCTGAATTCTATTCTTTGTCTAAAGGATTTGTTCTCCTCAGAGAGTTTTCTTACCTCTTTTTCCATCTGGTCAACTTTGCTTTTTAAAGCATTCTTCTCCTCAATAACTTTTTAAACTGTTTTATCCATTTGACCTAAGCTGTTTTTTAGCATGCTATTTTCTTCAGCATCTTTTTGGATTTCCTTGACTAAGCTGCTGACTTCATTTTCATGTTTTTCCTGCATCTCCCTCCTTTCTTTTCCCAGTTTTTCTTCCAACTCCCTCATTTGATTTTCAAAGTCTTTTTTGAGCTCTATCATAGCCTGAGCCCAATTTCTGTTTTTCTTGAAGTCTTTAGATGCAGGAGCTTGTGCTTCCTCATCTTCAGACTGAGTATTTTGATCCTTCTTGGGCTCATTTGCAAAATATTTCTCAATGGTCTTCCTCTTGTTTCTTTGCTTGTTCATTTTCCCAGCCTAAGCCTGTTTTTTTGGGTGCTTCCTGAGCTTTTGGGACAGTCCCACAAGGGTCTCAGTGTGTGAGGTTCTGTCCTCCCTCCTGGTCTGTGAATGACCATAAGTGCCCCCCTCTGCCACGGGGCCAAGGTGGGGGGGCCCTGTTGTTCTATGGGGGGGTCTAGACTGGGATCAGGATCTGAATGTGTTCCAGGGGCAGAGGGCAGAGCTCAGCAGTCTCTTTCTCTTCACTCCCCTCCCTCAGCTCAATGGGCTCATGCCCTGGGGGCTCCTGCTTACTGGCTCCACCTGCTTCTGTTTCTGGTTCTAGGCTGCTGAAAGACCAAGCTGCTTGCTGTGTGCCTTGAAGGCTGGGCTCCACAAGTTCACTCTGGCAGAGGTCCCCCGCTGTTCCCCCACTTTGTGCCTGGTGCTCCCGGGGTGCAGCTCAGGAGACTCCCACTCTGCTGTGAACCGCGGCTCCCAGAGCCCTGGGGCTGTCTCCGGGAGGCTGAAGTTCTTTGGCTCTGGCGGGCCACCCCTCTGGTAGGCCGCCCCTCCGACCCCCAGGGAACAGAGCCTTTCTGCTCTTTTCCAGGTTACCTTGAGTAGGAAAACTGCCTCACTGGGTCTCTTTGTGGGTTCTGTCTCTTGAAAGTTTAGTTAGAGTCCTTAGTTTATGAGTTTTATCAGAGAGCTCCTCGAATGATTTCTTAATATTGAACCCTACCTACCTGCCATAAATCCTACATGATCATTCTAGTAACAACTTGCTGTAATTTCTTTGCTAAAATTTTATTTAAGATTTTTGCAATAATGTTCATTAGGGAGATTGGTCTATAATTTTCTTTTTTGGTTCTTCTTGTTTAGATAGCAGTACTGTTTTGGTGTCATAAAAGGAATTTGACAGAACTCCTCTTATATTTTTAAATAGTTTATGTAGAATAAGAATAATTGTTCCTTAAATGTTTGGTAGAATTCACTTGTAAATCATCTGGATCTGGAGTCTTTTCTTAGGGAGTTTATTGATAATTTCTTCAATTTCTGTTTTGAAGTGGAGCTATTTAAGTATTTTATTTCCTCTTCTGTTAATCTGGGCAATTTATATTTTTTTAAACATTCATCTCTACTTCATTCAGGTTATCAAATTTATTTACATACAGTTGAGCAAAATAATTTTGAATTATTGCTTTAATTTCTTCCTCATTGGTTGGGAGTTCGCCTTTTTCATTTTTTGATACTAGTAATTTGGTTTTCTTCTTTCTTTTTAAAATAAGTTTAGAGGGGCTGCTAGGTGGTGCAGTGGATAGAGCACCAGCCTTGGAGTCAGGAGTATCTGAGTTCAAATCTGGACTCAGACACTTAATAATTACCTAGCTGTGTGACCTTGGGCAAGCCACTTACCTTAAGTCTTGCAAAAAAAAAACCAAACTAAAATTAAATAAGTTTAACCAAAGGTTTATCTCTGTCATTGGTGTTTCATAAAACCAACTTCTAATTTTATTTATTTGGTCAATGGTTTTCTTGCTTTCAATTTTTTTTTCAAGGCAATGGGATTAAGTAGCTTGCCCAAGGCCACACAGCTAGATAATTATTAAGTGTCTGAGGCCGGATTTTATCTCAGGTACTGCTGACTCCAGGGCCGGTGCTCTATCGACTGTGCCACCTAGCTGCCCCTGCTTTCAATTTTATTAATCTCTCCCTTGATTTTCAGAATTTCTAATTTGGTATTTAATTGGGGAACTTTAATTTGTTTGTTTTCTTGCTTTTTAAGTTGCATACCCAATTCATTAATCTTCTCTTTCTCTATTTTATTCAAATAAGCATTTAGAAATATAAAATTTCCCCTAATAACTGCTTTGATTTTATTCCATAAATTTTGGTATGCTTTCTCATTGTTATCATTTTATTGGATGAAGTGGTTGATTATTTCTATGATTTGTTGTTTGATCCACTCATTCTTTAAAATTATTTAGTTTCCAATTAATTTTTGGTTTTTCTTTCCATGACCTTTTTTCAAGTAATTTTTTTTGGCATCAAGATCTCAGGTACTCCTGACTCCAGGGCCGGTGCTCTATCCACTGCACCACTTAGCAGCCCCTGGCATCAAGATCTGAAAAGTATATATTTATAATTTCTGTCTTTCTGTGTTTGATTAGAAAATTTTTATGCCCTAATACCTGGCCAATTTTGGTATAGATATTATACATAGAAGAGAAAAAGATATATTCTTTTCTATCCTCATTAAATTTTCCCCAGAGGCCTATCTAAGTTTTCTAATATTTTATTCACCTTCTTAACTTCCCTCTTGCTTATTTTGTGGTTACATTTATCTAGTTTTGAGAGAGGGAGGTTATGTTCCACCAATATTAAAGTTTTGCTGTTTCTTTGTAATTCACTCAGCTTTTCCTTTGCCACCAGGATCAGAGCTGCTATAAATATTTTTGTACAAGTAATATTTTTTTGAGTCCATATATCTTTTGTTTGTGGTCCCTGAACCAATTTGTATTTTTGCTGCTTTATGGGATTTTTTTTAGTGTTTTTTTTACAAGGCAAATGGGGTTCAGTGGCTTGCCCAAGGCCACACAGCTAGGTAATTATTATGTGTCTGAGACTGGATTTGAACCCAGGTACTTCTGACTCCAGGGCCACCTAGCCTCCCCTGACAAGTAATATTTTTTAATACATTACTAGAATATTCTTGTTTAAGAGTAAACATAATATCACCTCACCCCAAAAAATATAGAACCTCATGAGAAATAAAGTAAAAGAAAGAGGAAAAAAAATGTGTTTCAGTCTGTGTTCTGATACCATCAGCTCTGTCTTGGGTGGATCACATTCTTTATCATAAGTCCATCACAGAAGGTACTTCTATATTTTTTGACTATTGCTGTTGCTGATTGTAAATATATTATATTTTCTCTCTCCTTTCGCTCCATCCCTCTTCTAAAATGTGCTGAGGGGTAGCTGAGTGGCACATCACTGGCCCTGGGGCCGAGAGGCCCCAAGACCACATACCACCCATGAGACCCCACAACTACCAGCCCTGTGGTCCCAGACAGGCCACCCAATCCCAGTCCCTTGCAAGAAGTAAAAAAGAAAATGTGTTATAACTGACTAATCTCTCCTATGATCTACCCTTTCCTCTATCACCCACATCCCCTCCTTCCCCCTTTCCCCTTTCTCTCCTTTTTACTCTAGCTGTTAATACTTATTGAGTGTGTATACGGTTGGTTTCCTCTCTGAGTCATTTCTGATGAGAATGAAGGTTCCCTCATTCCCCTTTGCCTCCCCCCCCTCCATATAACCATTGTATGGTGCCTTTTAAGAAGATGTAGTTTCCTTCCTTAGCCCTTTTAATGAGATTAGTTTTTGCTTTTGCTTTATCTGAGATCAGGATCACTATCCTTGATTTTTTAACTTCCATTGAATTTGTAAATTATCTCTCCTGGATCTATTTTTCCAGGTTGTTTGTTTCTAGATACTTTTATGTTTTCTTCAATTTTTTCAGCCTGTTTACTTTGATGGAATCTTATAATCTCATAGATTCATTAATTTCTATTTGTTCAGTTCTAATTTTTAGGGTTTTATTTTCTTCAATTAGCTTTTGTGTTTCCTTTTCCAGTTGTCAATTTTATTTTTTGAAGATTTAAATTCTTTTTTCTAGTTGGTAGTTTACTTTAATAGGTCAATTTTTCACAATTTTCCTGCATGACTCATTTTTTTTTTGTTTTACTTCTTCTCTTCTTTGGTTTTTTAAATTCTTTTTTAACTCTTTTATGAGCATTTGGATATAAGTCCAATTCAAAGACTCTTGAGACTTCCCCTGTGGGTAATTTTTCATTGTTTTATTCTTCTAAGGTCCCCATTGTTATCATCTTTATCTGCATAGTAGCTTTCTATAATAAGCACTCTAAGTTTTTTTTTGTTCATCTTGAAATGTCTGAGCTCTTTCTTATCCTGAGGAATAGGGAGTATAGACCCAAGTTTTTTATGCTGGGGCTGGGATCTGATCCCTGGCTTGTCATTGGCCAAGATGTAGTCCTCTGCACAGGTTTGTTTCCTTATGTCCAGGTTCTGTCTATGCAGGCTTTTTTTCCCAGCCAGGTCTATCTTTTGCCTGGGTGTCCCCAGGGTTCAGACTTTGGAGTTGGTATCCTCCCTGCTGGCTTGCCATTTAGCTGCCAGGACTTATGCTGTTGTCAAGCTGTCAGAACCTGGACTGCATTTTGGCTAAAGGCTTCCCACTTTCTATCCTGGCTGGGCTTTACTTCTCCTTTTCCCCCAAACAGACAGACCTATACTGAAGATCCACCACAATGTCTTACCTTTGAAAACTTCTTTGGATCTTATATATATATTTTTTGGTGGTATTTGTGGCTTTAATGTCTGTGCAGAGACTTCATTTAGCCTTGTGTAGGGAAAAGCTCAGGGAGCATGCTAGTTTCCCACTGCCATCTTGGCTCTGCCCCTACCGGGGACTTTGATTATTAGCTGTGCATGTTAAAGTAACTAAAAGACCATGATACTTTTAAGAAATCACCTTTTAAGGGAATAATCAGAGAAGAAGGAACAAAAGAATTTAGTGGGGCCCCAGGAAGGGGGCAATGCAGGTAGTGAGATGGGTCCAAGGAGGTTTCCATATCAGAAGTTCTCTTGTGTATACCAGATCTATTTTATTTTGGAGAACTTTGAAGATAATGTAAGATCCCCAAGCCAAGACCATTCCATGCCTCCCTTTTTACTATTAGGAGATACCCTGTTTTCCAGGGCTAAGGTTCAGCAAGTAGGTTGTATCCTGAGCTTGGCATAACAATAATCTTTTGTGCTTGCACTCTAGATGAACTCTGTTGTAGCTAAGTCCCAGAACTGGTTCACACCAGCCTCAGGTGGTTCCTGAGTTTGGACAAGCACCTGCAGGAACAATGTTCTGGTCATGAAGCCCTGCTATGAATCAAACTTTCCTCTTATTGCCCTGACTACAGTTCATTGCATATTTCTTTGTCTAACCATTGGCATATGTATTTTTTGAGTTTTATTTATTATTTTTTTTGCAAAGCAATGGGGTTAAGTGGCTTGCCCAAGGCCACACAGCTGTCGGATTTGAACTCAGGTACTCCTGACTCCAGGGCCGGTGCTCTATCCATTGCGCCACCTAGCCACCCCTAACCATTAGTATATGTATTAAAACTTGGCCTCACTGTAGTGGGCCTTTTCCTCAAAGAGATCCTGGCACACACATCTAGTTTCTCTCCTAATTTATAATCTCTATTAACTCTGGTTTTATTTTATTTTATTTTTCAGCATTAACAGTTGGGTTATTACATATTTTCAGAATTAACAACAGTTACATAAACTTTGTGCCACTTTGGTCATTTATTTTGGGGATCTGGGAAATTTCTATCATCCATAAAAAGTAAAATACAGTGAGGCAGTTTGGAGGGGGGGACTTAGAAGGGTGAAAAGATTAAGATAATCTCAAAATAGCTGTCCCAGCTGTTAATAATATTAAGCAGGGATTCTCACTGACGTTTGATTAAACTTTCAGGGAGGAAACAGAGGGAAAACTGAGATTCTTTCTCTTTACAACCCTGGTCAGATTGTAGTTTGTAGAGAAAGACAGATAAGGAGAAAAAAAATTCTCTCCCAGGTTTGTAGAAAGGTATAGCATTATAAACCAAAGATTAAAATTTATAACTGAAATGAAATATCTTTTTCAGTAAATTTCCAAATTATGGTGACTATTAAAATATTGTAATGGATAGAGTACCAACCCTAGAGTCAGGAGGACCTGAGTTCAAATCCTGACCTCAGACACAAGCAAGTAATTTAATCTTGTTTGCCTCAGTTTTCTCATCTGCAAAATGAGTTAGAGAAAGAAATGGCAAACTCCAGTATTTTTGTCATGAAAACCTTAATGGGATTACAAAGAATTGGATACTACTGAAAATGACTAAAGAACAAAACAACTGAAAGCAGTGGGTTTTAAAAATTGAGGTACTGCCCTTGAGAAAACAGATTTGAACGTTATCTTTTTTCTTACTGCATGCTATGCAGATGTTTCTTTTTAAAAGTAAAACATGTAGAGTGTGAACTTATAGTGACTTCTTGAAAATTTCACTCATGTAGAATTATTTCTATAAAATGTATATTTTAATGAGATTGTACATATTCAGAAATAAACAAATATCAATTCTGTAGGCAGATGAACATACAGAAATGTTTTAAAAACTTGCCATTCTAGAATAAAAATATACCTTGGTTATATAGCTATAGCTATCATTTAATCATTTTGCTCAAAAAATCTTCATATTTAGAGAAACTTTTAATTACTTTTTGAAAATCAGCTTAACAGTGCCACCAACTGGCAATAAAGAGTTTTGAAAGAGCAAAGTATCAAAGGAATTTTGTTTCTAAGGGTACTAACACACACACACACTCACACACAAACAATTAAGTAAAGTGAAGGAAAATATGACCTATAAAAATTTTTACCATGGTTCCAGTATTTAAAAATTAGTGGAGTCTAAAGATTATTTTTTTGTTAAATCCAACTTTTGTTAGATTTATTTTTGGTTTGTTTTGTTAAATCCAACTTTAAATTTACATATAAAACTTTGAAGGAAGGAAAAAAGGAATTTGAATATACTGAAAAGGAAGGTGGTTTGGTTTTTTTGTTGCTTAAGAAAGTGACCTGATATTTCAGCATAGTTAGGTATGTTTGTCAGCAACTCCAATTGGCAGGAGAAATATAAAAATATTATGGCTAATACCATATGCTACAAAAGGTTTTGAATTCTCAGGATGTGGATCACATTGTCCATAACAGGTTTCCCTGTGTAGTCCTAGCTCTCTGAACTGCTTCGAGGAGCTACATCGATCAAGGTTGATCAACTCACAATATTGCTGTTAATATGTACAATGTTTGGGGTGGCTAGGTGGCGCAGTGGATAGAGCATTGGCCCTGGAGTTGGGAGTACCTGAGTTCAAATCCAACCTCAGACTCTTAATAATTACCTAGCTGTGTGGCCTTGGGCAAGCCACTTAACCTCATTGCCTTACAAAAAAAAACTAAAAAAAAATATGTACAATGTTCTCTTGGTTCTTCACTCAGCATTAGTTCCTGTAATTCATTCCAAGCTTCTCTAGAGTTCAACTATTCATGGTTTCTTATAGAACAATAGTACTCCATAACATTCATATACTATAACTTATTCCAGCCATTCCCCTTAATTTCCGATTCCAATGAGATAAGAGGAATGACCTCCACACCCCCCCCCCCCAACTCCTCCTTTACCATTCTCCTAGTATGCACCACATGCCCTCTCCCTTCATCAAGGTGTATTTCTGTCAGCAATCACCAGTCACATTCAGGTGTTAGCCACTCATTAGCACCTCCCCCAACCCCTCCCTACATAGAAAGCATTCAGGGTTCCCTTTAAAAGATCTGAAATGTGAACTGCTCTTACCAGTTAATTATTTAGATAGCAATGGGATGGAGATCAGACTCCAAAGCATGTGCCAGGGGAGTATGATAATATTTCCTCTTTATCATACATACAAAACACATACATATACACATAGGGCTCATACATACACATATATTGTCCAGGAAACAAGAAGTGTGTGTGAAACATTTCTTATCCCTGTGTCTCATTATCATTATGGTCCAAGTCTAAGCTTACTACTCCCATAGATGCTGTATCTGTGGGAAGGAGTGAACCAGCTTCTAAGGAGAAGATTCTGTGTTAGTTGTCTTTATCATGTTATCTGGGAGCAGGGGACTCAACATGCCAAATTCAAGCAGAAGTTGAAGAATGCTACTGTATTTTCTCCTTCTCCTTTTTCTTTTCTTCCTCCTCTGTCCATCACTATTTTTTCAGAAAGTTGAGAAAATTTATTTTTTATCCTCTGGAGTTTTCATTATTGATTTCTTGAACTATATCTCTGAAAAAACAGGGTTTTAAAAAATCCCATGAGGGGCAGCTAGGTGGCGCAGTGGATAGAGCACTGGCCTTGGAGTCAGGAGTACCTGGGTTCAAATCCAGTCTCAGACACTTAATAATTACCTAGCTGTGTGGCCTTGGGCAAGCCACTTAACCCTGTTTGCCTTGCAAAAACCTAAAAAAAAAAAGAATTAAAGATAAACAACTATATGTACACACATCTATAATACATATAATATATATTTGACTTGCAAATGTGTCTAACAGGAAATACAGACTTGAATATGTTTTAATAATAAGTTACCAAAAATTGGGTTAGAGTTTTAATGTTTAAAATTGGATTAATAGACCTAACTCTTTCTATGAAACCAATATGGTACTGCTACCTAAACCAGGAAGAGTTAAAAAAGAGAAAGAAAATTATAGACCTATTTCCCTGATGAATACAGATGCAAAAATCCTAAATAAAATCTTAGCAAAACAACTACAACAAGTCATCACTAGGATAATACATTATGATCAAGTAGGATTTATTACGGGAATGCAGGGTTGGTTCAATATTAGGAAAACTGTTAGTATACTCAATTATATTAATAACAAACCTATCAGAAACCATATGATCATATCAATAGATGCTGAAAAAGCTTTTGACAAAATACAGCATCCATTCCTATTAAAAACACTATAGAGTGTAGGAATAAATGGACTGTTCCTTAAAATAATTAGCAGTATCTATCTGAAACCATCAACAAGCATTATACTCAATGGGAAGAGGCTAGAGGCATTCCCAATAAGATCAGGGGTGAAACAAGGGTGCCCATTATCACCACTACTATTCAATATTGTATTAGAAATGTTAGCATCAGCAATTAGAGAAGAAAAAGAAATTAAAGAAATTGCACAGATAAAACCAATGTAATCAAGATCAAAAGAAAAGTAGTAAATTGGGAAACAATCTTTACAACTAATGATTCTGACAAATGACTCATTTTTAAAATATACAGAGAACTGAGTCATATTTTTAAAACAAAAAGCCATTCCCCAATTGACAAATGGTCAAAGGATATGCAAAGGCAATTTACAGATGAGGAGATCAAAGCAATCCATAGCCATATGAAAAAATGCTCTAAATCATTAATTATTAAAGAAATGCAAATTAAAGCTTCTCTGAGGTACCACCTCACACCTCTCAGATTGGCCAGTATGACCAGGAAGGATAATGATCATTGTTGGAAGGGATGTGGGAAATCTGGGACACTATTACACTGTTGGTGGAGCTGTGAACTCATCCAACCCTTCTGGAGAGCTATTTGGAACTATGCCCAAAGGGCAACAAAAATGTGCATACCCTTTGACCCAGCAATACCACTACTGGGTCTATACCCTGAAGAGATGAGGAAAAGGGTAAAAATATTACTTGTACAAAAATATTTATAGCAGCCCTGTTTGTGGTGGCAAAGAATTGGAAATCCAGTAAATGTCCTTCAATTGGGGAATGGTTTAGCAAACTGTGGTATATGTATGTCATGGAACATTATTGTTCTATTAGAAACCAGGAGGGACGGGATTTCAGGGAAGCCTGGAGGGATTTGCATGAACTGATGCTGAGTGAGATGAGCAGAACCAGAAAAACACTGTACACCCTAACAACAACATGGGAGTGATGTTCAACCTCGAAGGACTTGCTCATTCCATCAGTGCAACAATTGGGAACAATTTTGGGCTGTCTGCAAAGAAGAGTATCATCTGTATCCAGATAAGGAGCTGTGGAGTATGAACAAAGTACAAGGACTATTCCCTTTAATTCGGGGGAAAAAACCCAGATGTCTTATGGTTTGATCTGGTTACCTCTGAGAATTCTGTTCTCTTTAAGGATATGATTTCTCTCTCATCACATCCAATTTGGATTGAGGTACAACATGGAAACAAAGTAAAGACTGATGGAGTGCTATCTGTGGGGTGGGGGTGGGGGGAGGGAAGCAAGATTGGGGGAAAACTGTAAAACTCAAATAATATCTTTAATAAAAATTTAAAAAAAATTGGATTAATAGGGGTGGGTAGGTGGTGCAGTGGATAGAGCACCGGCCCTGGAGTCAGGGGTACCTGGGTTCAAATCCAACCTCAGACACTTAATAATTACCTAGCCGTGTGGCCTTGGGCAAGCCACTTAACCCCATTGCCTTGAAAAATCTAAAAAAAAATTGGATTAATAATGATAAAGAATGTTTGGGGCAGCTAGGTGGTGTAGTGGATAGAGGACCAGCCCTGGAGTCAGGAGTACCTGAGTTCAAATCCGACCTCAGAAACTTAATAACTACCTAGTTGTGTGGCCTTGGGCAAGCCACTTAAACCCCATTGCCTTGCAAAAACCGTAAAAAAAAAGAATGTTAAATCTTATTGAAAATTTTTATTTTGAAGTATCTGCATAATAATATTAAGGGACAGAAGGGCTCATTTTCAAAGTCAAGCTTTCTTCCTTACTCTGTGGATGACATAGTTCATATCAAGTACAGAGCCTGGGTAAAAATAGAAAATAAGAGAGGTAAAAATCTGAAATTATCTAAAGTTCCATGTTAATTTTGGGTTCCTAATTTATTGTTCTTATAGCTCTACTGTCAATAGGATTAGATCCATAGAGTTGAGTTAGTTCTTACAACATGAACTAATTACTGGAAAAGCAAATTTGAGAGTTTTTACTAAATTGAATTGTTTCATTACCAGGCAGGTTTTACCAGAATTACCTAAGGATGGCTGTATGATTTAGAATCAGAGAAGTAGATTGACTAGGAAGAGCTTCCTTCAGTGCTGCCCTGAGAAGGAGGCGTTTTCCAGAATGTCTAAGGGAAAATGTTTTCCAGGACCAAATAACTACATGTACTGATTAAATGCCCAATGGGAGTGGGTTATCAGGTTACAAGGAGATCTGATGTTAAGACTCTGCTAAGTTTGTTTAGCCTTTATGACATTGAAGAAATCATGGAATTGTGAATTTTGTAATACTCATGACCATAGTACACTTGTTTCTGATATAAAATTTCAGTTGCCTAGCAGCCACTGTTGCTTGTTCAAATGAATTTGGCATTTTGCAGTAGAGCTTAGGATGATGCAGTTGAGAAAAGAAATGGTGTTGCTGCAACATGAATATGGTTAGCTCCAAAGGGAGATTATACAAAGTGAAGCCATTGGGCTAAATATGTCTAAATGACCCCCATATTTTAATCTTCCTAACTTTTGGGTACTTTGTTTAGCTAGATTGCAGAAGAGTGAAAGATCTCCTTGGAGATACTCTTATTACCTGTCCTGTGAACTACTCCATCTCTTAGGGATGCTGCAATAGGGAGGAGCTAAGATGACATTATCCTACATCTTTCTTAAAATTTTTACCAATTGGGATTGTCTTATCGCTATATGTGAATTTTTCTACTACTGGCTATAAAAAGAGGTTAAACCTTAGATTTGACAACTGGTCCCACTGCAACTGCTTGATGTGTTGTAGTGCCAAAAAATTTTAGTCTCATTTCCTGAGTTTGACTTTAATTGACCAGAATAAGACCCAAATCAGCATATTTCTTTTAATGTCTTAGAATGACTTCTGATGGACTTCTTGTTAAGTCCTAAAGTTAATTTTTTTCACTGAATCTAGTTTATCCTTGTTGACTCATGCTTTTTTGAAGATACTATGGTGGGGATGACATTCATGAAAAGTTCAAAGCTTCTGACCCTCTGAAGTTTCAATATCTTCCTCTGACCAAGCAGTAGAAGAGAGAAGAGATTGATACTGAACCTAAAACTGGGGCTCTTCTAGGCAACTCCTCTAGTGGAATAGTGGATAGTGTGCCTTGCCTCAGGAAGACCTGAGTTAAAATATGACTTCAGACTCTTATTAACTGTTTGACCCTTTGCAAGTTATTTAACCTTGACCTGCCTCAGTTTTTTAAACTTTAAAATGAGGATAATAATAGCACATACTTCCCAATTTTGTTGTGAGAATCAAATGAGATAATGTGTTTACCCCACAATAACAGATTATTCATAAATGCTTATTTCCTTACTTGCTTTCTTTATTTCCCACTCAAGCTTGGGTTCTCAGCACTAGGCTGGAAAACTTAAACTGTCATATTCTTAAGGCCCTGAGTTTTGAATCAGTTTGCTATTTATTTATTTTTTTAAAAAATGACTTATCAGATACTTCCAGATCACCCAATATTACTCTAGATTATCCAATGGACTTTCAAGGATATCCAACTGATCCAGGACTTTTAATACATAATCTAAAGGCTCTGACTGCAGTCAATCAAGCTGTGTTCTCACCTGGAATCAGCATCTTACTACTCGCTTTAAGTGGGATGGGGTGTGATTTGATTAATTGACTCAATTAACTATCTATTTGTGGAGGGAAGGGATAATCATTTTAGTGAAAATTTCTACAGCACTTCATGTTTTAAAAAGTTTGTTATTTCATTGATCTTTACAATAACCCTATAAGGTATTATCCTTATTATCCTTACAATATTATCCTTATTTTACAATTGAGAAAACTGAGACTAGATGGTTAAGAGATCAATTACGGATGTAGCTATTTAAGATGGTTATATATAAATCTGGTACCTCTGAAGACAGGGGTTATCTGTCTGTGACTGAAAGAAGTTTTTTTGTTTGTTTGTTTGTTTGTTTGCTTTTTTTAGATTTTTTGCAAGGCAATGGGATTAAGTGGCTTGCCCAAGGCCACACAGCTAGGTAATTATTATGTGTCTGAGGCCGGATTTGAACTCAGGTACTCCTGACTCCAGGGCTAGTACTCTATCCACTGTGCACCACCTAGCTGCCCCTCTGAAAGAAGTTTTAAAATAATTTAGTCAAATCCCCTTAGTGGGGAAACTGAGGTCCAGAAAGATAAAGTGATTTGCCCAAAATTCACAGGTAGTAACTAGCAGTCATATTCTCCAACCCCTGAAGACTGGACAGTTTCTTTCATTTCATATGTTTAATTTAGAAAATATCAATATTTAAATATTATTGACACTAATGTCCTTAGAGAAGAGAAGAAATTAAGTAGGCTTTCCAAATGCAGGCAGCTTATCTTGATTCATTTCTAGTATTTTCTCTTCTTGTTTTTGCAAGAGGGGAGGTAGAGGAAAGAGAAGAGACCCAGTGGAGAAATTCTCTCCACTGTTGAAGATAAATTACCAGTAATTTAGTCTTGAGGATTTTCTAGGGGCACTGAGAGGCTGTGACTTGCTTTGTGATCAGGCTAGTAGGTTCTGAGCAATCAAAATCTGACTCAGGTCATTATGTATCCAAGTCATTATATCTATCAAAACCCAGGGGAAGGATGATTACTTTAGTTGTTTTGCTAGGTATTCAATAACTCTTCTGTGCAAATCTAGAATACCTATTCACTATGATCTCCATAATTTATTACAGTTATTGGATTTTTTGTTTTTACCAGAGTAAATCCAATCCTATGTGCATATGAAAGCATATACATATATGTATATGTGTGTGTGTGTGTATATATATATATATATACATTTATATATTTATATATATATATATATATATATATATACATTTATATATTTATTGATTTTTGCAAGGCAATGGGGTTAAGTGACTTGCTTAAGATCTCACAGCTAAGTAAGTATTAAGTATCTGAGACTGGATTTTAATTCAGGCCCTTCTGACTCCAGGACTGTGTACTACCCCTGGAAGCATATTTAAAGCTTCCTTTTTTTTGAAAGTTTTTTTTTTTTGCAAGGTAATGGGGTTAAGTGGCTTGCCCAAGGCCACACAACTAGGTAATTATTAAGTGTCTGAGGTAAGATTTGAACTCAGCTCCTCCTGACTCCAGGGCTGGTGCTCTATCCACTGCACCACCTAGCCGCACCCTAAAGCTTCCTTTTTTATGACTTAGACAAATGGTAGCTGACCCTCTAACTCTGATATTCTAAACCATAGTATAGGCTTAGCATCAAGAAGATCTGGGTTCAAATATAATCTCAGACACTTAGTAGATGTAAGGTCTTGGGCAAACCACTTAACTTCTGATTGCTTCAATTTCTTCATTTGTAAAACGAGGATATAATACCAATTCATTTACCTCCTAGGGTTGTTGGAAGGATCAAATGAAATAATATTGTAAAATGCTTTGAAAACCTTGAAAGTAATATATCAATTCTAGCTATTATTATTATTATGATGATGATGCATCTTTTAAGCATCTATTATACCTTATAGAGACAGTTGCATTTCAGAGCTGATTTAAGAGATTGTTATATACAAACTCTTGAGGTTTCCAGGTGCTTTGAGTGCCTTTGTTGAAAATGGAGATTTGTTACAAGGTTGCTCTAGTTGCCTTTACCAACCAGCTGAGAGGCAGGGTCCTATAGTGGGTAACAAACTATACTTGAAGTCATGAAATCCACATTTGTGTCCAGTTTTTGCTACTATACTAGCTATGTATTCCTGGGCAAGTCAACCTTACTTTTTCTGAACTAATTTCCTTTTTTCCTAAAAAAGGAATAATAATATATTGTTTCACAGTTTTATTGCAAGAAGAGTTTGGTGAAAATCCTAAAATCCTGCCCAAGCAAAACTTAGTTAGAATACAGGAGGATCTCATAAATACATTTTTGTATTTTTTTAAATAAATTTTTCAAAAGAAAGCTCTACTTTGTTTTGTTGTTGTTCATTTTTCAGTTGTGCCCTTTTAGGGTTTTCTTGTCAAAGGTTTTGGAGTAATTTGTCATTTCCTTCTTCAACTCATGTTATAGATGAAGAAACTGAAACAAATAGAGTTAAATAGCTTCCCCAGTGCCACACAGCTAGTGACTATGAGAAATAAGAGTAAAATTCAGGATGAATCTTCCTGACTCTATCCATGATGCCACTTAGAAGCTCTATAATCCATGGCAAAGAGTTTTCTAAGAGTTAATTGTAAATGGAATTTTAGTGCAGGGTCTTTCTCCCATACTCTCCTATTTTTAAACTTTACCTAAAGCATACAAATGCTTTCCTTTGTCTCTTCAGCTTATTGTAAATGATGAGCATGGCATTTAGCTAATCAGACAACTTTCCCTACCCTGCCCTCTGCCTCCAAACCCCCCTCCAAAAAAAAAAACTAGAGGAAAATGAGGTGCCTGTGAGTTTCAAAGGTTGTTTCGTGTTTTTCATCCATATCCCCAATCCCAAGTACATTGCTCATCATAGATTTATTAATATTTTGGCACCAACCAGTCTTAGCTTCGTGACTCTGAAATAGGTACAATAACACTAGTCATTATTAGCTTGTCCTGTGGGCTATTTCTCTGAATTCCCTTTCTCTGACCTATTCTTATCCCTGGTAACATTATCTTTTTCTCGGCTTGATAATTGATACTGGTAAACAGCAAAACAATTAGTAATGAAGGGGAACACTACTGTTATCTTGATGCTGTACTTGAAGCAATTATTGTATACCAAGTATTAAAGATTTAGGAGGGGGAGAAAGGAAATCTGTAATTAATCTTGTTCATCTTTTCATTCCTCCATCCCAAGGAAACACCTTATCACTCATGTTGAACATTCCTTTAGACTTGGTCCTTAGCAAAGACTGTGCTTTTATTACTTGTTAAAGAAAAGCAAAAGTTTGATGTTGAAAGAATGCCTAAAAATTGTTTTCATGTGAAAGCATAAAGTTACTAACTCATCCAATAATTATCTTTATTTTATTTTGAATATCTTTATCATTTATGTATATATTCTTTTTTAGTTAATAGTATTTTATTTTTTCCAATTACATGTAAAGATAGCTTTCAACTCTCATTTTTTTTTTGCAAGGCAAATAGGGTTAAGTGGCTTGCCCAATACCACACAGCTAGGTAATTTATTAAGTGTCTGAGACAGGATTTGAACCCAGGTATTCCTGATTTCAGGGCCGGTGCTTTATCCAACATGCCACCTAGCCACCCCTCAACTCTCATTTTTATAAGATTTTGAGTTCCAAATTTTTCTCCCTCCTGTCCATTCCTACTCTCAAAGAAAGCAAGTAAAAATATTATGTTAAATATATTAAATATCAATCATGTTCTGAAAGAAGAATCAGAACAAAAGGGAAAAAACCAGGAGGAAGAAAAAATTAAAAAGTTTTTAAAAAGTAAAAATAATATGCTTTGGTCTGCATTTAGGTTCCATGGTTCTTTCTCTGGATGTGAATAGCATTTTCCATCACAAGTCTTATAGAAGTTTTCTTTGAACATTGTATTGCTGAGAAGAGCTAACTCCATCATAGTTAATCACACAATGCTGCTGTTAATGTGTACAATGTTCTCCTTGTTCTATTCATTTCACTCAGCATTAGTTCTTGTAAGACTTTCCAGGTTTTTGTGAAATGCTCTTGTTCAATATTTCTTATAGAACAATATTATTACATTATATTCATATACTACAACTTGTTCAGACATTTCCCCAATTGATAGGCATACCCTCGGTTTCTAGTTCTTTGTCACCACAGAGAGCTGCTATTTTTTTTTTTTTGCTGTTTTTGAATACCTGAGTTGTTTCTCCTTTTTTATGATTTCTTTGAAATAGAGACCTAATGGTGTGTGGTATTGCTCTATCAAAGGGTATGTATGGTTTTATAACCCCTTAAGCATAGTCAGAATGTTTGTACATATTCTTTACCACCAAATTTGCCTAAATATTGCTTTGGAATAGTTCTCTAGTGACTTTATTCACATATGTAAGAGGAAAATCTTAATCTTTAGGTAGCATTCTCACATATTGACACAATATCTATAGTATTTCCTTTTTTCCCTCTGAATTGGGGAGCTACATGGATGGCAAATAAAAAGGTTTTTTAAATATATATATTTAAATATGTATATGTATGAACATTTATATATGTATATATAAGGAGAGACAGAAATCTTTGAACCTTTGTTTAATGATTGGAAATCTCTAGCGGAATACATATATCCAGTGGAATCTGTGCTTAGTGAAGTGATTCAGATAAAGGAATAGCTGGTATGCTCATCAAATTTGCAAATGGATCAAAGGTGACAGGGATAAGTAGCACAGTGAATGAAAGAGTCAGTATCTAAAAGGTTCTGGAAAATCTAGAGCAGGGGCAGCTAGGTAGTACAGTGGATAGAGCACGAGTCCTGGAGTCAGGGGGGGCCTGAATTCAAATCCAGTCTCAAACACTTAATACTCACTTAGCTGTGCAATATTGGGCAAGTCACTTTAACCGCATTACCTTGCCAAAAAAAATCTAGAGCAGAAAACAGGCATATTAGTACAATGTGGGTGGGTTTTGCATTGGTTCAAGTCATTTTAGAAAGCAATTTGGGACTTTGTCACTACACTTACCAAATTAGGCATACCTTTTGAGCCAGATATATGATTATTAAGTCTATATTCCAAAGAGATCACTCAAAGAGGAAAATGACCTATATGTATAAAAAATATTTATAGCAGTTCTTTTTTTGTAATAGTCCCAAAATGGAAACAAGGAGGTATTATCTCATTGGATAATGACTAACCAAATTATTATATATATATATATATATATATATGTATATATATGTATATAATGTATATATATAAATATATATATATATATACATGTATAGATAATGGAAATATTATGATGGAATATTGCAAAATCGAAATGGGGAAATGAAAATTTTCAGATGAAACTGAGAAGACCCCTATGATTTAGACTGGTGAGAGAATGATTTATATAATAACAATATTGTATGTAAAAACTACTTTGAATGACTTTAGAACTATAATTAATGCAACTCCAAAAGGTTGATTCAGAAGTAATGAATGAAACAGAGTGATTTAGACTTGATGTCAAGAAAAACTTCCTAATAATTAAAACTTTCCCAAAATGAGATGTGAAAGATTTCCCATCCTTGGAGGTCTTAAGGAAGAACTGAGATAACCACCTGTTGGATACTTTTTAGTAAGGATTTCTTTTGTTTAAAGGACCTGCTTAGATGGCTATTGAAGTCCCTATGAATTCTCAAAAATATAAGGTATTTAGATTAAATACTCAAATCAAATGGAGACTGCTACTGTCCCTATTTATTGCTATGTTTTTGAAAAAGAAAGGGTTTTCAATTTCAAGCTGCATTTCTTGAAATATTTCTAGTATTTGCTCTGGACCTATAATTTCAGTGGTATGAGAAACTTCGGTGTGGAAATCTCTTGACCCTACAAATATATTTGCATATGTTTCTAACTGATTTGTAAGACAACCTCTGTTTCTTCTGTATCCTTCAGCAGAATCATTTTATCAGCAGAGAAAAAAATGTTGAAAAACTTTTCCTCCAGTTTGTCTGAAAAGTTGTTATACATGTGTCATATTCACAATTAATATAATATTATGGGGAATTCTATTGGTTCAGAAACATGTTATTTCTATTGGTCTAAATATTAGCTAAGCCAATTGAATATCAACATATAATTGAATTTCCTGTTTGGGTATAGTTGGGTGAATGAGCATGCTAGAGTTAAATCACTGAGAAGTATAGTGTTCAAATGGGAATATGGTTCTCTCAGACATTTAGAGTATTTTGTCTATTTAGTTCCATATTTTAGAAAGATGTTTGATAAACTAAAGCATATCCAGAGGAATTTTGATCAGGATACTGAGAAGAGAGAAACCAAACTTTACAAAGATAAGTTGAAAAAATAGAGGGTTTTTAGCCTCAAAGAGAGGAAATTTCATTCCCTTATAGTCATGAGGGAACCCCTTGAGTCTGCTTCTCTTCTCTTTCCATCCTATTTCACTTGGTGATTTCATTGGCTCCTATGGATTCACTTATTTCTGTGCAGATGATTCTCAGATCTAACTGTCCATCCCAAATCATTTTTTCTGACCTCTAGTGTTTTATCTCTGCCTTTTGGAAATTTCTAGATTGCCCTATAACAATTTAATATCCCAAAGATATATTAAATCCAATTTCTCTAGAACTGAACTCATTATGTTCCTCACCCCAAACCCTCTCCCTTCCTAACTTCCCTATTACTATCTTTTTTTTAATTAAAGAAATTATTTGAGTTTTACAATTTTCCCCCAATCTTGCTTCCCTCCCCCACCCCCACCCCACAGATAGCACTCCATTAGTCTTTACTTTGTTTCCATGTTTTACCTTGATCCAATTTGGGTGTGATGAGAGAGAAATCATATCCTTAAAGAGAACAGAATTCTCAGAGGTAACCAGATCAGACAGTAAGATATCTGTTTTTTTTCCAAATTAAAGGGAATAGTCCTTGTACTTTGTTCAAACTCCACAGCTCCTTATCTAGATACACATGGTACTCTCCTTTGCAGACAGCCCAAAATTGTTCCCAATTGTTGCACTGATGGAATGAGCAAGTCCTTCGAGGTTGAACATCACTCCCATGTTGCTGTTAGGGTGTACAGTGTTTTTCTGGTTCTGCTCATCTCACTCAGCATCTGTTCATGCAAATCCCTCCAGGTTTCCCTGAAATCCCGTCCCTTCTGGTTTCTAATAGAACAATAGTGTTCCATGACATACATATACCACAGTTTGCTAAGCCATTCCCCAATTGAAGGACATTTACTGGATTTCCAATTCTTTGCCACCACAAACAGGGCTGCTATAAATATTTTTGTACAAGTAATGCTTTTACCCTTTTTCCTCATCTCTTCAGGGTATAGACCCAGTAGTGGTATTGCTGGGTCAAAGGGTATGCACATTTTTGTTGCCCTTTGGGCATAGTTCCAAATAGCTCTCCAGAAGGGTTGGATGAGTTCACAGCTCCACCAACAGTGTAATAGTGTCCTAGATTTCCCACATCCCTTCCAACAATGATCATTATCCTTCCTGGTCATACTGGCCAATCTGAGAGGTGTGAGGTGGTACCTCAGAGAAGCTTTAATTTGCATTTCTCTAATAATGATTTAGAGCATTTTTTCATATGGCTATGGATTGCTTTGATCTCCTCATCTGTAAATTGCCTTTGCTTATCCTTTGACCATTTGTCAATTGGGGAATGGCTTTTTGTTTTAAAGATATGACTCAGTTCTCTGTATATTTTAGAAATGAGTCCTTTGTCAGAATCATTAGTTATTGTTTCCCAATTTACTACATTTCTTTTGATCTTGTTTACATTGGTTTTATCTGTGCAAAAGCTTTTTAATTTAATGTAATCAAAATCATCTAATTGGTTTTTAGTCATGTTCTCCAACTCTTCCCTAGTCATAAACTGTTCCCCTTTCCATAGATCTGACAGGTAGATTAGTCCTCGATCTTCTAATTTGCTTATAGTATTGTTTTTTATGTCTATGTCCTGTAACCATTTGGATCTTATCTTGGTAAAGGGTGTGAGGTGTTGCTATAATCTAAGTTTCTTCCATACTAACTTCCAATTACCCCAGCAGTTTTTATCAAAGAGGGAGTTTTTATCCCAATGGCCAGACTCTTTGGGTTTATCAAACAGCAGATTACTATACTCCTCTCCTGCTTTTACACCTAGTCTATTCCACTGGTCCACCACTCTTTCTTAGCCAATACCAAACAGTTTTGATGACTGATGCTTTATAATATAATTTTAGATCGGGTTAGGGCTAAGCCACCTTCATTTGCATTTTTTTTTTAATTAAGCTCCTGGCAATTCTTGACTTTTTATTTCTCCATATGAATTTACTTACGATTTTTTCTAACTCATTAAAGTAATTTTTTAGAATTTTGATTGGTAGGGCACTAAACAGATAGTTTAGTTTTGGTAGAATTGTCATTTTTATTATATTAGCTCTCCGTATCCATGAGCAGTTGATATTTGCTCAGTTATTTAAATCTGATTTAATTTGTGTGAGAAATGTTTTATAATTGTTTTCAAAAAGATTCTGAGTCTGTCTTGGCAAATAGACTCCAAAATATTTTACACTGTCTGAGGTTACTTTGAATGGGATTTCTCTTTCTAGCTCTTCCTGCTGTTTCTTGCTAGACATATATAGAACAGTTGAGGATTCATGAGGGTTTATTTTATAACCTGCAACTTTGCTCGAATTGCTAATTGTTTCCAGTAGTTTTTTTAGATGATTTCTTGGGATTCTCTAGGTAGACCATCATGTCATCTGCGAAGAGTGAGAGTTTTGTCTCTTCCTTCCCAATTCTAATTCCTTCAATTTCTTTTTCTTCTCTAATTGCTGATGCTAACATTTCTAATACAATATTGAATAGTAGTGGTGATAATGGGCACCCTTGTTTGACTCCTGATCTTATTGGGAATGCCTCTAGCCTCTCCCCATTGAATATAATGCTTGTTGATGGCTTCAGATAGATACTGCCAATTATTTTAAGGAACAATCCATTTATTCCTATACTCTCTAGTGTTTTTAATAGGAATGGATGCTGTATTTTGTCAAAAGCTTTTTCAGGCATCTATTGATATGATCATATGATTTCTGATAGGTTTGCTGTTGATATAATTGAGTATACTAACAGTTTTCCTGATATTGAACCATCCCTGCATTCCTGGAATAAATCCTACTTGATCATAATATATTATCCTTGTGATGACTTGTTGTAGTCGTTTTGCTAAGATTTTATTTAGGATTTCTGTATCTATATTCATCAGGGAAATAGGTCTGTAATTTTCTTTCTCTGTTTTAACTCTTCCTGGTTTAGGTAACAGTACCATGTTGGTCTCATAGAAAGAGTTAGGCAGAGTTCCATCTTTCCCTATTTTTCCAAAGAGTTTATATAGGATTGGAACCAATTGTTCCTTAAATGTTTGGTAGAATTCACTTGTGAATCCATCTGGCCCTGGAGATTTTTTTTTAGGGAGTTCACTAATGGCTTGTTGAATTTCTTTTTCTGAGATAGGGTTGTTTAGGTATTTAATCTCTTCTTCATTTAACCTGGGCAACTTATATTTTTGTAAATATTCATCCATTTCACTTAGATTATCAGATTTATTGGCATAGAGTTGGGCAAAATAATTTAAAAAATTATTACTTTAATTTCCTCCTCATTGGTGGTGAGTTCACCTTTTTCATTTATAATACTAGCAATTTGGTTTTCTTCTTTCTTTTTTTTAATCAAATTGACCAGAGGTTTATCAATTTTATTGGTTTTTTCATAATGCCAACTTTTGGTTTTATTTATTAATTCAATAGTCTTTTTGCTTTCTATTTTATTGATTTCTCCTTTAATTTTTAGAATTTCTAATTTGGTATTTGATTGGGTATTTTTGATTTGTTCTTTCTCTAATTTTTTTAGTTGCATGTTTAGTTCATTGATTTCCTCTTTCTCCAATTTATTCATATAAGCATTTAGAGCTATAATATATCCCCTGAGAGTTGCTTTGAATGAATCCCATAGGTTTTGGTATGTTGTTTCATCATTATCATTATCTAGGATAAAATGGTTAATTCTTTCTATAATTTGTTTTTTGGTCCACTCATTTTTTAAAATGAGGTTATTCAGTTTCCAATTTGTTCTGGGTCTATATCTCCTTGGCCCAGTATTGCATATGACTTTTATTGCATTGTGATCTGAGAAAGATGTATTCACTATTTCTGCCTTTCTGCAGTTGATCATTAGGTTTTTATGTCCTAGTTACATGGTCAATTTTTGTATAAGTTCCATGTACTGCAGAGAAAAAGGTATATTCCTTTCTATCCCCATTCAGTTTCCTCCATAAGTCTACCCCATCTAATTTTTCTAACAATCTATTTACCTCCCTAATTTCTTTCTTGTTTTATGATTCGATTTATCTAGATCTGATAGTGGGAGGTTGAGGTCTCCCACTAGTAGAGTTTTGCTATGTCTTCCTGTAATTCTTTCAGCTTCTCCTCTAAGAATTTGGGTGCTGTCCCACTGGGTGCATATATATTCCATATTGAAATGACTTTATTGTCTATGGTACCTTTTAGGAGGATAAAGTTTCCTTCCTTATCTCTTTTAAGGCTATCTATTTTTGCTGCTGCTTTGTCTGAGATAAGGATTGCTACCCTTGCTTTTTTTACTTCAGCCGAGGCAAAATATATTTTGCTCCAACCTTTTAGCTTTACTCTATATGTATCTCTCTGCTTCAAATGATTTCTTGTAAGCAGCACATTGTAGGATTCTGGTTTTTAATACACTCTGCTATTTGCTTACGTTTTAAGGGAGAGTTCATCCCATTCACATTCAAGGTTATGATTACTAATTCTTTATTGCCCTCCATGCTATCTTCCCTCTGTTTGTATTTTTCCCCCTTTCCCCCCCTTTTATCCATATTCCCCCGTTTTTTGTTTCTGAAAACCACCCCCTTCAGTGTGTTTGCCCTCCTATATCACACCGTCCTTTTTCTTTCCCCTTTCCCTTTTTCTCTTTTCCCTTCCTTTCCTTTTGTTATTTCCCCTTATTTCCTGCACTCCCCTTCACTTTCTCTGCCCCCCCTCCCCTTTTCCCCTTTTAATACTTGAAAGGTTAGATGTTTTATAAGTTAACTGAGTATGTGTAGGTTGACTTTAAGCCAAGTTTGATGAGAAGAAGATTCAGGTGTTTCTCCTCTGCTCCCTTCTTCCCCACTATTACCATAGGTTTTTTGGTACTTCTTAGTGTAATGAGATTTACCCCATTCAATCCCCTCCCTCCTCCTGTCTCTTTCCTGTCCCCCCCCCTTTTAGGGAGGTAGTATTTTTTTTTAGATCATTCTATCTAAGTCATAGAAAATTCTGAGTGTCTGTCCCTTCTAGTTCTGTATATTCTATTGAATAGAGTCAAAATTCCTGAGAGTTATTAGAGTCTTTCTCCCAAGTGGGGTTAAAGCCAGTTACATCCCATTAGATAGTAGTCTCATGGATAGGTCATGAATGTCCATCATTTCTGGCTAGCTGTATTCTCTCAGAGTTACATTTCTCAAGGTTTATGAGAATCTTCCCCCACCCCATGCTGGGATATAGCCAGTTTCAACTTACTGGATTGCATTTTTTTTTCTTTTTACTGCCTCCCCCCCCTTTTTTATCTTTTCATGTGTCTCTTGAACCTCCTGTTAGATGTCCAAATTTTCTGTTTAGCTCTGGTCTTTTCATCAGAAATTTTTGGAATTCTCCCATATCGTTAAATGTCCATGTTTTTCCCTGGAAGAGAAGGCTCAGCTTTGCAGGAAAGTAGATTCTTGGCTGCATTCCAAGCTCCCTTGCTCTTCAAAATATCTCATTCCAGGCCCTTAGATCCCTTAAAGTTGATGCAGCCAGGTCCTGCATGATCCTTACTGTGGCTCCTTGATATTTAAATTGTTTCTTTTTAGATGCTTGCAGGATTTTCTCTTTTATCTGATAGTTCTGCAGTTTGGCCACAACATTCCTTGGTGTTTTCATTTTAGGATCTTTTTCTGGTGGAGATCGATGTACTCTTTCAATAACTACTTTGCCCTCCGATTCCATGATATCAGGGCAGTTTTCCATCACTAGATCCTGTAATATTAAGTCCAGGCTTTTTTTCTCTTCAATGTTTTCAGGAAGTCCTATAATTTTCAGGTTGCCCCTCCTCGATCTAGTCTGGAGGTCAGTGGTTTTGTTGAAGTATTTTACATTTGCTTCTATTTTTTCTATCTTTTTGATTTTGTGTAACTGACTCTTGCTGTCTCATGGAGTCATTTGTTTCTGTAGACTCCATTATTTTTTGGGGGGAGGAGTTTTCTTCATTAACCTTTTGCAACTCCTTTTCCAATTGGTCTTTTCTACTTTTGAAAGAGCTTTCCATTTGACCAATTGAGATTTTGAGAGAATTAATTTCTTTTTGCATTTGCTTGTTTGAGGATCTGAGAGAATTAATCTCATTTTGTAATTGTCCAATTGATTCTCCTCAGAGGTTCCAGGTCTCTCTGAGTTGGGGTCTTTCCTTTCCAGGTATTTTTCTATGGATCCACTTTTCTGCTGACCCTTTTTCATTATGCTAAGACCTTGAGTTGGGTGTGGGGGGGCTGGTTCACCTGGGCTTGAGATCGCTGAAGGCTTTACTGAGTGCAGTTTCTCTGTCTGGCCAGTAGGAGGTGCTGGTTGCCCTCCCTGGGATGTCTGTGACCTTGGTTGGGAGGCCTTCTCCCTTTGCTGGAAGGCAGGAGTTGGAATTCTTTTGCCTTCAATCAATGGTGGGCTTTACCCTGGCCTGAGGTCATTCCTCAGCTGGGCTGGTTCTTCTGCTCACACACCTGAGCCTGAGGCAGAAGAAATTTGCCTTCATTTGAGGAGAGACCTCTGTGCAATGGAGGCGTGCCCTCAGAGTTTCTCAGACCCAAGAAGCCTAGGGATGGTGTCTGCTGTTCTCCTGCATCAGAACTCTTCCCCCAGCCTGGTCCCCGAGCTCCAGGGGGACAGCACCAACACCAGCACCTCTGCTTCCCCAAGGACCCAAGCCCCTTTTGTCCAGTCCCACAGCTGATCCAGCAGGTCCGGCTCTCGGGCCCTCAGACTCCTGGTTCCGATTCAGCTGTTGGTCTGGCTGATCTTCCCCGGGAGCTCAGACTCACCTGCCGGTACTCAGCCAAGGCTGCTGTGGGAGACAAATCCTGAGGTAGATCTTCCTCTCCTGGCTTTTCTTTCTGGGTTTCCTGGTTCGGCTTTCTTTTAAGAGGTTTGTTTCATGTGATAGATGGGGAAGAGATCAGGAGACTTTAGAACTGTGCCTGTCTTCTCTCCGCCATCTTGGCCCCCTATAACTATCAATCAACATTTATTAAGCTACTACTATATGCCAGGCATTGTGTCAAGTCCTGGTGATTTAAAAAAAAAACCCAAAAGAGGCAAAAGAAAGTTTTGTCCTAAATAACTTACAATCTGTCAGGATCCTCAAGTCGTGTTTACCCCTCTCTTTTTTACTCCTCTTTTCACTGTTTTCTGGAAATAAGGTAATGCCAGCAAACTGTGCTCTCAACTTGGTATGACCAAAATCCTTTGGATGAACTCTGTAATAACAAAATCTCAGAATTGTTTCCAAACCAGTTGGAGGTGGTCCCTGAGTGTGGATAAACACTTTTAGGAATCATGTTCTGGTCATAAAGCCCTGCTATGAATCAAACTTGTCTTTGTGGTTATTACCCCTCAATGTCAGAGCCACAGCTTATTGTGTTGCCACTGCTATATGTATCATGATTTGACCTCACTAAAGCAGGTCTTCTCCTAGAGAAGACCCACACATGTGTATGGCTAGTTTCCTTCCTCAAATGGAAGAAAGAAAACTTTTTCCTTATAAGCACTGTTAGCTCTTTGGTTTTATTTTTATTTTTTAGAGTATTTGTGAGATGGTGCAAAGGTTTTATGGGAGGAATGTCATATCTACTATTTTAACTGTATTATCTTTGTCAATATCTTTGCTAACAGTTAAAGTTACTTGTTGATTGTTAATAGTAAGCCCATTTGGTATGGGTTTAAAAATATTATCTTTAAAACTTGAGATGATTTTTAATTACCTTTTGGAAACTGATTTCTGAATCTGAGTGGAAGTGGGGAGGGAACCCAAAAGAGAAGATACTGAAAGGATTTTTTTAAAACATTAGATTCAGACTGTGGTGTCAAACAGTTAGAAAAGTGACCACTTTTCTAGGATCCTTGCAGGTTGTCTATTGACTTAGAAAACCACACATTATCATTAACTATGTTCTATTTATTTTTGTTTATTTTATTAAATATTTCCTAATTATATTTCAATCTAGTTTGGAAAGCACTGACTATAATACTTCTACTTTAGCTCACCTCTTAAATGCCTTTGAATTCTGATTCTGTGATATCAAGACCAGGCTAATTGGACAAGGCTGACTAAAATTATGATAATTGTTCCTGAATTTTTTTGCTACTTGTAACTGCAATATGCATATTGGGAAAAGTACTGAGTTTGGAATAGGAAAACCTGGTTTGAATGCTATCTCTAAAAATCATTAGTTGTTTGAACAGAGGAAAATCAGTTAACCTTTCTGAATTCAATTTTCTCACTTGTAAAATTGGATAATATAACCTTTTGTTGTTGTCTAGAAAGTGTTGTATAACTTTTTTTTGGGGGGGGTTTTTGCCAGGCAAATGGGGTTAAGTGGCTTGCCCAAGGCCACACAGCTAGATAATTATTAAGTGTCTGAGACCGGATTTGAACCCAGGTACTCCTGACTCCAAGGCCGGTGCTTTATCCGCTAAGCCACCTAGCCACCCCGTATAACTTTTTAAAAATAAAATATACCTTTTCAAAAATCAAATAGAATCAGAAGAAAAGATATAGAATGAGAAAACTTTGCATTAACTATTTGTGATATCCCAAATCATTGGATATTGACACAATATTTACACTTTGCTGCAGATAAGTGATTGTCAAACAGTTATTTTGGGCTAAAAATGAAAAAATAAAAAGTTAGATTATATATTCTTTATTCTCTAAGATAGGGTAGCTAAATGACACAGTACTAACCCTGGAGTCAGGAGGATAGGAGTTTAAATTCAGTCACTTGTTAACCAGCTGTGTGACCTTGAGATGCTGCTAAATCCTGATTGCCTGGCATCTAGAGCTATCTCCAGTAATCCTGATTCATATCTGGTCATAAGATCCAGATACTCTGGAGGAGAAGGTGAGGCTGCTGACTTAGCACCGTCTACCCTCACTCAGTTCCAATTCATGTGCTTGATAGTGGCATCACCTTCCTGATGTCATGGTCTTCTAAAACAACTAAAGACAAAATTATTGATATCATCTATGTCAGTTACCAACAGGACTAGTGTCTCCTTTCTGACCTGATATGTGTTTTTTAATCACATATGTTACAGGCATACAAAACAGATTTCTCTCTTTCTAAAATGTCATAGGAATAGGAATTTTTATGGGTTTCTTATAATCAGACAAATTTACTACTTTCTTAGAATGGTCTCTTTCTAATTGTTGACACAGCTTGAGAGAAACAGACCTTGAGCAGGACAGAAATTAATTTTTTTTGAAGGAAATGATGAAAAGTGCTGTCCACTTCCAGAGAAAGAATTGACTATTTTTTACTTTATTTTTTCTTAGGGGTGTTTTTTATTTTGATCTGTTTCCTTTCAAAACATGACTAATATGGGAAAGTGTTTTTCATAAGTGCACCTATAACCCATATGAAATTACTTTATCAGTGAAGGGGAAAGGAGAGGCAGGGTGAGAATTTTGGAACTGAAAATTAAAAAAAAACTAAACTAATGGTAAAATTGTTTTTTTTTACATCGAATTGGGGAAAAAGCCCCCAAAATATTTACTTTAAAAACAAAACAAAAACTATTGAACTCTTTAGAAAAACGTAGGCAAATACATTCAAGCTTAATCTGCATTATCAACATTTCTTAATTCCACAGTTAAGAAAACAGTAACTCAAACCTTGATTTGTAATAATTACTCATGTCTAAGGTGCAAATGCTCAAATCGAAAATGTAACAATCCTGAGAGATGGCTCCAACACACCACTGCCTGTGGGAAAATTGAATGTTGGAGGCTAATTCATTTCTGTCACAAGTGTGAATTAATAAAGCTTTACTTGAAACAATCTGAAATTAGGCTACAAATTATAATTGTTCACACACACAAAATGTTCAACAAGTAGAGATATACTACTGGGATGAGATATGAATGTGCTGGTTTTGGAACCTATTAGATTGTAAATTCCTCCAGTGCAAGGGCAATTTTTGGCCTCTTTTTTTATATCCTAGGACTTAGCACATTGCCTGGCAATTAATTAGTAGTTGATTAATTAATGTTTATTGATATGATTTTAAATCCTGCCTTGGATGCTTGCTACCTGTATGACTTTAGGTAAATTGCTTAATCTTCTCAGTTTCTTTATTTGCAAAATGTTGAACTTTGAATTCTGAGATTCCCTTCAAGGCTTTAGCATCCTTTGAGTTGATGAATTAAGAAAACTACTGGCAGCAAGATATAAAAGAAAAAATTCATAGTAACATTATGACAATAGGAAACTTGAAACGTGCTCGTATTTGGAGGATGACTGAATACAATCGATTGAGTCTATGGAATGTTGGGTGCGTTATATAATGTATTCATGAAGGTAATCGAATATCACCATTCCATAAAGAAGAACGAAGATGAAGAATTCAAGAAAACATGGCAAGATGTGTAAGAAGTTTTGCAGAACCAAAAGAACATAAGTTGCACAAAGGTTGCAACGATGTACACGAGGCAACAAAACCCCGGCGGCGTTCATACCGAGTTGTGGAAGTTTGAAGACAGCTCTTTCCGGTTAATACAAGACTTGGGCTTGGTCGAATGTTTGTTAGGAAATATCAGCTGTGTCGAAACAAAACCGATCAAAATGTTTACATAAAAAACACAACGTGGATGTTTCAGTATTATGATGAATTAAGGTAACTAGGTGAGGATTCGAGCTGGGTCAGAGAATAGGTGGAAATTATGCCCCAGCTACCCCGGCCGCGAAGCCAAACCAATCAGAAATGCAGCTCCGGAGCAAGTTGTTTTCTTTTCCAGCCTCCTTAGGGCTAAGCAAATTGCAGCAGCTTCCTCCCCCCAAAGGAGGGCGGCAGCATCCCCGCATCTCGCCCGGGGAAAGGCTGTGCAACAGCGAGCCTCCCTGAGGAGGAGGGCGGGGAAGGAGGGAGCGAGGTTCGCCTTCGGTGCTTTGTGTCTGCCTCCGCTTGCCGTAGCTGCCTCGGCCCGCCTGGGTTTCAATGCGCTCCGCGTTGCAGCTTGACGAGGCTGAGCCCTGCCTGCCGCCAGCGGTTTTTTTTTAAGCCATGGCTGCCGCCGCTGCTTCTTCCTTTTCCTATTTCCCTTCGCCCCTTCCACCGGTCTGGTCCGAGTCTCTGTATTGCCTGAGCCCGGAGCACGTGCAGGAGCGGTTGCAAGACGACGCGGTGGAGACGGTCACCTCCGTGGAACAGGTGAGGTGGACGGGGCTGGGGGGAAGCCGAGGCCCGGAGGCTTCTGGGAGCGGCAGTCCGGCCCTCCATCGGTGACCGTAGCTGAAAAGCTCCTGGGGACTACCGTTCCCACAGTGCATCGCGGTGGCCCTGTGCTTACCATTTGCGGGGTGCGGATTACCAGTGCCTGGGGCCGGGTGGACCGGGAGAGAGAGAGGGAAAGTTAGCTGTTTCAAGATTGGGATGGGGTGGGGAGCAGGAAGGCGACCTGGGGCTACTTGGAGTAGGAGGCGAGCCCCCCTTGGTGTCTCTGGGACGAGGAGTCGGGGAGGGCCTGGGAAAGGCCAAGGGTCAGACTGACCTACCCCCTCCCTTCCTGTCCCCTCCTGCTGGCGGGAGATGGAGGCTTTTCTGGGTGCTCGCTTCCAGTTTTGCCATCCCATTTACCTCAGACTTTGGGGTGCGGAGAAAGCTGGGTAGTTCCGTTCTGGACCCTGATGAATTCCTCAATGACCCACATGTGCCCCACCATGGCCTTACCTGCTCCACCTGGTTTGATGAATATGAGGGATTCGCTTTTCCTCTTACTCACCAGGCTGGGGCTGAAGGCTTTAGACCGGAATTGTTTCCCTGTTTCTTCTCTTTCTTCAAGTTGGAAAGGCTCCCAAGTTGGTTATTGCTAAAATCTTCACCATCTGGTGATGAGGAAAAGCAGCCTGGCTGATTCACCTCAGTAGTGACAGAACAGCAGCAGGCTGTTCTACAGATCCAGTGCTCTGAACACAGCAAGGGAAACCCCACGATGAACCATGGAGGTAGCAGCTTTCTTATTTATATTTAGGTCTAGGTTTGGAATCCTGTGTCCGTGTAAAGTTGCCTATTCGTCTTTGGTGGTTACAGAGGAAAATCATCTAACTAAAGAATTAGAACCCAAGTATTTTAGCAAGAGAGAGAGATGAAATCCTTCCCTTTTAGATTTTATTTCTCCACGACACTTCTAGAGTTGTGAAGATTAAATCTCCCAACAGGAACAGTTTTTCCAATATTTTCAAATTTCCTTAAGTGATGGATTGTTGAAATTGATAGTTCAACCATATTTATGTTTTAGATTTTAGACTCTGATGATGCCTTTTAGATGCTTTGAGAAAAAACGTTACAAATGAGGGTAGGCCATAAAGATAGGACAAAATTTGTCCTACAAAAAGTAGTCTATAGAGAATATTAATAGTAATAATGGAGAAAGAGCATTATGTTAGGGAAGAGAAAAAAGATGATTACAGAGAAAAGACAAGAAATAATAGGTTTTTTTCAATTAATAGGCATTTTCTCTCTCCCTTACCTCCCCTGTGTTGACAAATATACAGTCATGAAAAACAAATTCATGATCTAAACCATATCCCAAAATAAGTATTTTGTTCTGCATATTTAGTCTTGCCCTTCTCTTTCTTGAAAGGTTATAAAAAAATAACAATTTTTTTTTATTGTTCTCTGGTATTGTGATCAACAGAGGTTTTAGTAATAACTTCTTAGATTTATCTCATTTAATCCTTCCAACAAGTGTTTAAATGGTTAAAGGGTCATCCTTGGAGTCAAGAAGATTTGGATTAATTCCTGCTTCTGACACATTTTAACTTTGTTACTTTGGGCAAATCATTTAATTACCTGGTGCCCCATTAATTAACCTTCTAAGAAGACTCATATAAGTTGCTGATCTTCATCTGTGAAAGTACACAAAGATTTCCGACATCAGGAAATCCCAACATTGTTGATATTTTAAGACTGGACCAATAAACAAAGTCTATATAACAAACTCATATAGCTATATCTATATAAAATTCCCCTTTTACAGATAAGGCAAGAGAGACAAATTAAGTGGTTTTCACAAATTCAAATTGGTAAATGGCAGCTTAGAATTCAAACACAGGGGTGGCTAGGTGGCAGCTGGTTAGAGGACTGGCCCTGGAATCAGGAGTACCTGAGTTTAAATGCGGTCTCAGACAATAATTACCTAACTGTGTGGTCTTGGGCAAGCCACTTAACCCCATTTGCCTTGCAAAAAAACCTTAAAAAAAAAAAAGAATTCAAACACAGTTTCCCAGTTCTAAGTCCATCCATCTTCACTAAACCATGCTTCTAGGTAGGGCTATGATCAATTAGGGTTCTATCAGTTATATTTCTGCTCTTGCTGATTGTTTGAAGCTTCTTGCTGTTTGTTTTTCTTAACATGTTTTAGGCATGTTTCTTCTCATGGTTCACATTTGTGGCTTCAAGTAGTAAAGACAAGTTTACCTTTTGTCTTTTATTACTTCCCCTGATCTTATTTCAACTCAAACTTTGAGGGACAGATAAGAAAAAAGAAGGGCTCAGGTTATAGGAGACTATTGTCAGGGAGATGGTAGGATCTTACATTTGGGGATGACTTTGGTTTTTTGATTACTGTGCTTATTCATAAATTGACATATACTGAATACTGACAATTTTATGTTTTTGCTGCTGGTAACAAACGGGCCTTTATCCGTAGTTCCATGTCTTATTACCATAATGCTGTATTTTAATTAGAAAATGTGATGTTTGAAGTGAAACCAAATATTACTTTGGCCAAAGGCCATTAGTACTGATTCCTCCCTTTATCCTTTTTCCCTTTTCCTTTTATCAGTGCTAAAAGATTGACTAAAAGATTGCTAAAGATTTGTCAAACAGTTGTTTCCTTAAAGTAACCATCTGGAATCTAACCCTTTGCAAAAGACTCAATGTTGCAGGCCTAATACTGGAACATTCCCATTCTGAGATATTACCTTTACCATGAATAGATTGTTCACTGATGATACAATTTGAGGCTTGTTTATTTTTTCTTCTTTTCCTTTTGACCACAAATATAAGTGATAGAATGTGTCAACAGCCAATTGTGGAAAAATCAGTCAAATAGGTGAGTGTTTATGATGGGGTATTGAAAATCACTTTTAGGGCTGTTATGATGGATGAGAGATTACACTTTTTTAGTTTAGTTTTAGAGTTCAGAATTAGGAACACAGAAGTTGTAGAGGGGCATTTTTTTTTGTTTTAGTATAAAGAATAACTGCCTCATGCTTTTAGCCAGTGGATTACTTACTGCTTTAGGAGGTATCAGGTTCTACATCATTGCAGATTTCTAGTAGAGATTAAGTATTCCTTTGTTGGGGATTTTCCAGATGGTATTTCTGTTTTGGTATATATTTGGTATATATTGGAGCAGAAGGGCAGCTAGATGGTGCAGTGGATAGAGCATTGGCTTTGGAATCAGGAGGATGTGAGTTTGAATCTTAGACTCAGATATTTACTAGCTATGTGACCTTGGGCAAGTCACTTAACTCTGCCTCACATCCAGGGCTATCTCCAGTCATCCTGACTCATATCTGGCCACTGGATAGATACAGATGGGTTTGGAGGAGGAAGAGAGGTTGGTGACTTAGCACAGCACCTCCTTGCTCAAATCCAGTTTGTGTACTTGTCATGGAATCACCTCCCTGATGTTGTAATCTTCTTGGAGAATGTAGGACATTTTTATTGGAGCAAAGGACTCCTGAGGTCCTTTCAACACTTACATTTTGTTTTGTTTTGTTTTGCAAGGCAAGGCAATGGGGTTAAGTGACTTGCCCAAGGCCATACAGCTAGGTAAGTATTAAGTTTCTGAGGCTGAATTTGAACTCAGGTTCTCTGATTCTAGGGCTGCTCTATCCACTGCACTACCTCGCTGCCCCCAAGACTTTATAATTTGTGATTGTTTTCTGTCTCCTATTTTACTTAGGGAAATAAGACTCATACATGTAAAACAATCAGAAGTCCTGTAATTGTAGCTTTTTAGAATTATGTGACCATATAGAGATCATCTACTTCATATTTGTCCAACAGGCAGCCAGAGCATTACAGTCTGAGTCAAAACCAAATTAAAATATAATTAAGTAGTATTTAGCAAAAATTTTAAAAAATGCAGTAGAACATAGATAATATTCATAGGCAGTTTTCTAAGTTGATATTTGGCCCACAAAATTCCTTATGTATATGTATAGCTTAGTGACTCCTGTTTCTTTTCAAGTTTAACATTATTGTTATAATTCATCCCTAATTTCAGGTACAGGAAACTAAAACTTAAAAGAAATTCATTCACAAACATTTTTAAAGTACATGTTTATGTGTACCTCATACTAGGTACCTGGAATGCCATAATAATTCCTTGTGGCCTTTATTCAGGAAAAAAACTTGTATACAAGTAACTAAATAGAAAATATATACAAAGTAATATTGGGGAAGCAGGGCCGGGCACTGCTTAGGAGAAGGGCAGCTAGATGTAGCAATGGATAGAGTGCACTAAACTAACTGTGTGACCCAGATCTAGTCACTTAGCCCTGTTTGCCTCAGTTTCCTCATTTGTCAAATGAGCTGAAGAAGGAAGTGGAAAACCACTTCAATTTCTTTGCCAAGAAAATCCCAATATGAAGTATTGGACACGTCTCAAATGACTGAACAGCAGAACAAGGCACTAAGAACTGGGAGCATCAGGAAAGGCCTCATCAAAGAAGTTTCATTTGAGCAGAACCTTGAAAGAAGCTAGGCGTTCCAAGACAGGAGGTGAAGAGGGAAAGCATTCCAGGCTCAGGGGGCAGCCTTTGTGGAAGATGGAATGGTGTGTGGGGTGCAGCAACTCAATCAGTTTGACTAGGGCAAAGTGTTTTCGAGGAGGAGTGATGTGTGATTCGCCTGGAAACATAAGCTAGAACAGGAATTGTGATGGGCTTTAAATGCCAAACAGAGGAGTTTGTATTTTATCTTAGAGGCAATAGAAAACTGATGAAGTTTTGTGAGCAGGGAAGTGACAGGATTAGATCTATGCTTTAATAATATGCAGTTATGTGGAGTATGAGATTGCAGAGGGGAGAAACTTGAGGCAAGGATATCAGTTAACAGATTTTATTGCAGTAGTCTAGGCCAGAAATGTTGAGGGTCTGAACTAGGGTCTTTAGGGATGAGTTGAAGGAAGTGGACAGATGTTAGATATATTGAATTGGACTAGACAGCACTTGGCAGCTGATGAATATTGGAACTGGGCACAATGAAATGGCTGAAAGATTGCTAATCTGCATGACTGGAAGAATGGTGGTACTCTGCACAGATATAGGAAAGTTGGGAAAAAGGATGATATTTTTAAAAAATTATTTTTTATTTTTATTGAATTTTATAGTTTATATTATTTCCATGCTATACATATCAAAATTGAATGTGTTGAGAGAAAAATATCCTAAAGGAAAAAATAAAAATGTAAGAGATAGCAAAATTACATAAGATAACTTTTTTTTTTAAATTAAAGGTAATGGGGCGGCTAGGTGGTGCAATGGATAAAGCACTGGCCCTGGAGTCAGGAGTGCCTGGGTTCAAATCCGGTCTCAGACACTTAGACACCTAGCTGTGTGGCTTTGGGCAAGCCACTTAACCCCATTGCCTTGCAAAAACCTAAAATAAATAAATAAATGAATGAATGAATGGTAATAGTCTTGGTCTTTGTTCAAACTCCACAATTCTTTCTCTAGATACAGATGGTATTCTCTATCACAGATACCCTAAAATTGTCCCTGATTGTTGCACTGATGAAATCAGCAAATAAAGGATGATTTTTTTGAAGAAAAAATACTGAGTTCCATTTTGGAAAATTGAATTTTAGATGCCTTACAGGACATTTAGTTAGAAATGTCCTTTGTAGAATTGGTGATATGTTAGAGCTGTGGAGAGAGATTAAAAATGGATATATAGATCTGAGATTCACAGCATAGATATGTTAATTGACCCCTTTGTTGCTGGTAAGAGCTTTGAGAGAGAAAAAAGATTTAGCAGGAGAAAAGGAGGCCCAGGCCAGAAATTTGAGGGAACACTCATGTTTTTAAGGGGGAAGAACATGAATAATGACCCATTGAAGAAGATTTAGAAGTGATTAGGAAGTTATGGGAAGACTTAAGAATAACTAATAAAATAAGGACTAAAGAGTTCAAGAGAAAGAAGTGGGGGCGGCTAAGTGGCAGTGGATAAAGCACTGTCCTTGGAGTCAGGAGTACCTGGGTTCAAATCTGGTCTCAGACACTTCATAATCACCTAGCTGTGTGGCCTTGGGCAAGCCACTTAACCCCATTTGCCTTGCAAAAAAAAACTAAAAAAAAAAAAGAAAGAAGTGGTTGGAAATAGGGTCAGAAATTATAAAGAAGTAAAAAATGATGAGACCTAAGAAAAAATTGTTAGATTTAGCAATAAGATGTGCTTTAGGGTGAACTGGAACTTTTCTATTTTGCAGACAGTGTTTTGGGGGGCATTGAGTTTTTTATACATACTTTTTTTTACATACTTTTTTTTTAGTTTTTTGCAAGGCAGTGGGGTTAAGTGACTTGCCCAAGGCCACACAGCTAGGTGATTATGAAGTGTCTTGAGTCTGGATTTGAACTTGCGTCCTCCTGGCTCCAGGGCCGGGGCTCTATCCGCTGTGCCACCTTGCCACCCCTCATTTAGTTTTTTAAATGATATTTTTTCAATTAACAAGCATTTATTTTCTCTCCCTCCTATGTGTTCTTCCTTATCTTCATTCCTAAGAAAAAGAGAAAAACAAAATTGTTGTAATGCATAGTCATCAACCAAGTTCCCAAGTTGATCCTGTTCAAAAATGTGGTTCTTATATTTAGTCCATTACTTTTAAAAAACAATTTATTTATTTAAGGCACTGGGTTTAAGAATGACTTGCCCAAGGTCACACAGCCAGGCAATTATTAAGTGTCTGAGGAGAAATTTGAATTCAGTTCCTCCTGACTCCAGGGCTGGTACTCTAGCCACTGTGCCACCTACCTGCCCCCAGTCTGTAACTTTTCTATCAGTAGCTGGGGAACATTTTTCATCTCTGGATGAGTGTGTTGTTTTCATCTCTGAGTCAGTGTGTTGACAAAGTTCTTAATTAGTTTTTATAAACTAAAATGTTTTTAAGTCAATAAAAACTCACCCTTAACAAAAACTCTTCCTCCTTCCCCTCAATCAGTTGAGAAAGGAAAAAACTATAATGCATAACAAATTCCTGATTGGCCATGTAAAAAAAAAAGTTTGAATCTTTACTCTTGAGTCCATCTCTCTCCTCAGGTGTAGGAAGTATATTTTATGAATTGTGTGGAATTGTGGTCAGTAATTGTATTGAGCAGAATTCTTAAGTCTCAGAATTGTTCATCTTTGTAAATACTTTTTGTCACTCTGTAAACTTTTCCTTGTTCTACTCACCTCACTCTGGAATAATTTATATTGGTTTAATCTTTCCTGGTTTCTCTGAAACCATTCCCTTAGTCATTCTTACAGAACAATGATATTTTATCACATTTATAAACCATGATTCATTCAGTTATTTCCTTATTGGTGGTCACTCCCTATGTGTACAATTCTTTGCCACCTAAAAGATAGTGGATGTAAATATATTTGTACCTCCTTAGAATTTATTTTGTCTAGGACTAGTTCATTCCTTAATTTATACCCATTTTCCTCTCATGCCTCCATAAGTACTCCTTTCTCTTTTCATGCCCTAGTAAACAATCTCTCCCAGTGTTGGAAGATGCTTCCAGTGCCTCTCTCCCACCCCCTCTTTAAAAAAAAAATATTATTTAATTTAAGGCAATGGGGTTAAGTGACTTGCCCATGGTCACATAGCTAGGTAATTATTAAGTGTCTGAAGAAAGATTTAAACTCATGTCCTTCTGATTCCAGGGTCAGTGCAATATCCATGGCACCACCTAGCTGCACCGCCCCCCCCCTTTTAAAATTTAATGTGGTTCTTTTTGACTAGATCTTATTCCCATTGATTTCATATCTTTCTCTCTGTGCCAAATTGATCTGGGAAAACAACTCACTATGATTTTTTAAAAAAAATTTGTGATAATAATGTCTTGGTTTTGTTTGGTTTCTAGATCTATGAGTTATTAGAGGGAGCTGGACTGTCCTTCCCATTCCTCTGCTATCATGGGTCTGCCTAAGAGCCAGATTGGCTCCTGCTTTTAAGTCTTTCAAAGTTATTTATCCTTTCATTGTTTTTGTTATGGTAGTAATTGTTCTGATTCTAATCCACTTCATTCTATAACATTTCATATAAGTTTTCCCTGGTTTCTCTAAAACCCTATTTTTAGACACTTTTAAGACTAGAAAATCCCATTTGACTTTTCTGTTTCTATTTATATTCAATTAGTCACTAAATCCTCTAGTCCTAGTTCTATGTTATCTCTTCACCAGTTCTCTCTTCACTGACCCCACCACTTCACATCCTATTTAAGATTTTCAGTTCCTATCTCTCTTGGAGTATTACAATAGACTCCAATCATTTTTCCCTGCCCAAACTCCTATTTTGTACTTCTGAGTAAGTACCTAGTTCTTTCATCAGGTTGTTTTATTGTTCAAACACTCTCTATGACTACATCCTTGATTAAAGTCTGAATTCAGGTATACTGAATAAAGTCAAGTTCCTTAGTGTAGCATTCAGTCTTCTATAATTTGACTCCAACCTACCTTTTGAGTTTTGTCTCAAGCTACTCTTTTTTTCATGCTCTTTTCTCTAACAAAACTGGATTGTTTTGCCACCTTTTGATCACATTGCATTGTTTCTCATTTTCTGTGCCTTGGCCCATACTATATCCTAAAACTAAAATGCAGTTCTTTCCTTTCAAATCTCTTTTAAAAATCATTACTATAGACAGGTAGAACAGCACTGAAAGCTACAGGTTAAACTTATTATATACTTAAAATGGAAAAGTTAGCAGAACCTAATAATGTTGCTGCAACAATCATCTTTTTTTTATTCTATTACTTAAATGAAAATGTCCATTTTATTTAGTGTAAGTTAAGTTCAGAATAAAACAAAAAGAAAAATAAAAAAGGAATCATCTTTTAATCAACTTAAATGCCACCACTTATATGACACTTTCCCTTTCCCTAATCTTCTGAACCAGAAATCTTTCCTTCCTATGAGCGTGCAAAGCACCTTGTTCTCATAGCACCATATAGATCTTTTATATTTATAATGTTTTATTTTGTATTATATTCATGGTTATATATTTCTTTTCTCCTGTACTGTATTATAAACTATTAATATTTGTTGAATGAATGAATGAGGTTTTTTTGGGGGGGAGGGAAAAACAAGAAAGGGATACAATGAAATACCAAGTAAATACTTTGAGGCTAATGGAAATAAGTTAGTAACATTATACATTATTTCAGTATTAAATAGGATTTCAGAGAAAAGAGTTTGGGCAAAAAAATAGTCAAAACAAAACTAATAGCTAGGGGAATGAGGAAAAGCTTTATGTAAAAGGTGGCACCAGGTATTTCAAGATGTTCAGGTAATTGGAGGGATGTTTATGTAAAGAACTGGAGAAGTGATAGTCTTTGTTTAATGTCATTTTCTTTGAATAAAACTGGTTACAGCAGAACAGAAAATTTAGTCCAGACCCAACTTTATGCCTTTGCTTCTGTCTTAGAGATATCAGTGCCAAACTTTTTAAAATACCAGTTGACCATTACAGATTTATACTCAACATTTCTTAATTATAAAATATTAGTCTATTTTTTCTTTCCAGTTCTACTTGATGGCAAAGTTATTCCTTTTAAAATATTAAAAATATTTACTAGCTGTGAGACCTTGGGTAGGTCACTTAACTCCATTGCCTTGCCAAAAAAATCCCAAAAAGAAATGTTAAAAAATGGCTCACAGGCAGCATCTGTTTTCAGAACAGACTCCAAGGAATGAAGGAAAAATATAGAAACTGATAGTTACTGAGATGAAAGCCGATGTGCCTTTGAAATTTAAAATATCAATTATGAACACAAAACTATTAGAAATTGCAAATACTGTATCTTTTACTCTTCCTCAGATAGGAGTGAAATGGAAAGCATACCATATTTCTAACTAGTTAGATATCCAGAGGAAAATTACTTCACAGACACAAACTAAAATAGTGTATTAAAGAAGTTATGTTGATCAGGTATTAATTTTATTCTTGACCATTCCACTAGATTTCTGAAAGATTTTGAGGAAATCATTTTGATCTCTTAACTTTCCAACTTTACAGGCACTTCTTGGTTTATGAATTCCTGAACAAAAGAGGGAGTAATCCTCCCATCCAGATGAGCAGAAGGAGCAGCCCTTGCCTGTAGAAACAAGATTTCTCTTAACTTCTATCAAAGTGTATGCTTTTTTTTTTGTAAATTGAACGTTCAAGTTGGGAAAAGTAAAGGGAAATGAACAAACTTTATTAAGTACCTACTTTGGGCCAGCACCATGTTAAAGTGCTTTACTACAGTCTTATTTGAAGCTCACAACAACTCTGGCAGGAAAGTGCTACTATTATCCCCATTTTAGAGTTGGGGAAACTGAGGCAGACAGGTTTAAACCCTGTATCATAGTGTCTAAGGCCATATTTGAACTCAAGTCTTCATGACTTTAGGCTTAGTGCTCAGCCCTAGTTGCCTGCTTGGGTTGTTAAGTTACATAAAATGAAACACTTTGGAATTTACTTATGAAAAGTACTAGGGTAGCTAATGTAGTCATGTCTTTATTATTACATCATATGGGGGGAATGATTGGTAATGATTCTTGGGGACTTCACTTTGCATTTGAATATCCTCTCAAATAGCTTCTGAGTTCAACCATCTTAGCCACTAAGAGAAATTGTTCTATCATACCCTTGATGTCACCATCACTCATATTTTTCATCCCCACAATCCATACATCTGAAATTCCTCTAACCATAACTCTCATATCTTTCAATTTCTTCCTATGCCTCAGCTCTTTTTAAATTTTTTTTTAAATCTTCATTATAACTTCTAATCATTTTACCCTTTCTAGCTTTTTCCTAGGCCATCACCTCTGCCTTCATTTTCCTCTCCTCACAATCTTAAACTAATTTCAACTTTCTACTGTCCTAGACCTTTGAATATCTCACCCTTTTGCCTACCACTGATTATGATTTTTTGAAACCAACCCTGGATTACATCTACCAGTTGCCTTGTTAAACTACTGATCTGTTTTAGAGAAAGTACAAATGTCCAACTGTTCTAACATGGCTCACTATATATAAATATATATGATTCAGTTTCAACCATGCAGTCAGTGTTATATATCAGTTCTTTTATTCTTCTTTGGTAAATTCCCCCAAAGCATTCCCCACAGAGGAAATCTCATCTTCTCAAACCACTTAGACACTCCCTTCCCCTTGTCCTTTAACAGAAAAATCTTACTTTATTGAGGACCTCTGTTAAAAGCTTATCACTTTAAATCACTTTAACATTCTTTAAATCACTTCAACTTTCACTCTCTTTTCATTCTTTGCTTGCTAACACCAACATCTTTAATTTTATCTTTAGTTCTATCTCCTCTAATCTCCTCTGGAATTTACCTCCCTTGACCATCTTCTCTATTTTCCTAATTTCAACTCTTCTTTTCCATTACTGCTTACCTGATGCCCTCAATTATATCTTGATTTTCCTCATCCAAAAAAACTCTTCTTGTGACTCTACTTGTTTCCATATTATTATCCTATATCGCTCATCCTTTTCGTAATTTCTAGAAAAAAGTCTACATTTATTGCCTTCATTATCTCCCCTCCCAACCACTTGGCCCTTTGCAATCTATTTTCTGTGACATTTGACTAAGACAGTTTTCTCTAATTTAGTAGTGATCTTTTTATTGTTAAATCAGTGGTCTTTTATCAGCCTTGATTCTCCTTGACCTTTATGTAGCATTTGAAACACTGTTCCTAATTCTTCAGGATATTCTCTCCTTTTAGGGTTTTTCTATTTCTGTTGACATTGTTCTTACCTTTTGATACTCCTCAGTCTATTTTATAGATTAATCATCAATTCATTCTGTTCTGTCCTACAGTCTTTTGTACCCTTCTCTCTCTCTCTCTCTCTCTCTCTCTCTCTCTCTCTCTCTCTCTCTCAATTCAGCTATCATCTCTTTGCAGATGAATACCACATCTTCATATTTAGCATTCATCCTATTTCTGAGCACCTGTCCTCTATTTCCAACTTCTTTCTGTACATCTCTTACTCATCCCAAACATGGCATCTCAAACATGCCTGAAACAGAACTAATGTCTATCTAAACACTCCTCCTAACTTCCTTATTTATTGATGACACCACCTTTTCCTAGTCATTCCACTAAATAATTATATGTCTTTGAAACTGAGAATTATTAAACTGAGATTAATATCTAAAACATAAAGTTCCCAAACTAATAAAAATGAGAGCTAAGAGATTTTAAACTAGTTTCAAAAAAAAAAGAGTCAAACAAAGCAATAATGAACTGAAATAGAAAAAAAGAAATCCTGGTCTAAGTGAATTTACAAGTGAATTCTGTCAGACATTTTAAAAAGCACTTAATTCCTATGATGTTAAAATTTTACTGAAAACTAACATCTTTTTATAATACAAGTATGGGTCTGATATTCAAATGTGAGACTATCTAGGGAAAGAAAACTGTAAGCCAGTTGTACTAAAGGATACAGAAGCAATTTTAAAATAAAATCTTCAACAGGATTGTACAGAAATATAGTAAGAAAATAATTCATCATAACATAGATTCATTTGAGGGATGAAAGAATTTATAAAACATTTATAAAAACAATTGGACAATCAAATTAATAACAAAAATAAAGTAATAAGAAAGAGCTTTAATTTCAAATAATTTAAAGCATATATTTAAAGCTTAAAGCTAGTATTGTTTGCAGTGATGAAATACTAGAAATTTTGCTAGTACAAACCAGAAGTAAAGCAAGAATGTTACTCCTCCCCATTATTATTTAATGATTCTAGAAATTTTTTGTGATATTAATAAGACAAGATAAAAATAAAGATATAAGCATCAACAGAAAGGAAGTAGATGACATTTAGTACATTTAAAAAAATCCAAATCCGCTAAGAAACACTGAGATGGTAGCTTCATTAAGATCAGGATACAAAATTAATATGCAAAATATTCAGTGTTTTGGTATGCACTGTGATAATAAAAATCAGGAAGAAATATAATTTAAATTCCATTTTTAATAACATCAAAATGCATCAAATATTTAGAAGTTAAACTAGCAACTAGTATAAAAATTATATAAATACAACCACAGAGCACTTTTACAAACATAAAGGGGAGAGTTTAATTGGAGAAATAGTCCTTAATTATGGCTGGTCTCTGACAATACTTTGTTCCTGAAGTCTTAGTGCAGTTTCAAGCTAGTAAAGTTTAAAATGATAATGCATCTTAATTTGTGAATTTTGAGGGGATACCCTGTTTGTTTTAGTTTTTTTTATTTGTAAAATGAACTGGAGAAGGAAAGGGCAAACTACTCTAGTTTCTTTGTCAAGAAAACTCCAAATGGGGTCACACAGTTGGATATGAGTGAATGACTGAAGCACAACAAAGTCATTAAAACTTTGAAAAAAACAACAGCAGATCATTTGAACATAATAATGTAAAGCAATTAAAACCCAGTTGGGTTTAATAAACTGAAGTAAAATTTTTAAATGAGCATATATCAGTAATGAAGATTGCATAATCTATGTAGACTTATGTCAGTCTTAGAAGCAGTGTGATTTTTCTATAACCTTTCTGTTTCATGAAGCTAGATATTCATGGAAATCCCTATATTTTTCAATTTAAAAAATTTCAGAGAGATTAGTTTTCAGTGAATAATTCTTTCATTTACATCCAGTAATGTTTCTAAAGGCGGCGTTTAGATAATTTAGAATGACAAAAATCTGAGAAGTCATATCACTTTGATTAACATGGTTATGAACCCTGTGCCTTATGACTATGGGGAAATGGACCTCTGAACCCTTTGCTATTGGCTATTGCCATCTCTTGTTTTGCTTCCCATCAATAAATTCATTTCCTATGATTCTTTTGCTGAAAATGAAGGGTGCAAAGAATTTGGAAGTTCTTTGAAAATGGAATCATTGAAACTATTAATAAAGAGAACATTAGGAAAAGATAAAGGAGAATTTGGTTTGTGTTCTAATGACTTTGAATTTGACTCCTTTTGAAGTTACTGTCTTCCTTAATTTCCCTCCATCAATCAATAATCAGTAAATATTTAGTACTTAATATATACTTGGCATGTTGCTAAGTACCAAAATTCATAGAAATTCATATATGTTATCTCTGCTCTCTAAGTACTTCTATTCTCTCTTGAGCATGGAGATCACATTTTTGTATTTCTTTGAAGGAAGCTGGTAGAAGGGGAAGAACAGCATTATAGACGTTAAGGAAAGACAGGGAAAAGACATGGAATTGAGACACATCTCATGGGCAAGCAAACAGGCCATTGTTGCTGGATTATTGAGTCCTAGGAAAGGACTAAAGTATAAAAATATTGAAAAGGTTGTAAGGTTGTGAAGGACTTTGAATATCAAACATGATTTAATATGTTATCCTGTAGGTGAGAAGGTACTTCTGGAGTTTATTGAGTAGGAGGTGGGTGAAGTGGGGGTGACATGCTTTGGAAGATCACTTTGGTGGCTGAGTGGAAGATGTACTTAGATTAGGGACAGATTTGAATTAGAAAGCCCGAATCAAGACTACTGCTGTAGTCAGGTAAGAGATGATGAGAGCATGAACTAGGATTTGGATGAGTGAGTGTAGAGAAGGTGAACTATATGAGAGCTGTTGTGAAGATAGATTAAAAACAAGATTTGGCAACTTACTGGCTATGTAGGATGAGAGTGGAAGAATGCAATATGATACTGAGGTGGTGTGCATAGGTGACTGGGTGGATTTCTGTGTTCTTGACAGTAATAGGGAAGTTGGGAAGAAGGGAGGACTTGGGAGCAAAACGGTTAAGATGTGTATATGATATCCTATTTTAAATGTCCAGTAGGAAGCTGGAGATGAGAGACTGATGTGGGGCAGACAGATCTAGGAGTTATCTGGAGAGATGGGAACTGAGGAGATTACCAAGTATAGAGAAGAGAAGAGGACCCAGTATAATGGATCCTTGGAGAGGAGCCACAAAGAAGGTCACTTTAAAACTAAAACTTCAAAGTGAAGTGTATTCAATCTGGACTTCCCCGCTTTGGTATTATGTAAAAACTGTCTTAGAAATCTGACCTCATTTTTGATAGTTTGTAGAATATTGGGATTTACGAAATGAAGATCATCTAGACCAATCTCTCATTTGAAAAAACTGCTTATGTAATGTCTTCATTAGCTATCTGTTGCTGAATGTTCACAATCATGCAATTCTCCATTACCCTCTTTGTTATTCTCTTAATTCTTTTATGATTGTTATGATCCATGTCTGACAGATACACACAATGCAGGTAGACTATTAATGTTAAAATACACACAGACACACAGACACAGACACACAGACACAGACACACACACACACACACACACACACACACACACACACACTTCTGCTTCTAGGACAAGCTTGAGGTTATTAAAGGAACTTTGAAATTTCCTGCAGGTATTCCTTGCCACCCTCTTCCACTTGTTTAACACTGGACCAAACTCATTGTCTGTTTTTATTGTCTAGAGGTAGCTGGTAGTACAATGGATAGAGTCTCCTGGACCTGGAATCAGGAAGACCAGAGTTCAAATCTGGCTCCAGAGAATTAATAAGCTGTATGATCCTGGGCAAGTCACTTAACCTCTGTCTGCCTCAGTCCCTCAACTATGAAATGGGTATAATAATATCCACCTCCCAGTGTTATTGTGAATATCATATGAGAGAATATTTGTAAAAAAAACCACTTACCATGGTGCTTGTCACATAATAAACATATATATTCTTCTTTCTCTTTCCCTTTTGTCTTCATTTCCAGGTGTATTTAGTAGTGGATAAACTATGTATGTTGTCTCTCTGATTGCAGGTTAATTGATATTGGTAGTCATCATTCATTATATATTAGGTTTTGCCTGAGTAGATGATCAGACCAAATTTGTTTTAGTGTTTATTGATCTTTTTAGGAGGCTCTGCAATGTGACTCATTTACAATTGTTTAAAGGTATTTTAATGTAAAGTGATGAGCTTGGCATCTCCTCCTCCTTATCATTCAGCTATATAGACTTCAAGGGCAGAAAAGCTCACATCTTAGAACTCTCATAGATAGGTTTGCATAATATTTTACAAATTAAGATTGAACTTTTTATTCTTTCTGATGAAAAAAGTTAGAATGTAGTAGCTTTTCCAAAATGCTTGAATTGATTTGGTTTTTATGCTAAATTTGAGTCCTGTTCTTCGAATATCCTAGAGTATGTAAAATTTAAGAGAAAATGAGAAAAGCAGTTATTTGGTCATAATTAAGAATATTTGCTATGAATTATAGACCTAGAATATTGAAGTTATTATTGCAGTTCAAAGGTTGAAATATTCAAGAATGAGTTCATTACAAAACTACTTTGAATTTCTACCAGATTGCCTTAAAGGAAGAAAGAAAATCTGAAAATCTTTGGAGAAGGTATACAGTGTTACTTAGATAAATAACACTGACTTTTCCTCTTGGTAGAGTGAAATTTGTTTGAATATATTGTACAGATAAAGTACTTAGAATGTTGAGTCTGTTACTTGATAGATCCTGAAGAAGGGAGATTTCTTATTGGAGAGTTCTAAGATGTAGGCTTTTTTTTTTTTATGGAAGCCTAGACATCTGAATGTTGATTAGATGACAAACTTAGCTGTTTACATTAGAGGTGAAATTGGCCCATAATTTTTTAGGTCTATGGTTAAGATATCAGTTTTTGTTTGAGTTTGATACCACTGTCTTTTAACAGTTTTAAATTAGGTGTATGGATTCAAGTAGGCTTGTGTTTGAGAGAGTTTTTTCTTTCTAATTTTTATTTTCTTTCAGTCAGCATGGTCTGACCTTGTAATGTCTACTAAGCAAATCTTCCTTTGACATAATTTAGCAGAATATCTGCCTAAATCCTTTGGCTACTATTCTCTATTTCTTATTTTTCTGTATCATTCAGTTTGGAGTCCTTCAGGAAGTCTTTGAAACCTATTTAATGAAGTTTCCCAATCTGGGAGTGGTATGAATTAGAAATAGAGCAATTTAGAAAAAGAATAGTTCTGTTTATTTAAGTTGGTACTTTATATCTATCTTAGGGGGTGCTATTTTCACTATTTAATAAAATGCAGTGAATGGGAAACTTAAGAATCTGGATATCTTTCCACCTATTTCCATCTTCAGTCTAACTTATTAATAGCTTTTGAAGTATTTTGAATTCCTGACTCATCAAATATACCCCTATTCAAATCACTTCAAAACAAATTTCAGTGATTTCTAAATTAAATATTTTAGACATAGGATGTCAAACTCAAATAGAAACTTAGACCACTAAACCATACATAAGGATCTCTGCTGTTATATGACTTAGAAAATATTTTTACTTTAGCTGTTTTGTTATTTTTTGTTGTTATTTCCCAAATACATTTTAATCTAATTTGCATTACTCTGAATCATTGATGGCAGTATCAAACTTGACACTTCTGTTTTAGCCTAATTATTTTAGAATATTCTTAATTGAGTTGATTTAGGGACTTTAAGATAAGTTTTTTTATATAAATGACACCTTGAGGGTATGTTTTTGAAGTTAAACTTACAGAAAACCATATTGTAGCTTAAAATAACAAGCTGTAGTGAACATTGGAATCTGTAACATTCTTTGCTACATAGATTGACAGGTTTACATAGATTGAGAGGATAATTATATTATAGGTGAAACTGAATTCCTCATTAAGCAAGGAAAGTTTCTTTACATCCATTTTGAATAATTCTATACGTTTAAACCATTGTCTACCCCAGCTAGAATGTAAACAGCTTGATAGAAGGGATTTTTTTCATTTTTGTCTTTATCCTTAGCACTTAGCATAATGTCTGGCACACAGTAGGCATTAATAAATGCTTATTGATTGATTGATTGCTACTGAGACAGTAGGATGTTGATTTTACAGACTTCTTATACACATTTCTGTTCTCTCACCCATCTCCTGCATTTTTACTAGGCAAAAGTAGAAGATAAGATACAAGAGGTCTTCAATGCCTACAAGATCAACCATCATGTACCAAGGTAAGATATGATTTCGAATCTGGAGAGGAACATCAATGAGTGATATCCATTTCTATGTAACATATATTTTGATCAGAATCAATCTTAGGTGGTTGGGGGAACAGTGTCTTAGCTGTCATTACTAGTTGACTAAGATTTATTCACCCTGTGACTAATTAGATGATCTATGCTGCTGTGATTCTTATGGTGCTATTTTCATACTTTTCTTGTTAGTAACCTTTAAGGAATTTAAATCCAGTTTTGAGTTAGGTATGTCAAAGGACATGAGCAACATTGTAACTTTTCTTTCAAAATCTACATTGTTTTCCAAAATGATTGTCAAGTTACAAGTGAATTTGTGTACTTTTTTAAGTCCCTTTGTATCTATGATGACATTGACTCTTTGCTATTTTCATTGCTGTGAGAAAATTGTTCTCAGAAATTAGTCAAGACTTTGAACTCTTTTAAAAAGATAATTATTGATAGTTTGCATTTCTTTTGAAACCATTATGTTCATTTCCTTTGATTACTTGTCAATTGGGGAATGGCTTTTCTTCCTAAAAGTTTGTGTTAATTCTTTCCAGATTTTGGATGTCAGATTTTTATCAGAGATGTTTAATGCAAATATTTTCCCCAGTTCTTTTCTTCTTATTTTATCTGAAATTATTTTATTTGTGCAAAAAGTTTTGAATTTTATACCATTGAAATAGTCTGTTTTGTCTTTCGTAATATGCTTTCTATCATAACTGGTTAAAGATTCTTTTCCTATTAAGTTGGATAGAGAACCTGTTAGTACTAACTTTTCAATAAGGAAACTTGATTAAACTATCAACTATTACTTATCTGGAATTTACTATGATATGTGTTATAAAATGCTGAGCTAAACTTATTTTCCACCAAATTACTTTCCAATTTTCCTAGTAGTTCTTATTGAGTGATAAAAATTCTTTCTCTAATATTTTATGTTCTTGGATTTATTGAAGACTAGACTGTTGTATAAATTTCTTTGCTTATCTGGTCTATTTTATTGATCAATGTTTCTATTTTTATTTAGTATCTAGACCCACATCACCTCTCACCTGGACTATTGCAGTGGCCTCCTAATTGGTCTCCCTGCCTCAAGTCTCTCCCTACTTCAGTCCATCCTCCACACAGCTACCAGTGACTTTAAAAATGCAATTCTGACATGTCACTTCCTCATTCAATAAACTCCAGTGGCTCTCTATATAAATTTTTCTTTGATTTTTAAAAACCCTTTACCAACTTGACCCTTGCCTCCTTTTCCAGCTTCATTATATAGTATTCCCTTTCTTGCACTCTGTAGTTTAGGAAAATCAGCCTTTTTGCAGTTCCTCTAGACAGCATTCCATCTCTGATGCCCATGCACTTCCTCTGAGGATTGCACTTTTCCCTTAATACCACGTCATAGAATTCCTTCCTTTTTTCTAAACTTAGCTACATGAAGCCTATTACTGATCCCTTCAGCTGCTAATGCCTTCCCTCTCTAGACTATCTCGTATTTATTTTGTTTTTATTCTGTATATACTTACATATGTATATATTGTCTCCACCACAAGAGTGTAAACTCCTTGAGAGTAGGGTCTGTCTCATTTTTGTCTTTTGTATCCTCATCGCCTAGCACAATGCCTGACACAGCATAGGTGCTTAATAAATGCTTGTTGATTGATTGATAACACTGAGTAATTTTGATTAAAAACTGCCTTATAATATATAATTTGAGATCTTTTCATGCTAGATTCCCCTTAGTTTCTGTTTTTTTTCATTATTTCTCTGGTTGTAGTTGACCTTTTTCTTGTTTCATTGTGATTTTGTTATTGTTTTGTCCAATTCTCTGAAGTATCACTGTGGCAATTTGGCTTAGTGTTAAAACTATATATTAATTAATTTTAATAGTATTGTTACTTTTACTATATTGGGATAGTCTAATTATGACTTATATATGTCTTCATTTTCTTTATTTCTGTGAGAATTGTTTTGTGTTTCTATTGATATAAATCCTATATGTGTGTCTTGGTAAGTTAACTCGTGAATATTTAATGCATTTTGATTTTAATTTAAATAACATTTTCCCCTAGTTTTTATTGGTAGTAACATTTGGAAAGTGATATTTTGTGTATTTTTTTTTATATCCTGCTGAATAATAATAATAGTAATTCGGGTTTTCAGAGTACTTACTTTATGTATATTATCTCATTTGCTGAAGGAATTATCTTGATTATTTTCTGTTCGATTCTTAATTCTAAATAAACTATCATCTACAAATAGAGACAATTTTGCCTCCTTTTGCCAATACTTTTTGCCCTAAATCCTTTTATTTTTGGTTTTGTTTTATTGCTATGTCTATTATTTCTTATGCTACGCCTGATGATAACATTGATGGTAGCCATTCTTATTTCCTGATCTTATTTCCCCATTATAGATAATGGTATGGTAACCTATAGTTTTCAATAAAAAGTCCTCTTGCTTTTTTATTAGTTTGTCATTAACTCTGTATTTTATAGAAAAGTTTTTCAGATTCATTGATCTTTATTGTGGTTTATTATGTTATTTGTTTTCTTAGTGTTGAACCACTTTTGTATTCCTGGTATAAATCATTCCTTGATCTTAATGATTTTTTTCCTATATGTTACATGCCAGCCTTTTTTTTTGGGCCAGCATATTATTGAATATTTTTGTGTAGATATTCATTAGTGATTCATTAGTGGATAGCTTGCTGAAACTTGGAGTAGTAAAACTTAATCTCAAATTCTGCCTTTCATATTTACTAGGTAGATGACCCTTGGTAAGTTACTTCATCTCTTAGTGCCTCAGCATTGATAGAGCAAGCTCTTTTTTGAGGTTTTCTTAAGTCACAGATACTATTCATTAGTGATAACTGTTCTACAGTTCTTTTTCTGCTTTATTTCTCTGTAATTTGGGAATCCAGACTATGTATACTTCATTAAAGGTGTTTGGTAAAGTGTTGTTTCCTCCCTTTTTTTGTAGGGAGGTATAGTTTATAATATATAAAAAGGAATATTTGCTTTTAAAATATGTGAAATTTGCTTCACAAATTCATTTGTAACTTTGTACTGGCTATTTTTCTGAGAGTATTTATGGCTTGCATCATTTCTCTTTGAGATTGAGTTACTTGTGTTCTCTGTTTCATATTTTTGGTTATTTGATCTGTTTTATGTTTTAGCATTTAAATTTTTTTAAGATATTCATCTTTATCATTACTTATGTTTTTAGTTTTGTTTTCATAGAATTTGATATAGTAATTTTGATATATTTTCTTCCTTTCTATTTACAGTAAATATCCCCCTTTTGTTTTTTAAATTGATTTATTTTGACTCAGCAGAATTTCCCTGAACAAAAAAATCTGAACAAAACCCTTTACAAAGAGTAGTTCCTGAAAATAGTTGATTGATTACAGACAAAAGATAGATGTTTTATTTTTATTTCTTAATATTCACCATTTTAAATCAAATTATCTTAAAGTTTATTAATTTTGTTAATCTTAAAAACTCTTGAATATTTCAATTTTTTAAAATCTTCACTTGTTTCTCATTTAATATTCAAAATCTTTTGTGCTTGTTTGAAAATTATTAATTTTTAAAATAAATTTTGCTTTATTTTGTTTTTTAATATTATATACTTCCTACCATATTCATCCTTCTATACCTTTGTAGAGAAATATTCCTTCCAACAAAGATTTAAAGAAAAAAGCAACTAAAAACTCAGTTAAGCAAAAATAATCATTAAAAAAGTATTCTTGATTTTATCCATGGAATTGTGGAGCATAGTTTTGTTCCCTCTGCAAGGAATGGTTGGAGGTGCATTTTTTTCATTCTTTGATATCAGACTAAAGCATTTAGCTTTAGTTATTTTACTGCTTTTCTTCTTTCCATTTACATTGTTGTAGTCATTGTATATTTCAAGGGTTCTTAACCTGGGTGTCTTTCAACTTGTTTTAAAATGATTTTGATAACTATTTCAACATAAATTGATTTCTTTTGTAATCTTATATTTTTTGTTTCATGAGTTTAAAAACCATTATTCTATCAAAGGAACACATAAGCTACACTAGACTGCCAGAGGGGAGACCATAACAGTTAAAAGGTTAAGAATTCCCTGTGTATGTTTTCCTGATTCGATTTACTTCTTTTTGTATCCATTCGCAAAAAGTTTTTATGAATATTGACATTTATATTCACTATATTAATCATTTTTAAAACTACAGTAATTTTCTAGTACATTCATATATCTTGTTTAATAATTTTCTGATTGTTAGACATCTACTTTGTTTTTGGTTGTTTGCTATTGCAAAAAAATAAATATTTTAATGGGGGGGGTGTCTTCTTTTGATCATTAACTTCCTTGGGTATATATGCCTTGAGAAGTCTGGACCAAAGAATAAGGCCATTTTGGTCACTTTCTTTGCATAATTCCAAGTTACTTTCTAGAATGTTTGGATCAGTTCATCACAACTTTACCAAAAATGTTCATCTTTATAAGAGTACTACAGTATAGAGTATTCTCTTCTTTTGTCATCTTTGAATGGATATAATGGTTTAGAATGAGCACAGTGTAGAACCTTAGACAGTATTATTATGAGCATTTTTTATATGATTAATAGTTTATTAATTTTTTACAGTTAGTTTCTTTGAAAAATTATCTATTGGGAATAACTTTTGTTCTTGGATATTTCTGTTAATTGCTTATCTATCTTGACTATCAGACCCTTAGCAGATATATTTCCCCAACTTCCCCAGTTGATATAGGAAATTCTAGTCCTGGTTATACTAATTTTGTGACAAAATTTCATGTAATTGAAATGATCTGTTTTATCTTTTGTTATCACCTCTATTCCACCTCTATTCCTTATTTTGTTATGAATTCACTCTCTAGCCAAAGCTGTGAAAATCATCTGAGCTGTTTCTCTTCTAATGTTTTATATTAGATCACATAGGAAATTATTAATTTGCTGGTTTTATCTAAATACATTAGTCCTCTCTTGGTAATGTCAGTGTTTAGGAATATATATTTTCTATAAGCCTTGCTTTAGATGTATTCTATACATTTTTGTTAGGTTATTTCATTATTTGTACCTTTGATATACTTAAAATTTTTTTTTATTTATTTAAGGCAATGGGTTAAAGTGACTTGCTCAAGGTCACACAGATAGGTAATTATTAAGTGTCTGAGGTTGGATTTGAACTCAGGTTCTCCTGACTCCAGGGCTGGTTCTATCTCCAATGTGCCACCTAGCTGCACCTGATATACTTTTAAAATTGTTTTTCTGATTTGGTCCTTTTCCAACTCACAATTTTTATTTTCCATTTAAATAAACTTTTGTCCATATTTCTTTTGTTAATTCATGAGTTCAATTCAACAAACATGTGTTTGCATTGTGCATGACACCATACTAAGCAGTGGGAGTACAAAGACAAAAAAAAAAACCTCCCTTACAGGAGTTTAATTTCTCCTAGGAAAATACAGGACTGAATCTGATAAATAACTCCAAGGCAGTTTCAGGAGGGGTTAGGGCACTGGCATCTGGAGGGAATGAAATAAGACTTCCTGTACTGGAATATAGAACATATGAATGGGAATAGTATGAAGTATCTGAAAAGTTTTTGCATAGATTATGAAGGGTTTTAAATGCCAGGCTAGGGATTTTGTATTTCATCCTAATATGGTATGTGAATGAACTGGAACAAAATAAAAAAGTTATATTTATTGACCTATGATAAACCTTGTAACTGTTAATATCTTTTAAAAAAATTTCTTAAACACTAACTATGGTCTGAGGTCGACTTTGAAGTCAGGTCCTCCTCACTCTAGGGCCAATGCTTTCTCCATTGTGCCACCTAGCAGCCCAGCTTGTAGATTATCAATGAGGTTTAAATCTTGTGAATTCCCAGGCCATTTATACTTGTTTATCTTCATCTTCTAGATAAGTTTCTTAACTTTTTGTGATGTGTGGCATAGTGCTAGGTGGTTTAGAGTATATATCAACTCCAAATCCATTTGGGAATTTCTGTAATTCCGGAACAAGTCTATTTTTCAGGATATCAACATATTAGAGTTCATTAATTCCCCCAATTAGGACAAAACTTCCAAGTTCAGTGGAAGTTAAAAAGAAAAAAAAACTTATTTTTGTGTGTGAAAGTTATTTTCTGATGAAGATGCCCAGTGTCATGAATATTTTAGGCAGAGTTACATTTCATGACAGGATGCCATATGAGGATGGGCCAGAACAGTTTGATGTTCATAGAAAAGTAGAGTTTAGTATGGAGAGATAAACAGCAATTCAGTCAGTGATGAAGCTGAATGTGGTTTTCCTTTTTTCCCCACTGTCCTATTTGGCAACATGCCTAGTGATAGAATAGATGAACAATGGGATAAGTTGAAGGCCCAGGGCCACTAGTAGTTTAGGTTTACTTGGGGCAGTTGTGATGAAGTCTTGATCAGTAGCAAAAAGGGCATCTTTTCCTTTCTCTCTCTCTCTCTCTCTCTCTCTCTCTCTCTCTCTCTCTCTCTCTCTTTTTTTCTAATTTTTCAATGATTTACCAGGAATATAGATGAGGAGTATAGAATTATAACT